>NW_026585504.1:13593955-13726637 GCF_907164565.1 Psammomys obesus
AGAAAGAAAGAAAGAAAGAAAGAAAGAAAGAAAGAAAGAAAGAAAGAGGGAGGGAGGGAGGGAAGGAGGGAGGGAGGGAAGAAGGAAGGAAGGAAGGAAGGAAGGAAGGAAGGAAGGAAGGAAGGAAGGAAGGAAGGAAGGAAGGAAGGAAGGAAGGGAAAAACAAATTTCAGTAAATAGGATAAAGACCTGATTTATAAATATGTTTTAAACTCTATTTCATATATATACTCAACCACGTCCTAGAAATATGTTATCAGAAGTGACCTTTATGTTGGGAATTGAAGATTCTAATCTCTGTAGTTATTTTATTTTGATGATCCTCATGGGATACAATGAAAGTAAATTACCATGTGTAAAATAAATTTTAAAAAAAAGTTCCCTATGCCTTTGTCATGGAATCCTTCTCCTTTGTTCATGACCATAAGTAATGGATTTTTTTTAATAGTAACCAGAGATCCCGCATGCTTCGTTAATTTTTTGTTTTACTTTGCTGATGTTCCTGGCTAAATGCTCCCATTCCTCTACCTTGCCCTTAAGCCATGCTATTCTGTGTTCTTCACGGTCCACTCTTCTGGTGAGGCTACCCGGTGAGCTTTTTATCTTATGGGGTGAAATTTTCACTTCTAGGATTTCATTTTGGTTTCTATTCAGTATTTCTATTTTTTTTTAATTCTTCCATTTTCACATTTCATATTGACTTCCTTATTTATTTTGGACGTTTTGTTCCCTTGGGAACTTATTAAAGAGCTTATTTGTGTCCTTTATTTCTCTGAACATGTTCATAATCATTCTTTAGAATTCTTTGTCTGGAATTTCATTTAAATCACTTTTATTGGGGCCATTACTGTCATTTTGTAGCTTTGGGAGAAGATACTTTGCCTTGTCCTCTCATGTTACTTAAGTTTTCAAATTGGGATTTGCACATTGATCGATTTTTTTTTTTAACTTTTAAAAATTTGAGTCACCTTCCCTTTTCCAGTGGATGTGTTTGCAGTGCCTAGGGGAGACTAGGCTTTAGTGAGCCTGGAGTGTCATTTGCCTCTGGTTGTTCAGGACACCAGGATCTAACCTTAACACTTCCTCAGGGTAGAGTGCTATCTGCAGCAATAGTCACTCTCAGGGATAGAAAACTGATAAATACTAAATTAAAAATCAGTCATCTCTTAAGCACCAACATTTTAGGGAATAAAGGAAGGCTGGTAATACTGTGTGTATTAACATATTAGTTACTGTGACTATGAGTGGAAAGAATAAGAAAGGAGAAGAAAACCAGAGTGGGTCTAGTGGCTAGTACTGGGTTAATAGGGAGAAAGCAGAGATGGGGTCACTAATAGAAGAAAGGGGAGGCATATGAAAGGCTTGGCTAAGCATAGATTGAAAAGAGAGAGGAAAAGTGTGCTATCAGATAGCATGGGACAGTCCAACTCCTCAGAAGGCTGAGCCACAGAGACCCTGCACACCAAGCTTCTCTAAGTTCTCTGGAAGAGGAAAATTGAGAAATTCAAAAGGAAAGAGTAAGGCAGAAGAGGAAGAGGAGGAGAAGGAGACGAGGAGGAAAAAGAACTATACATAGCAGAGCATATCTTGCCTACTAAATTGGCATTGGGTATTAAATAAAGGAGGAATAGATACAGTGGGGTGAGAGAGATGGAGATGGGTGAGGATATAGGATATGAAAACTGGCTGCCTTGATTGGTTGGATTTAGTCTTGGGTGTCTTGGCATCCCTTTCTCATCCCTGGAGCTTCTCTTGGTGGGAGATCCTGGCCTCCTTTGAATGGGTGAGTTAAAGACCTGGTCCAGCCCATGAACCATGCTTCACAGGCAACATCTCAGATGCTGGTCACATCTCTGTGTTCCTTCAATGCTCCAGTTGCAGATGCTGGCCTCGCCCCTGGGCAGCACTTCCCAATTCCCCGAATGCTGCCCAGAATCTTTGTGAAAGATTCCTGTAAACACTGGGTTTTGAGCTCACTGGTGCATTGTGGGTGGTTTTGATGAGGGCTTACTTCTGGGTTACAGGCTGCATTTTCTTTTCCCTCATGTACTCACTGTCAACAAAGGACCAGAGAGCTCTGGTACCCCTTTTTTAAAGACATGAACTTAAATCACGAAGGCTCCATTCTCATGGTTTCATGGTCTTCTGAGGGTCTCCTTCCCAACACAATCACTTTGGTGGTTAGGACGTGGCCCAGAATATGATATCACACAAAAATTGACTAACTTCAATTGAACAGAATAGAATGAAAGACCCCCCTGAGGGTATCTTTCGTCTGAGAGACCCCCTCCCAAAGATCAGCGAGTCCAGGCGTTTGGATGTAAACAGCAAGAGGCTTTATTGGATACACGGGTACCCGGGCGGAAAGCCACTCAGATGACTTTATGCGCCCTACCGGGTAGAAAGCTGGGTTTTTTATAGGGTTAGAGCAGAAGCACTGATACAGAAGCGAGAAGCATAGTTACAGGGAGCTGATTGGCTCTTTCACATGAAACCATAACATGAATCAGGTTGGCAGGGACACCAGAATTCCAGGAACTGGGTGGTCATAACAATTATGACGACCTTGACTAGTGTCGCCATATGTTGCTTTTCCCAGGACTCCTATCTCAGCCGGACCACCTGTCAGATATCCCATGAGGGTGGTCAGGACAAAGTTGTTTTTGGCTCAGTTGGGGCAGCCTTGACCTCAGATATCTTGAGGGGGGTGACTTAGCTGGATTTTCTCAGAGTAATTTTTAGTTCCCATCCGGCCTTTACTATTTTTCCCAGAACTGTGGTACACTGCAAAATGGCATGGCATTAGCTATGTTTAACTCTGTTCAACTCAGGGTGATATGGGGTCTTTCATTCCCCCATTTCTTTGTTAACTTAGAATGGAATCTTTTATTTTAGGGCCTAGGGGCAAGTATTTTCTGTTTCCCGCTGTCAGAGTTGATGATACTGTTGGGTCAGTATCAAAGCTTGTATGACAGAGAGCCGATCTTTTATGAACTGGACCAGCCGATTTAGAATATAAGGCCCAAATAACAGAATCAAGAGAATTATGATCAGGGGGCCCATGAGGGAGGAAACGAGGGTGGTGAACCAAGGGGCTTTATTGAACCAACTTTTATATCAACTCTGTCTCTCTTTGAAGAGTTTTTTTCTCTGGCTAAGTCTTTTTCTGAGCTTGGCCATATTATTTCTTATTAAGCCGGTATGGTCGGCATAGAAGTAACATTTTTTTTTTAAGGCTGTATATAATCTTTCTTTTTGTAAGAAGAGGATATCTAGCCCCCTTTGATTTTGTAAGACCACTTCTGACAGAGAGGTTAAGGATTTTTTTAGGGCACTTATTGATTTTTTTAATGTCTGTAAGTCGGTATGTATAGCCTGTTGTAGCTGTTGGAATTGATTAGTTGTTGTCAAGGCGGTGGCCCCAGTTTTAATTTCGGCAGCAATGTCTCTTATTGTTAGCCCTCTTAGCATTATTGTCAAAGTTAAAGATACGGGTTTTCTATGATATCGAATTTTTTTTTTAAAGTGTCTGTAGATATAGTCCGGTTTGTGATAGACTATCTTAGGCTATAATTTAATAAGGACACAAAAGTCAGAACCAGTATTCCAGCCTATAGCTGATATGTAGGGGGTTAGGCCGGTATTACATGTCTAATAGGTACCATTGGGACCATTTAGGTAGTAATATTCGGTATCAATATTGGCAGTAGAATCACAAAGTTGTTGATAAGCCACAGGTATCTTTCCGACACAAAGCCCCTGTCTGGACACTTTAGACAGAGTCAATCTATGTTGGGCAGAGGGGTAGCAGCTCGCTGGAGGGCTTGTATGGTTAGAAAAGTTACTCATTATGGCCAATCTTTTATAATAGGGTGGAGTTGAAACCAGGCATAACCAACATTTTTGGGTCTGATCGGGATTGGAGTGGTTTAGCACCTGATAAGCTCTTGTTATTAGATCTAGAAGTCTATCTCTTGATCTAGGCCTCTGGGGAGGCTGTGTAGTAGGGTCTATGACAGTCGGGCTAGGGGAAGAAACAGAAGCATTTGGGACCGTGGGCCATAGGGGTGGATGTTTTGGCTGAGAGGGTCTTTTTTGATCTGACAAGACCGGGTTGGGGCCCACAGACCTAGTAATAGGTAAGGCCTTTTTAAGCCTAATCTGAAAGGTGAGGCCTATGTCTTTTTGATCTTTATAAACCCGGAGGCCCTATCTAAATCTTTGTGAGGTCTAAATCTGGTGTTTGGCTTGTGAAGTAAATTGAATCAACAGGGGATTGTACCATCTCTTAGTTTTGTCCTGGGGATTATATACCCCCAACGTGGTTTGTTGGAGAGGTGTATTAAGAGGGACGGATGTGGGATTTTTTTTTTTTTATTGTAATATAGTCTCAGGAGGAGGAGGGCTTCCAGTGAGTGTCTCTTGAGGTTTTATATCCCCATGAGGCACAAAAATATTGATCTGTCTATCTACATTTATGATGGAGAGCTCTATTTTGATGTGTACCGGGACAGACATAAATACCCCATATCTCACTGCCGGGAGGGCCTCGCAGAAGGGCCCTCCCAACCGAATTGATGTAGCTTGGTTTAGTGGCCCGTCCTGGGGTTATCCGTTTAGGCGCTCGGCCCCCAGGTGGAGGCCAAAAAATATCAGGAACTGTCTAGTCGGTATCTGTTCTAAGGGCAAGGGCACAGAGATCTAAATCTGGCCAATGGGGCTGGGCCCCAATAGAGGAGCTTGTCATGACTATATCCCCCGCTTGGTTTTTGATGACCCAAGTATAATTGTAAACCTGATGAGGGGAAGCATAAGTTATTTTTAGACTTAAAATTAGACACAAGCTTATTAGGGCTCTCTACGAGTCAATCTTATCTTTAAGGGATTTTGGGTGTGGTGAAGTTTTTATCTGGCTTTTGACTCCGGGTGGTCGGGTTGGAGTTCGGAATCGGCGGCTTTGACGTGGGAGGCGTGGACCCAGGCTGTGATGTCGTCTATCTTTAGGGCCGTGGGTGTCGTTAGTAGTACAGTGTAGGGTCCCTTCCAGCGCGGCTCTAGGTTCTTGGTCTGATGTCGTCGCACCCAGACCACGTCCCCGATCTGGAATTGGTGGGGTATCACAGGTTGATTTAGCTGTTTTTGGTATGTAGCTGTCAGTGGTTTCCAGACCTCCCATTGTACGATTTGTAGTGTCTGTAAATGAGCTTGGAGAGAAGGTCGAGAGAAAGAGGCTATGTCAGGGTCGAGGAAGTGGGCAGCTGGCGGTGGGGCACCATAAAGGATTTTAAAAGGAGTGAGTCTATGAGGGCCAGGTGTATTTTGGGCCCTATATAGTGTTAAGGGGAGGAGGGTCACCCAATCCCTAACGCCAGTTGCAAGCGTTAATTTAGTTAAAGTCTCCTTGATAGTTTTATTTATTCGTTTTACCTGTCTTGAGCTTTGGGGACGATAAGCACAATGTAATTTTTAATCAATCTCTAGTAGTGTGGCCACCGACTGACTTACCTGGGAGATGAATGTAGGGCCGTTGTCAGAGCCCAGTGTTTGTGGCATACCGTACCTGGGGAAGATTTTTTTTAAAGCTTTTTGGTGATGACTCTGGCAGTTTTATGTTTGGTAGGGTAGGCTTTTATCTATCTAGAGAAAGTGTCCACGAACACCAGCAGATATCGGTATCTATATAGTCTAGGCTTGACTTTTGTGAAATCAACTTTTTAATGGGTTTCGGGTCGGTGTCCCCGGACTCTGGCCCCAGGACCCACCTTACTGTGTCCAGCATTTACTTGTGTACACACGGTGTACCTTTCTGTCACTTGTCGTAGAATCTTGTCTTTTCCCAGCAGATGGTAGGTGTTTTTTTCTTTTTTAAGAAGGGCTTTTATTTTTCTGTAACTCAGGTGGGTCAGTTTATGGAGATAATCAACCAAGTAATAGGTCAAACGCTGGGGCCACACTAGTTTTTTCTCTAATGTTTATTTTTGTGTTTTAGGGTGGTAGGTAGCCCCCATTTCTTTTAGTAGGTTTTGGTCTTCCTGGCTATATTGAAAAACAGGCCCTTGATCTCGTGTAGGGGAGTCTATGATTGTTTTTTTTATTGTCAGGACTTGAGAAACAGTAGGGCTTTCCTGTTGAGCCACCCTGCGGGCAGTTTTATCTGTCAGGCGGTTATCTCGAGCCTCAGGGCTGTTCTCTTTTTGGTGGCCCGGACAGTGAATGATGTTTAACTTTAAGGGTAGGAATAACGCCTCGAGCAAGGCTAGTATTTCAGCCTTGTTTTTGATTTTTTTTTTCTCTGAGGTCAACAGTCTCTTTTTTTGGTATATTTTCCCATGAATATGGGCCGTGGCAAATGTATAGCGGCTATCGGTATAGACGTTAAGCTTTTTACCTTCTGTCATCTGGAGGGCTTGAGTCAGGGCGATGAGTTTAGCCCGTTGTGTCGAGGTACCAGGTGGTAAGGCCCTAGCCCAAATTATCTTAGTCTCAGTGGTGACCGCAGCCCCTGCTCTTCGTTTTCCGTTGTCTAAAAAACTACTGCTCCCGTCTGTGTATCAGGTGAAGTCGGCGTCAGGGAGGGGCTGATCGGTCAAATCAGGCCGGGTACCATGTACCTCTGTAAGTATCTGGAGACAGTCATGAGTTTTTGGACTCTCCGGTAGGGGAAGTAGTGATGTTGGGTTGAGTGTTACCACAGAGCCAAAACGTACGCGGTCCGTGTCTAGTAGTAGAGACTGATAGTGGGTCATGTGGGCATTTGAAAGCCATTGGCCCGGAGGTTGTTTGACCAGGGCTTTCACTGCATGAGGAGCCAAAATTGTTATCGGTTGTCCCATTGTTAGCTTACTTGAGTCTTTGGTTAGGAGGGCAATTGTCGTAACCATCTTCAAACAGGGAGGCCACCCTGAAGCCACCGGGTCAAGTTTCTTGGACAGATAGGCAATCGGGCGCCTCCATGGCCCCAGTCTTTGAGTCAGGACTCCTTTAGCATAGCCTTGTTTCTCATCAACAAATAGCTCAAAGGGCTTATTTAAGTCAGGAAGTCCCAATGTGGGGGAGGTTATTAAGGCTTTTTTAATGGCTGTGAAGGCCGTTTGTTGTTCATTCCCCCAGGTGAAAAGGGTACCTGGTTTGGTGAGTGGGTAGAGCGGTGTAGCCATTTCGGCAAATCCTGGAATCCAGAGCCGACAAAACCCCACCGTTTCTAAGAACTCCCTCAACTGCTTTGGGCTTTTAGGCACTGGAATATTTAGGATTGTTTGTTTTTGTGTTTTTGTCAGCCATCTTTGACCATCCCTGATCTGATAGCCTAGGTAGGTGACTTGTCTCTGACATATTTGGGCCTTTTTAGCTGAGGCCCTATACCCCAGAGTTCCCAAAGCCCTCAAGAGGGCCTTTGTTTGTTTTTTTTTTTTTTTTATTGTTTTTTAGTTTTTGTAGCCAGGAGGAGATCATCTACGTATTGGAGTAAGATTAGGGCTGGGTGTAATACCCTAAAGTTAGCCAGGTCTCGATGTAATGTCTTGTCAAACAGGGTAGGGCTATTTTTGAACCCTTGGGGGAGCCTAGTCTAAGTGAGTTGTCTTGATAACCCCAACTCTGGGTTTTTTCATTTAAAGGCAAAAATAGACTGGCTCTGAGGATGGAGCCTTAGGCAAAAGAATGTATCTTTGAGGTCCAGGACTGTATACTAAATATAGGCCGGTGGTAATCCGGTCAGCAAACTGTATGGATTAGGGACTGTTGGGTGTATATCCTCTATCTTCTTATTGACCTCTCTTAGGTCCTGAACGGGGCGATAATCGCCTGTGTCTGGTTTTTTGACCGGAAGGAGGGGAGTATTTCAGAGAGACTGGCAAGGGGTCAAGATTTCCTGTTTTAAAAGCCTCCTTATGTGGGGCCGGATTTCTTGGTAGGCCTCTCGAGACATAGGGTATTGTCTGATGGAGACCGGAGTTGTGGTTGCTTTGAGGGGTATAACTAGAGGTGGCTGTTGGGTAGCCAGTCCCATTTCCCCTGTTTCTGCCCAGGCAGATGGGAAGTTGTCCAACCAGTCAGATATGTCCTCAGCCGGAGGCCCCTCAGGGGGCCTCTCAGGCTCATGTAACCGATATTTATCTTCTAGGTTAATGGTCAGGACATGTAATGGCTGTCTCTGCGGCCCTGTAATATGGGCTTTAGTCTCTTTAAAATGAATCTGTGTTTTAAGTTTTATTAATAGGTCTCTTTTAAGCAAAGGGTAAGGGCAATCAGGTGCATGTAGAAAGGAATGGGTCACCTTACCAGTAGCAAGCAGTACCTTTTTTTTGGTGGTCTAGCGGCACTTTTTTCCTCTAGTAGCTCCCTGAACCCATGTTGACTTATCAGACAGGGGTCTTGGAGACGTGGTGAGCACTGAGTGTTGAGCTCCGGTGTCCACCAAGAAGGTGACGGGTTGGCCCCCCACGTTAAGGGTTATCCTGGGTTTAGGGGGGGGCTCCTGACCCCGACCTCCCTAATCTTTAAGATTGAGTAGGGCAGTTTGAGGCCGGAGTTTGTGTGGCCCCTTTGGCTTTTTTTGGACAGTTTTGGACCCAATGACCTTTTTTTTTATAGTAAGCACATTGATCTTTATCTAGTGGGAAGTTTCTTTGACCTCCCAGGTCCTGTCTATTCTGTCTCTGACCTGTCACTACGGTGGCCAACAACTTACTGAATTCCCTGTTTTTTTTATGTTTTTTTATATTTTTTCTCTCCTCTGCTTCTTTCTTTAGTCTCTCATCTCTCTCTTTCTGTGTCTCTCTCTTGTTAAAAATCCGTTCTGCCTCCTTCAGCAAATCCTGTACTGAACACTCTCTCAAGTTTTTTAGTCTCTCTAACTTTTTTTTGATATCTGGGGCAGATTGTCAGATGAAAGACATGGCCACGTTAGTCGCCTGATCTGGGCTCTCTGGATCATAGGGAGTGTACATACGGTATGTCTCTTTAAGTCGCTCTAAGAAAGCTGAAGGGGACTCCTCAGACATCTGGGTCACCAACTTAACCTGGGCCAAATTGGTAGGGCGCCTTGTAGCCCCTCGGAGACCCGCTATAAGCAACTGGCGGTAGAGACGTAGGTGTTTCCTACCGCGTTCGGTGGAGAAATCTCAGTTGGGACGTTCCAAGGGAACGGCAGCGTCAATCCGGTCGGGTAGTTGGGTAGGTTGTCTATCATCTCCTGGAACATTTTTGTGGGCCTCTAAGATGACTCGCTGTTTCTCCTCTGTGGTCAGCAGCGCCTGGAGCAGCTGTTGGCAATCATCCCAGGTAGGCTGGTGGGTCACTAGAATGGACTCGATAAGGGCTGTTAACCTAGAAGGGTCCTTTGAAAAAGGGGGATTGTTATTTTTTTAATTATATAGGTCAGACGCGGAGAAGGGTCAGTATTGGAGTTGGCGGTCTGGCCCCGTCCGCAACGGAAATGTCTGAGAGGAGGGATCAGGAGTTATTTCCCGATGCCCCCTCAGTCGCCCTGCTATCGGGGACGAGGGGGGGTTTTCTTGGGGTTCCCGTCTTGTAGCCGCCCCCTCTGGTTCCTCCACAGGTACAGGGTCTGGGTTTCCGTATGGAGGAGATTGTTCAGTTAGGAGGTCCAGAAGGGGACCATCATCTACCGGCAGCACTGGGGGTGTCTTCTTTTGCCCAGAGGTCTCCTTTGGATCCGACTTCATACGAACCGGAAAAAGTGTAGAGTTAGCCGGGGCTGGAACTAGTGGAGGAGAAAGAAAAGGGGCGGACGGGGTGGACCTCGGCCAAGGGGGAAGGAAAGGCTTTACTCATGGTGGGGGATTCCTGACCAGAGATTCCCATGTGATGATATAGGGAATCTGGTCAGGATGTCCATGGGGTCCTGGATCTATGACTTTGACTTTAACCTGTAAAATAACTTCTAAGTTAAAAGTGCCATCTCGTGGCCAGCCCACGTCAAAGGTGGGCCATTCCGATGAACAGAAGGTGTCCCATTTCCCTTTTCGCACATCTACCAAGAGGTTGTGGGCGATATCACGGACTTCCTTGAAATGCTGTAAAGTTAAACTTTTGGGGGTGGTGACAGTTTGTCTCATGTTTTTAGCTAGATAGAAAACACTTATTATATTTATAACAAAAATTAGACAGACAAAACACAACACAAGCCGCGCGGCACGAGATCGGCGCAAAACTGAAAGCAAAAATTTAGATGGAGACTGTGTTGGAGATCCGGTTTCTCCTTCTCCCAAATGGAGCACGTAGCCCTCGGTCAGGGGCGAAGCCCCAAAAAGCCCGAGTTGGCTCGTACTTCCAGTCAGACGGGGAGCCAAACTGGCCCCCACTCAGATGAGAGTTGGTGGGACCGAACCCACTCAACTCTCTCAGACACCTCTGGGACGTCTCCCAAAGGTTGTGGAAGAGAAGTTTTGAGCCCGTCAGCTCCTTCTGATTTCCGCCTGATTCAGATGACCTGATCAAGTCTCAGATTGCACACTAAACAGACACAGAAACGCACGACAAAATGACAGCTACACACAACAGAAAAGACGGCTGGCCAGCTTACCTCCCGAGGGTGGATCGGTGGTCCCTGGGTGGGGGTCTCAATCCCGGACGAGCCCCCACATGAAAGACCCCCCTGAGGGTATCTTTCGTCTGAGAGACCCCCTCCCAAAGATCAGCGAGTCCAGGCGTTCGGATGTAAACAGCAAGAGGCTTTATTGGATACACGGGTACCCGGGCGGAAAGCCACTCAGATGACTTTACGCGCCCTACTGGGTAGAAAGCTGGGTTTTTTATAGGGTTAGAGCAGAAGCACTGATACAGAAGCGAGAAGCATAGTTACAGGGAGCTGATTTGCTCTTTCACATGAAACCATAACATGAATCAGGTTGGCAGGGACACCAGAATTCCAGGAACTGGGTGGTCATAACAATTATGACGACCTTGACTAGTGTCGCCATATGTTGCTTTTCCCAGGACTCCTATCTCAGCCGGGCCACCTGTCAGATATCCCATGAGGGTGGTCAGGACAAAGTTGTTTTTGGCTCAGTTGGGGCAGCCTTGACCGCAGATATCTTGAGGGGGGTGACTTAGCTGGATTTTCTCAGAGTAATTTTTAGTTCCCATCCGGCCTTTACTATTTTTCCCAGAACTGTGGTACACTGCAAAATGGCATGGCATTAGCTATGTTTAACTCTGTTCAACTCAGGGTGATATGGGGTCTTTCAAGAATATACAGAAATAGACCCACACAGATGAGGTCAATTGATTTCCCACAGGGTTATAAAAGCAACTTCATGTGAGAAAGATAATATTTTCATGAAATGACACTGGAATATCTGATAACTACACACAAGACTAAAAGCAAAGACATGACCTTTATTACTTACGCTGTACTTTAAAAGTAACTCAAAATTTATCATAGACCTAAATTCAAACATGACTGGGTACATGGCCTATAATCCCAGCTTTTTGGAAAGCCTCTGAGATAGGAGAATTGTTTTGACTCTAGGAGCTCAGGGCAGCCTGGGAGTGAGGACAGGAAGAAGGGAGAAAATTTTTATGTACACAAAAATTATTTTAAATACAACACAAATAGCACAATGCATACAGAAAACTAAAAAACTGGGTTTCACAAAAGTTAGAAACTTCTGCTCTTCAAAATATATATATAAAGAATGAAAATAAGATCCAAGTGGGGTGGCCTTTAAACCCAGCACTTGGGTGGCAGGTGAATTTGAGTTTGAGGCCAGCCCAATCTACAGAGCAAGTTTCAGGACAACCAGGGCTGCACAGAGAAACCCCGTCTCAAAAAAACAAAACAAAATCTAGCTACGTTTGAAAGACAAGTTATCAGGAAATAATCCTTGGCCAAACTATCTGCTCTTAAGTGTTTCAGAGCTTGAGCCCTCTTGGGTTCATTCGGTTTGTTGTTTTACTATTAAGACACCAATGCAGAGATTTGAGTTTGGAAGCTGTGTGGGCAAAATGGCCTGATAACCATAGGGAGACTGTTTAAATTCCTTGAGCCTCCATCTTTACTTCTGTAAAATGCAAGTAATGGTCACCACACATGCCTGTAAGGCTACTGGAGACAGGCAGGCAAGTTGACTCAGTGGTTAAAGGTTCTTGCCACCAAGCCGGAGGACCTGAGTTCAATCCCCATAACTCACCTAGTTTAAAGAAAGAACACACTGCCACAAATTGTCCTCTGACTTACACACACACACAATTTTTTTAAAAGTTTATTGGAGACATTAAATTACAACAAAAATTAAAGAAATAACAAATGTGAAAAGTCATTCCAAAAACATTACTTTAATGCCCCTTTAAGAATAAAGATGTTAATAATGATCACTTTCTTCTCCCTTTTAAATTAAGCTATATTGTTCTGTTACATTTCCGGCATCGCTCCCTTCATTTCACTTGTGTTTCCTCACTTACTCCCAACCACAAACTTTTGAGGAAGGTACCTATCATTCTGGCAGTTTTCCAGCTCAAGCCAAGAGAAGAACCAAAGTCATCCAGGGAGCAAAGGACAATACTATTTTATCCCAGAGTCCTCACTGTTAACCAAGACCTCACTGCCCATCCTGACTCAGCCACCCCTGCCCATCTCTTCCCTTCCTGTTCCAACATCACTTATCTGATTCTCCCTTTCCCTGACTTCATCTGGATCTTTGGACTGCTGCCCAGTACCCTCGTCATAATCTCACTGTCATCTTCTGCTGCCTGAGCCATCCAAGCAACTGGCACGTGGTGTTGTTTGTATTTCTTTCTAGCCTTGTCTTGTTCTCATACTATACCTAGAAGAAAAAAAAAAAGTTTATTGTTTATTTTAGTTTTTTGTCAACTTGAAATGACCTCGGGTCATGTGGGAAGAGGAACCTCGGTTGCACAAATGCCGCCATTGGCTTGGCCTACAGGAAAGTCTGTGAGTCACTTTCTTGGCCCCGATGACTGATGTGGGATGCTTCAGCCCAAGGTGTTTGGTAACACTCCTGGGTAAGTAGTTCTTAACTGCATAAGAGAGTAAGCTGAGGGAGCCATGAAAGCAAGCCAGGAAGCAGTGTCCCTGCATGGCCTCTGTTTTAGTTCCTGCTTCCAGGTTCCTGTTCTGTCTTCCCTTCATGACAGACTGTACGCTGAAATAATAAACAAACCTTTTCCTCCTCAAGTTGCTTTTGGTCATGTGCTTTATTGCAGCAGTAGAGAGCAAATGAGGACACTGCTTTAAAGGAAAGGGAGAAACGATACAGAGCAGGGATGAGGCTCAGCGACAGAGCACTTAGTGTGCTCAAGGCTCCCAGGGTGATCCCTAACGTCAGAAAAAGCAAAAGTATAGGGGGAACACTTATTCTTACAGAATGGAAGTTTTGGTTAATTTTGTAACTGCAAATAAATTTTGTTGAACACTTAAAATAGCTTTAAAATTGTCTTTACATTGGCACATACCTGTAACCTCAGCATTCAAGAGGCTACAGCAAGGGGATCACCATGAGTGTAAGGTTACCTTGCACTACATGCTGATGTTCAGACCAGCCTCAAACACACACACATACACACACACACACACACACACACACACCCCACACACACATATGGTCAATTGTCTTAACTGGCTCTTTGGTTATGAAATGCCATGAGAGCAGAGACCCCAGGAGAGCAGAACAATAGTTGTATAAAATTTCTGTACCTTAAGATCTGTAAGCTGACTGGATAAATTAAAAATCTGTAATAATAATAATAATAATAATAATAATAATAATAATAATAATAAAGCTGATGCCAACAGCCAACATTTTCTGAGTTTCCATAGATGTCTAGTTTTTCATAGTTTTCTATTTAATGGCTTCTAGGTTACAGAGACTTATATTACTCTGCAACTTAATGACTTTACAAGAAAAAAATACTTGCAAAGTTTTTCAGGTTGTCTGCAGACACACACAAACTGGTTATGGAATAAAATAAAACCTCCTGTCTAAAAATCTCTCATAAACAACTCCAGATACATCTGCTTAAAATGATCAGAACTGAGTTTGTTAAAAAGTTAGGATTTCTTCAAAAAAGGAGATGACAGGGAAGGACATTGACCCTTCACCTGAGTATCCAGTCACTCCTCCCAGCTGGTTGTATGCAAATAAGCCCTAATTCCATGAGGCCTCAAGGTTTTCTGGAGAAACTAAGGCATAGAGTCTAAAAACTAAAACTAAGAAGGAGCCTGCCCATGCAGCAATGGGAAAGCTGTTTCATACAACCACATGACTAAAGGCCAGCATCAGAGCACAATCAACAAGAGCCTGGGCAATGTGGCACCACCAGAATCCAGCTATGCTACTACAGCAAGCCCTGAATATCCTAACATAACCTAAGCACAAGAAGATGACCTTAAATCCAATCTTAGAAAGATGATAGAGACCTTTAAAGAGAAAATGAATAAATTCCTTAAAGAAATACAGGAAAATAAAATCAAACAATAAAAAGAAATAAATAAAATTGCTCACGACCTAAAAATAGAATCAATAAAGAAAACATAAACTGAGGGAATCCTGGAGATGGAAAACCTAGGGAAGAGAACAGGAACTACAGATGCAAGCATTACCAACAGAATACAAGAGATGGAAGAGAGAATCTAAGGCACAATTGAAGGTACAATTGAAGAAATCGATACATTGGCCAAAGAAAATGTTAAATCTAAAAGTTCCTTACACAAAACATACAAGAAATCTGGGACTTCAACCTCAACAGCCCTCTTTCACTGATGGACAGGTCATTGAGACAGAAACTAAACAGAGAAATAATAAAACTAACCGACATTATGAATCAAATGGACCGAACAGATATCTACAGAACATTCCACCCAACCCCCCCAAAATATACCTTCTTCTCAGCACCTCACAGAACCTTCTCCAAAATTGACCACATAGTGGGTCACAAAGAAAGCCTCAAAAGATAGAAAATAATGGAAATAACACCTTGTATTTTATCAGACCACCATGGGTTAAAGCTGGACTTAAGAACAACAGAAAACCTACAAACTCATGGAAACTGAACAACTTTCTAGTCAACGACCATTGGGTGAGGGAAGAAATAGAACTAAATGAAAATGAAATCACAATGTACACAAACTTACAGGACACAATGAAAGCAGTACTAAGAGGAAAGTTCATAACACTAAGTGTCTTGATAAAGAAATCGGAGCCAGGCAGTGGTGGTGCACGCCTCTAATCCCAGCACTCAGTGAGGAAGAGGCAGGCAGATCTCTGTAAGTTTGAGGCCAACATGGTCTACAAAGTGAGTCCAGGACAGCCAAGGCTACACAGAGAAACCCTGTCTTGAAACAACCTCCTCCCCCCAAAAAAAAAGAGAAAAAGAAATTGGAGAGATCTTGTACTAGCAATTTAAAAGCACACCTAAAAGCTCTAGAGCAAAAAGAAGCAAAAACACCCAGGAGGAGTAGACAGCAAAAAAATCTCAGGGCTAAAATCAATAAGTTAGAAACAAAGAGGACAATACAAAGAGTCAACAAAACCAAGAGATGGTTCTTTGAGAGAATCAACAATATAGACAAACCCTTAGCCAAGCTAACCAAAAGGCAGAGAGATGATATCCAAATTAACAAAATCAAACAACATAACAACAGTAACTGATAAAATCCAAAGAATCATTAGGTCTTTCTTCAAGAACTGTAATTGGAAAATCTAAATGAAATGGGTGATTTTCTTGATAGATACAACTTACCAACATTAAATCAAAATCAGGTAAATAATTTAAATAGTGGCTGTCATTAAAAGTCTCCTAACCAGAAAACAAAACAAAACAAAACAAAAAAGCCCTAGACCTGATGGCTTTAGCACAGAATTCTACCAGACTTTCAAAGAAGAGCTAATTCCAATATTTCGCAAACTATTTCACAAAATAGAAACAAAAGGAACATTACCAAACTCATTCTCTGAGGCCACAATTACCCTGATACCTAAATCACACAAAGACTCAACAAAGAAAGAGAATTTCAGACCAATCTCCCTTATGAACATTGATGCAAAAATACTCAATAAAATATTTGCAAACCGAATCCAAGAACACATCAAAAACATCATCCACCAAGATCAAGTAGGCTTCATCCTAGGGATGCAGGGATCGTTCAACATATGAAAATTAATCAATGTAACCCACCATATAAACAAATTGAAAGAAAAAAACAAACAAACATGATCATCTCATTCAATACTGAAAAAGCCTTTGACAAAATAAAAAAAAATGCCAAAAGTCTTGGAGAGATCAGGGACACAAAGCGCATACCTAAACAAAATAAAGGCAATATACAGCAAGCCAATATCCAATATCAAATTAAATGGAGAGAAACTTAAACAATTCCACTAAAATCAGGGACAAGACAAGGCTGCTCACTGTCTTTCTATTTCTTCAATATAGCGCTTGAAGTCCTAGTTAGAGCAATAAGATAACTAAAGGAGATCAAGGATTCAAATTGGAAAGGAAAAAGTCAAAGTATAGCTTTGCTATGATACTGTACATAAGTAATCCCATAAATTCTACCAGAGACCTCCTACAACTTATAAACATCTTCAGCAAAGTGGCTGGATACAAAATTAACTAAAAAAAAATATCAGTAGCCCTCCTTTATACAAGAGTTAAATGGGCTGAGAAAAAAATTAGGGAAACAACACCCTTCACAATAGCCACAAATAATATAAAATATCTTGATATAACTCTAACCAAGCAAGTGAAAGACTTGTATGACAATAACTTCAAGTCTTTTAAGAACGACATGAAGAAGATATCAGAAGATGGAAAGATCTCCCATGCTCATGGATCAGTAGGATTAACATAGTAAAAATGCCTATCTTTCCAAAAGCAATCTACAGATTCAATGCAATTCCCATTAAAAATTCCAAAATTTGTTGTTGTTGTTGTTGTTGTTTTGAGACAGAGTTTTTCTGTATAGCCTTGATTGTCCCAGAATTCACTTTGTAAACCAGGTTGGCCTTGAACTCACAGAGATCAGCCTGCCTCTACCTCCCTGAGTGCTGGGATACAGGTATGCACCACCGTGCCCAGCTCCAACACAATTCTTTACAGGCCTTGAAATAGTGATCCTCAACTTTATATATATATATATATATATATATATAAACAGGATAGCTGAAACAATTCTGTACAATAAAAGAGATATCACCATCCCTGATTTCAAGCTGTACTGCAGAGAAACAGTAATAAAAACTGCATGGTATTGGCATAAAAACAGACAGGTTGGTCAATGGAATCAAATCAAAGATCCAGAAATGAACCCACACACCTATAAACACCTACCTGATTTTTGACAAAGAAGCCAAAACCATACAATGAAAAAAACAAAATCTCCTATAAATGATGCTGGTCCAACTGGATGTCTGCATGCAAAAGTATGCAAATAGATCCGCATTTATCACCCTTCACAAAACTCAGGTCCAAGTGGATCAAAGACCTCAACATAGACTGGATACACTAAATCTATTAGAAGAGAAAGTGGGGGAAAGTCTGGGACTCATTAGCATCGGAGACAACTTCCTGAACAGAACACCAATAGCTCAGCCTCTAAGATCAACAATTAATGAATAGTACCTCACGAAACTGAAAAGCTTCTGTAAGTCAAAGGACACTGTCAATAGAACAAAATGGCAGGCTACAGATTGGGAAAAGATCTTCACCAAACCCTATACCTGAGAGAGGGCTAATATCCAAAATATATTAAAAACTCAAGAAATTAAACACCAACAAAACAAATAACCCAGTAAAAATGGGGTACAGAGCTAAACAGAGAATTCTCAACAGAGGAAACTCTAATGGCTGAGAAGCACTTAAAGAAATGTTCAACACCCTTAGTCATCAGGGAAATGCAAATTAAAATGACTCTGAGATTCCATCTTACACCAGTCGAATAGCTAAGATCAAAAACTCAAGTGATGGGCTGGAGAGATGACTCAGAGGTTAAGAGCACTGACTGCTCTTCCAAAGGTCCTGAGTTCAATTTCCAGTGAACTAGATGGTGGCTTATAGCCATCGATAATGGAATCTGTGTCCTCAGCTGGCGTGCAGGTGTACGTGATAAATAAATAAATCTTTAAAAAGAAAGAAATGAAATAGTGGTTTTACTGTGCACAAGCTTTAAAACTATAGGGAGGAATGAAGAACTTGTAAACAAATTTCATCATTCAAAAACTCAAGTGACAGCACATGCTGGTGAAGATGTGGAGCAAGGGAAACCCTCCTCTATTGCTGGTGGGAGTGCAAACTTTCACAACCACTTTGGAAATCAGCCTGGTGCTTTCTTAGAAAATTGGAAATAGTTCTACCTCAAGACCCAGCTATACCACTCCTGGGCATATACCCAAAAGATATTCCACCATACCACAAGGACACTTGCTCAACTATGTTCATAGCAGCTTTATTCTTATTAGCCAGAAACTGGAAACAACCCAGATGTTCCTCAACTGAATAGATGCAGAAATTGTGGTACATTTATACAATGGAATACTACTCAGCTATTAAAAACAAGAAAATGATGAAATTTTCAGGCAAATGGATGGAACTAGAAGAGATCATCCTAAGTGAAGTAATCCAGACCCAGAAAGACACACATGGTATGTACTCACTTATAAGTGTATATTAGACATATAAAACAGGATAAACATACTATAAGCCACAGACCCAAAGAAGCTAAGTAAAAAGGAGTACCCAAGGGAAGAAACTTGAATCCCAACCAAAACAGAAAATAGAATTTTCTGTTTTGGTTGGGATTAGAATGGGACAGTGTGGGGGGAGGGGAATAAGGGTGGTGATCAGAGGTCCTGAGAGAGAACCTGGGAGAGAGAAGAAAAATGGTGAGGAGTGGGTAAGGAGGACATCTGTGAGATGAACTGGAGACCTAAGACAGAGGTGGCTCCTGGGAGGATATGAGGGTGACTCTAGCTGAGACTCCTAGCTGTGGGGAACATGGAGACTAAAAGTGGTCACCTCCTACCTAGACACGACTTCCAGTGGAGGCAGGGGGACACCAACCCACCCACAAAACCTTCCACCCAAAATTTACCCTGCCCTCCAGGTTGTGCGGGGATAAAGATGGAGCAGAGAATGGGGAACGTCCAACCAATGACAGACTCAACCTGAGACCTACCCCAAAGGAGTGGGCCAAACCCTGACACTATTAATGTTACCCTGCTGTGCTTGCAAACAGGAGCCTAGCATGACTGTCCTCTGAGAGGCTCCACCCAGCAGAGGAACGAAACGGATGCTGAGACTCACGGCTGAACATTGGACAGAACTAGGGGAGTCTTATGGAGGAGTGTGGAGAAGGATAGGAGGTCCTGGAGGGAAAAAGAACCCCTAAGGAAGACCAACAGTGTCAACTAGGCTGGGCCCATATGAACTTATAGAGACTGAGGCACCAACCAAAAAGCATGCATGGACTGGACCTAGGCCGATGACACAGATGTGACTGATGGGCAGGACGTGCTACAATCACTCAATGGACTACTACTCAGCTATTAAAAACAAGGACATCATGAAGTTTGCAGGCAAATGGATGGAACTAGAAAAGATCATCCTGAGTGAGGTAACCCAGACCCAGAAAGTCATACATAGTATGTACTCACTTATAGGTGGATTTTAGCCATGCAGTACAGGATAAGCATACCATGAAGCACAGACCCAACGAAGATAAGTAACACAGAGGATACAAGGGAGGAAGCATAAATCTCACTTGGAAGAATAGTCAGAGGTAATGGCTGAAGAGAAGAAACAATGTAGGGAACGGGGTGCAAGAGTTGAGAGGGTGGAGATCAGACCTGAGGAGAGTGAGGGAGAAAAGGACAGAGGCCTGTAGAGAAAAGAGAAACTGAGGGAGAGGGTATCTCTGTGACAAGCTGGAGACCTAAGTCAGGGTAAGCTTCTGGAAGGATATGAGGGGAACTCAAGCAGAGACTCCTAGTAGCAGAGGTCATAAAGACAGAAGCGGACACCCACTTACTAGACTAGTCTCCTAGCAAAGGGAGGGAAACACCAACCCATCCACAAAAACTTCAACCCAAAATTTACCCTGCCTACGAGATGTGCAGGGATAAAGATAGAGCAGAGCAGAGACTGTGAAAATGCCTGGCCCAATGAAACACCCACCCTATCAGAGAGTACCATCCCCAGACACTATGAATGATGCTCTGCTAAACTTGCAGACAGGAGCCTGACAGAGTTGTCCTCTGAGAACTTCCCAGCAGTGCTTCAAAACAGATGCCAAGACTCACAGCCTAACATTGGGTGATGAATAGGGAGTCTTGTGGAAAAGTGGGAAGAAAGAGAAAAGGACCTGGAGGTGACAGGAGCTCCACAAGAAGACCAACAGAGCCAGCTAAGCAGTGCCCAGAGGGGCTTTTCTGAGACTGAAGCATCAACCAAGGACCATGAACGAACTGGACCAGCCTCCCTACAAAGATGTAGCAGATGGGCAGCTTAGGCCTCATGTGGGTCCTTGGTTGATGCATAAATCTCACTTGGAAGAAGAGATAGAATAGACAGAGGTAATGGCTGAAGAGAAGAAACAAGGTAGCAGAGGGGGTGCAGAGAGTTAAGAGGATGGAGATCAGACCTGAGGAAAGCAAGGAGAAAAGGACAGAAGGCCTGTAGAGAAAAGAGAAACTGAGGGTGAGGGTGTCTCTATGACAATTTCCCTTCAATTTTTTTTCAACAGCATATAATAGTTCTTTGCATATTGTCATCATCATCAGAACACCACAGAATATAAGAAGGATATGCTAGATAGCATGAGTTACAGTGGAAATACTCCATGGCATGGCAAGCTGAATGCTGCCTGCCTGGGCGCCTGAGCCTGAGCCTGGGGCCCCTGTGCACTGTGGGGCTAGCCCAGAGCATGAGGCTCACTGACGCACAGCTCTGTGTCATAACACTAACTAGGCTCAAGAGAACTTGGCAGAGGACAAAATGGCATCGTTCATGTGTTGTCTTTCTGAATCTTCCCAAAGTAATAGCCTCTATCTTTTTCAAATCCCTACTTACAAAGATGGCACTTTGAGAGGCGAAGCCATGTGCTCAACTGCTATTGAACAGAAATTTTCAGAGGTCAAGATAACTGAGCATTCACCCTGAGTTAGCAGCTCTGAATAAGCAGTTGCAAATAGGACCTCTGGCACTTAGGAGGCTGAGAGCTAAGTCCTGACAGATAAGGACTGATTACAAGTTGTTCCAGTTCCAGCAACACATTCCTCAAACAGCCTTGCAACTAAGACAAGCCTAACTGATATCCTCACGAAACAATGGGGGTGTCGGTAATAGTGGAGAAGGGGACTGACACCAGCCAGCTAGAAAATCTGCAGGCATCATCCGTGATTCGGTCCAGAGGCTGGGGTCTCCCCAACTTTTCAGTGTGACATCTTGTTGACCCACTGAAGGCCAGAAAGCTGCCAGGGAGAAAGTCAGAATGGAATGCCTGCCGTGATCTTTTATTGCTCGTACTCCTACCCTACTCCACCCCCATCTCACTGCAGGAAATCACTTTCTGGAAGAGTCAACATGTAAGAGTGGAGAGTTCTGGCTGAGGCAGGCTTTGTATTTGAGGAAGGCAGCAGCCGTTAATGGGAAACCAGTGGAGTCCTGAGGGTGTAAGCTCCCTCGCACAGTGTCCTTTTGCCCATCCTCTGACTTCCACTCTCGGGTGCGGTCAAGGTGAGCTTTGTGGTATGCAGTGCTGGGGAGAACTGCCTAGGGCCCCCAGGCATCCTAGGCAAGCCCTCTGAAATCATATCCACCTGCAGCCGTCTCCGGCTCCTCTAAAACTATCCTCAAGAAATGATCTGAAATCAGTGCCTTTGCCAGAACCCCGGGTCACAATACCTCTGTGTCCTCTGTCCTCAAGGAGGGGGGGGGGGAGCAGTGTTTGAAATCTGTGAGGGGGTAGCCTAGATCAAGATTATTTCTCCAACACCCCCATCAGTGTCTGGCTCCTTAAATGTGTAGATAAGAGAATTTGGGGAGTCAGTGAGCCCTTGTCAGGAACGTAAAATCATAACCCCTGTGGTCTGAGTGTGTACAGGAAGGCTGTGCAGTGGGCTCCAGAACTTCAGAATAATTTAAGTGCTGAAACTCGTCTCTGGACACTTAGAGCAGCCACAGACTCCCATACAATGTGACCCTGAGGTACAGGTGAGCTGCCTTAACATTTAACTCTCCCCTCCACTTCCAGAAACAACTCTTTGCTATAGGTGTCCAGAGACGCCTTGCTGTCTATGTCACAACTGCAGGTTTTTGCCCTTTAAAAACTCCAGCCGGAGGCGGAGGCGGAGGCAGCTTGGGACAGTCCCACTTCGGGTTAACAAAGACTCTGTTTGACTTATTGAGGCCTCTTAGGACCTGTTCTCTTCAGGGACCCTCTCACGTCTGCCTGTGAGCTGCCTGTGGCCCACAGGTGTCAGAGCAAGCTACTAAGCACAGGGACTTCATGTGGTAAAAGATTTCATTCCTGCAGAGGACTGAGACCTGAGAGTGAACAGGAAAGAAAATGAACATGAGATACTGCATCCTCCTGGGTCTCAGGAGACCTCACAGCTCCTCTCCCTGACGTGTGAGCTCTTCTTCCCACTGGGGTTGCAGGGCACCAGGATGCTGACTGGAATATTGAAGAATATTCCCATACTCCTGAGCCACACAGCACGTGTGGGCATTAAGTTTTCCCTCCTTTGTGTTTCCCCAAATTACAATTAAGGTAAGTCATAAGGGTGGGATCCTTGCGTGACGCGATTAGTGTCCTTCTGAGAAGACATAGCAGCTTGCTCACCCTTTGTCACACGGGGACAGGGTGACATGTGATTTGTGCCAGTCTGTTTTGCCAAGGTTATGAGTGATATGTGACGGTCTGCAGGCCAGAAACAGCTGACCAGCAGAAACTGAGTCACCTGGTACCTTGACCCTAGGCTTCCAACCTCAAGGAACTGCGAAGAAGCAAACATCTCTTTGTTTATGCCACTGGGTGAAGAAAGACCTGCCCTGCTGAGGACAGAAGTTCCCCTTGACCCCTTCGGCCCTCACCCACCTTTAAGCCTCTGAGTGAAATGATTCAGTCACGCATGATAGCGAAGAGATAACTCTACATAAGCAAATAAGTGAATTAAGGAAGTGGCCACCAAACCCGTGGTGTTTTGCTGCTGCAGCCTGAGCAGAGTAAGACACCTGCCTGCTGTTTAATGCTTTAAGATCTACACTGGTCTGCAAGCATACGTTACCACGATACCATGCCTGGGGCCGTGAGCTGGACCCCAGCGCCATGAATAAATAAACAAGCTAATTAATTGTTTTAAAAATTACATTCAGAGGCTCAAATAAATAAGACACACTCAAACCAAAGACTATGCACCACCATGCCTGGACTGCTGTTGTCTTTTATTTCTGCCTTGATTTCCCAAGCTGCTAGCCTGAAACCCTAGCAGCTTGGGAAATCAAGGCAGGATGGGCCTCTGCAAGTTCAGCACCAACCAAGTGAGTTTCAGGCTACCACATATGGTCCTGGTGAGACTGAGACCTTATTTTTAAAAGATAGATCGATCGATTGATAGACAGTGATAATTAGTTAGTTAGATAGATAGATAGATAGATAGATAGATAGATAGATTAGCAAACAAATAAATAAATTAAATAAAACTAACAGACAAGAACACACTTACCAGGCAGCAGAAAGACCATGATCAAGGTGAGGCCCGTCCACTGCACTCGAGATGGACTGACTCCTACGGTTTCTCCACAACCGCATAATTGTTGACAGTGGGGAACTGCACTCATGCTGTCCCCTAGGACTAAAAAAACAATTTAAATGACCTAAATAAAACACAGGAGCATAACTCCTTAAGGGGTACAGTATTGTGCAGATTATGAATCCAATGTCCTGGGCAAAAGGGTTCCTTTGGAATTTGCCACAAAGCATGCGGCGGTTTCCATTGGCCTAAGTTATCTTTTTTACCCCCAAATGACTCTGCTTCTGCTTGGTTTGCCACCAGGGGTCGCTGTGTTGCTTTTGCTTTGTGCACACGAGCACATCTCTTGCCCGTGCAAAGTCTGGCTTCATCTCCAGCGAAACCACTTTCAGTTTAAGCGGTGCTCTCTTTCATTCTGGAGATGCTCATAATCGGCAAAAATGTCCTTGTCCCACAGCCCCCTAGACACGTGTGACTTGTAGACGATCTGTTCTCAGCAGGCCTCAATGGCCTCAAAGAGGACGAAGAGCTCCTGTTGTTTATTCTCTCTACAAAATTCATCTTATTGTTGTTACTAATCATTATTATTATTAGTGTGTGTGTGTGTGTGTGTGTGTGTGTGTGTGTGTGTGTATGGTGCATGGGGTGGGGAACATGCTACAGCACGTGTGTGGAGATCACAGAACAACTCTGTGCCCTTGGTCTGTTCTCTTTCCACCTTACATGGGTTCCAGGCACTCAACTCGGGTCGCCAGGCTTGGGTGGCAAGAGTTTTCACCACTGGGTCATCTTGCTAGGCCCCGTTAGGTCTGTTCTACTTAATGTATAGGTGATACATCACTTTCCTTTCTGTTGCTGTGACCCAGACAACTCATGGAAGAGTTTATCTGAGCTCACCCTTCAAGAGGGATGAGAGCCCATCCCAGCAGGAGGGCGTGGCAGTAAGAAGCGGGCACGGTGGGAAGAGCAGGAAGCTGAGAGATCACGTCCTCAACAGCAAGCACGAAGCAGAGACTGAACGTAGGAAAGGCATGTCACTCTTAAAAGTCCCCAGTGACAGTCTTCCTCTAGCAAGGATGGTTGCACCGCCTGAACAGCACCACTGACTGCTAACCAAGTGGCCAAACGCCAGGGCCTATGGGGGAATTTTCCCATGTTGCTGCTTTGCCAATCATGGAAGACATAGATTCAAGTCAAAGGGTCTTAAAAACTCCGTTTACGCCAAGGAGTCCCGGCAGTACCAGAGAACGTGTCTTCTTTTCAGTCTCCTGTGAAAGAAGCTGACTTGAGGGACTACTATTGGAATGATTGTGGTAGTTTGAGGTGGGAGGACAAGTTAGTATCCTTCAACTGTATCAGGTCAGCTGGTTCCATGGGAAGGGAGATGGGAAAGAATGTTCAAAAGCCTCATGAGGAAGTATTAGGGATCAGAGCTGGTCTCTATAAGCACACTACAAATCTGAAATCAGCTAAACAATTTGCTGACTAGGCAAATTTCTGCAGGTCTCCCAGAAGATAGAAAACAATAAAGTACTTGGTGTTAGAACAGCGCAAACCTCAGCAAAGGTTAATAAGCAGTTATAATGCCTGAGATATGAAATTAAACTGTGATTACCTCTTAAGTTAATGAGTGTGAGGAAGGGACACTATAAGGGGAGGGGCATGAACCTGCGGAGCAAGGAAGCCTGCCCAGTGAACTGGCTGGGCAGACAGGATTGGGGAACTGTGAGCCTCCAGGGGCACGAGCCACTAACTCAGCTGACAACTGTGTGCTTATCAGTGCCATGCTTTGGGGTGGCCATGGAGCCAGTCACCACAGAGACAATTTTACTCTGGTACACAACCAACTGCCTGGGAGGGGAAGCCATAAAGAGTCTATTTGTAACATAACGGTACTTTTTCAACTGTTACATCATTTATTATTTGTACAGTCTCGTCTTAACCTTCTGCCTCATTAGAATGTTAGGCCGTTAGAAATGGCCACCTCTGTTGTGCTCTGTAGTACAAGACATGTCTGTGGCCTGAGCTTTCCTTTCTTGCATTTCTTGGATTTCCAAGAAAGGAAGCCCTACATTACTCAGCACAGGCTCAGTAACCTTTTCTTTGAAGCCCATTGAAAAATGCTGGTATTTTCCCTGCTAAAAATAGCCATATATATGAATAATTTAGAAATATTATTTATATGTAAACAAAGTATTCAAAAAATCCTTTTCAGCATTCATGAAGCCTGCCCTACGAGCCGGGTGTGGTGTAGTATGCTTTTAATCCCAGCATGCAAGAGGCAGAGGCAGGAGGATCTCTGTGAGTTCAAGGACAGCCTGATTGGTCTACATAATGAGTTCTGGGACAGCCAGGACAACAACAGAGAGACCCTGTCCCAAAAAACAAACAAACAAAAAGCAAAACTGCCCTATGGCCTTCTGGGGCCCTACAGTTAAAGAAAGTACAATGATGTTCTTTGCAATATGTGCAAATACTCTTGTTGAAGAGTCAGAGACCTGTATTTCCTTGGGAGTCTGTGGCTGTGAGCTGTTCAAGCAGAAAAACACTGTCACTCAGTTTCAGCTTCCTAAGTACCCAGCCCGCAGCAGTGCAAAGGTGAGTAGTTCTGGAGCCTCTCTGCATCGTGGTGTTAAGCCACCAGAAATAATGCAGACGCCAGCTATCTCCCATAATTAGAAGATGCTTCTACTCACTGGGCTGGAGAGACCACAGGCGAAGAGCCTCCCTGCCCTTCCAGGGAGTGGGAGTTTAACGTCAGAGACCTGGGTTTGATTTTCAACAGCACCAAAGGGTGTCTCATAACCACTTGTAACTTCAGTTCCAGATCTGTCACCCCCTTCTGGCCTCTTCAGGGACTTGTATGCCTGTGGTAAATGTTCATCCAAACACACACTTACATATAAATGAAACAAAAATTAATTTTTTAATTAAAAAAAATTCTACTGGACACACCGGTGGTACAGGCCTTTGATTCCAGCACTTGAGAGGCAAGAACAGATAGATCTCTGTATCTACCAGAGACAGCCTGGTCTGCAAGTTCCAGACCAGCCAGGGCTACACAGTTTTTAAAAAGCTATTTCTAACTAATAATTCCTGAAATGTCCATCACAGTCTTAGTTGGAAACGTGTCTTTTTCCAAGTATGATCATGATGGGTCATCCAGGGTTCATATGGACCCTAAATTAAAGGGCCAAGCGTCCTTACAGCAAGGAGGCAGAGAGAGACAACTATGATCAAGATTAGGTAAGACAAAATAACTCCTTTCCTCACCAAGCTGCTTTTGGACATGGTGTCCATCACAAAAATACAAGACAGACTAAGACAAGACACTTAAGTTTGGCCTCAGCCTTTTTCTCATATTATCCCCTTCATCTTGGGATGTGAAAATACGCACACTACAGGTTACACATTCAGTATCCTTTACACATTCAGATACAATACACATCACACATTCGGGTAAAACCCACATTCAATATGACTTTTACGGCTATGAATGAGAATCGATGTCAGTTGTTCTATATATGTTTCCTTATAGCAATTTTGGGACAGGGAATGTTATTTCTATAGTTAGATGATAAATTAGGGTCCAACTGAATGGCTTACTAAGTGTCAAAAAAGCAGTTTTATCCAGTGTGTGTAAATTTAGCCTCATTCCATTTTTTTTTTTTTACTTAGCCCACAATCCCTTCCTTTTACAGAATGAATCGGGTCCCTCTAAAATTCAAAAGTCATTAAACTCCTAAAACTCATGCTTCGGACTGTAAGATATGTGGAAGGGTCTAAAGGTGTTAAAATGAGAGCAATGAGGATTGGTCTAGTAGGTCCAGCAGAAGCCCTTATAAAAGGATGTTCTATCGGAAGAGATAGCATGGCCGTGCACACTCAGAAGGAAGGCTGTATGAGAGCAGAGCGGGAAGGCCACCACCTCCAAGCCAGGGCAAGAAATGCTGGCATGAGACCGCTCTGATCTTGACTTGTAGCCTCCAGGACTGTCTCTCCTTTGAGGCACTCGCCCCCGGTGCCTTCTGTCTGGTGACTTTCCGGTCTGAGATCCCAACGCTTCGAGGGCAGCGTCAGCAAGATCACAAACCTGGGGCAAATGTCTCCTAAACTGAGACATCTGGCAGTGTGATTGTTCCCTTCTTCACGACCTGATCCAGGGCTTGTGCATCCAAAGGAATCAATTCACAGCTCCCAGCTCACATCACTCAACTGATGGATGCCAGGGTAGGAGATCCAACACATAGCTCGCCATCAAAAGCCCCGTCTGTGGTAAGCTGTGGGGCCTGGGAAGCATCTCCCCCTTCCATGCTGGGAATTTGGCTGGTTTGGTACTGTGCGGGTGGCCACGGCTTCTGAGCTCATGAGCGGGGTAGATCATACTGTGTCCTGGAGGCAGCATCTTACAGCACGCCTCCCATTTCGCAGCTCTTCCGTCCTCCCCTTCTCCTCTTCCGAGGTGTCCCCTACAGCTTGGCAGGGTTGATAATGATGTCCCGTTTAAGGCTGTGCGTTGGGCCTCTTTTCCTCAACACTTTGGCTAAAAAGCTCTGCGTGGACTGCTGCCCCTGCAAAAAGAATCTTCTCCGGCCAAGGTTAAGGGCAGCAGTAATCTACGTAAAACCTAAATATTTAGAAGGCAGTTTGACAGGACCAGTTAGGAAAATAACAACAGGTTCTGTTCTAGGGCCTGTGGCCTCCTGGTCACGGGATTTTGACCAAGATTGCAGTACAAGGCATGGAAGTCCCCTTGTGGAACAGGCCTCATCCCAATCAGAAACTGGTCGTTACTCCGTAACAGTTGTGCTCCGCTAGGCACAACTTGCCTGGCAGGCCTGTGTTGTGGTACGCAAGCTCTGGCACTAGGAGGGCCCACCAAAGCCTTTCTCCCTCGGTCGTCTGCCTTGCACCTTCTAGCACTGTGAAAGCTGACCAACAGGGAGGAAGTCTCCAGGTAGGTTTGAGATGGATTTTTTTTTCTCCCTATGTTCTGCTGCCAAAGTGTCCACACACTTCAGCCACGGGGCCTTAGCACACGGTCTCACCACGGTGGCTAACCAAGAGGGGTTGGAGACCTCTGGGGCCTCTCTGACCAATAACTCCCACGTCTTACCCTGCAATTTCCACTTAATGACCCATGTAGCCTGGGAGTAGCCTTGCCTACCCACACAGGATAATTCTGATAAAGCTACTTTTGAAGTCATAGTTTGAAACTTAGCTTGCTAATTTCGGGAGTTTCTTTTAGGCTTTTCCATGAACCCTTAGGTTAACCTGCTCACTCTCCCTCCTCTCATGAATCCGTACACCACCCTCACTTACTCCTTTAATCCTTCTTCCGTATCAAGTGTGTTCTACTCTCCCTCTAATCATATTTTAATTTAACTGGGTTGCGAGGCTTCCATAGGGCTTAGCATTCCAACCGTCTGCTTTCCACCTCTCTCCCTTCGTTTACCTGTAATTTCCTACCCTGTCCCCTAATGTGCTTCCCAAAATGTCCCTTCCTGGCTCACATTTGTGCTCCAAGCTAAACACAAGAAGCTTGACACGAGGACCCACACATTAGAGAGAGCATGGGACATTTTCCTTCAGGGCCTAAGAACTGACTTCCTCTAGTTCCATCCGTTTCCCTGCAAATGCCATTGTTTTGTCTTTCTTTAGAGCAGCTTAATGTTCCATCGCGTATATGAGCCACATTTTTCTTAGCCATTCTTCTGTTGATGGACATCTGAGTTGATTCCGTATCCTGGCTATTCCGAATAGAGCAGCAAGAAACACGGATGTGTGAGCGTTTCTGTAGTAGGAAGTGAAGTCCACGGCGTGTGTGGACAGGAGTGGCATAGCTGGTCATGTGGCAGTCCTAGTTCTAGCTCTTTGAGAAGCCTCCACACTGATTTACAAAGCGGGTGCACCCAGCAACAGTGTTTAAAAGTTCCCCTTTTATCACATCACACCAGCATTTGTCGATCGCATTCCTGATAGTGGACATTTTGATTAGAGGGTTATGAATCCATAACATGTAGCTTTACTACACTGACCTTCTTTTTCTTACTCTGACAGGAAATTCCTTCGAATCTGTCAGTTCTAGAATAATGTCTGGAAACCACTCCCTGCCATCTTCCGGGCTCAGGAAAAAGGTCTTGGGACAGGAATCAAGCCCCACAGGAACTCCTATGCCCTCTCTTTATGAGCGTGGAAAGATCTAGTTTCTCTTAGGTGACAAAGAAAATCAACCACTCAGGGCCAAGAGCATCTTAGAGCGCTTTGTAGCTCCTATCATACCTGGTATTTTAAGAGCAAAATGAGTCTTGTTTGATGAATGACGGAAGGAGGAGACGAAGGAAAGGCGAGAGGGAAGGATGAACTTGAATATGGAATTTCCAGAGTATCCCGAGGGTTGGCTCAATTAAGTCAGACATGCCTCCCAAATTAATTGACTCTTAGGATGCAGCGCCTCCTGGTGGAGACCTAGGTCAGCTGCTGGAAAAAGTAAGAGGTCACGAGAAACCTGAAGAAATCCAACCAAAATAGAAAGGGCTGAAGCTGGGATGTATGATGAAGGAGCTCTTAACACAGCCTGCTTCTTCACTGGTGCTCAAACCTAGGAAATTTGGGGTGTGGTGATGACATTTTCTATAATTAAAAAAATAAATAAATACAAAATAGTCTTAAAAAGTGAGAGCAGGGAAGGAGGGTGCCGGGCAGCTGCTGAATATGCCAACCAGGTCACAGCGAAGTCATCACAGGCCAGGCTCTCAGGGGCTCTCCCTCTCAGCCTTGCCAGCCCTGAGACCTCATCACCCGAGATAAGCAGGGGAAATGAATCACACCAGCCATAGCCAGGCATCTAAACTGTAAAACCACAGTAAGGTTTTACAAGCCAACCATTCAGTGGCTCGCCCACAGTGATGTTTGCTCCTTCCTGCAGGCCACGTCTAACGGGCAGGCAAATCACATTATTAGCCTTGAAGTCAGAGCAAGGGAAACTGGCAGAGTAGCCTTAAAAGAGGCTGGGTTGACACACCTCCAGCATGGCAACATCCGTGTCAGGAAGAACAGCTGCAGGCCAGAGCATCCTCCTGTGCCCCACCCTGCCCACCCACCCCCAGACTCTCCTCCACCTGGGTCACCACACATTCATTTACCTTCCTTCTGCATTCCTGGCCATAGATGTGGGTAACCAGTGGGTAACCTTAGGTGCCAGGAGTTTCTGAGTTGTGTTTTCTTGACTCTTTCACCTGTGGTGCTCATAGAGCTGACACAGCAACAAAAAAGCCCATTAAAAAGCAAACAAACAAACAAACAAACAAACAAAAACTAGTTCCTTCCATCCAGAGGATAAAATCTCTTGCCTGGGTGTAGACCTATAGCATCTCTAGTTACCCAAAGCATAAGATTTCGTAACATTTGGCCAGTCAATCATCTTCCCAAAGGACCACCCCTAGGAAGGTTCACCTGAAACCATGCTAAAGAGATAGAGGGGATAATTGTCCCTTTAACAAAGTATTATTCCTTGGCTTCCCAAAATTTCCATCCCCAGTACAGTCCCTAGAAGCTGCTATGAGATTCTGCTGGTCTGCTGACCTTAATGACTAAAAAAATGTGTAACTATTTTCTCTTCTTTTCTGGCTATTTCTTTCCTGTGTCTGCTCTCCCCACCCCCCAGTACTTTGAGCTTCCTCTCTCTTTCTCTAACCCACCCCTCCTTGCTGGCTTAACTCAAATGGCATGGGCTTTTCCCTTTCTCGTGTCCACTCTCCTCCTCTGGTGAGCTTCTAAGGTTGACAAGTTTTTTTTAAAAAACTTTTTAAACTCTAATGAAATCGTCCACTTTGAATGAAATTTGTCTTTGCTTCACTTTCAAGCTTTTCCTGCCTTTGACTTAATTGACTGATGGAATGCACTGATTCCTGCACCCCTAGATACTATCAGGGTGCCACTCCCTCCTCCTCGGTCATTCAAGCAAAAGAGCCTCTGTCTTGACCAGATCATCTGTGCCTGCTTGCAAGAAGCCGTCATGACCGAGCCAGGGCACTGCTGCTGCTCTCTCAAAGAAGGAAGGGGCAGGAAGGGTCACTCTCCCTGAGATTCCAGCCACTCTTCCTGGACACCCACATTCCGCATGTGATCTTGGGTCTCCAGAACCGATACAGCTTACACGCTTGGGGGAGGCTGACTGAAGGGGGCTCCCTCTATGCGACCTCGGGAAGAAGTCATGGGGGGTGAAGACTTTCTAATGTGGCTGCTTTACAGGTCCCGGGTAACCCCTCCTCATACTCTGTGAGTTGTAACCAACAACCTCCTGGTTCCCCGGAGGGACCTTTGCTCCAACTGTACTTTGGTTTGTGACTGGGACCTTAGAAGGAGGAGGAGGGAGACACGGTTTACGTCACCCCAAGGGCGTAATGCTTGCACCACTCTCGACCACCATTCTGGATGCAGCTCTTAGAACACTCTTAAGAACAGTGCTCGCAGAGCCAGCTAAGGACCAGTCAAAGCAGTCCTAGTGACTGGCTCACTTTCTGTTGGTGACCCTGACTTCCTAGATACAAAACCTTTACTGAAAAGCCTGAAGGGTTTTCAGCTTCACCTTCTCCTACTCATCTACTCATGTACTCATCTGAGAGTGTTCAGAACACTCTCAAGGTACAACCTTTCCTGTTCCGTGGCTTTAAACTCACCAATAAACTGCTGGGGAACCCAGGAAAATTACAGCATGCAAGGATGGGTTTTGTTTTGTTTTGTTTGGGGTGGGGGTGGGGAGTGGGGATTTCAATGAAGTCTTGATTTTATGCCCCTGTTCAGTAAGCAGTTCCTGATGGGTTGTGGGTAAAAGGACCACAACCCCATTACAATGTCCCTCTTTCCCAGGAATGTTTCCTATCTTGCTTTGCCACTCCAGACCCCCTGGGAGGAGATGGAGAAACTCCTTCCTCTCTGGGCCCTTTCATTCTTTTCCTTACAGTCACACAGCCATCATCACTTGCCTAAGAGCCAGCTCCAAAATTCACTTCCATTTGGCCTAATGCCAAATAACAGACCTGACCTTGTCAAGCCTGGGTTTTTTGTTTGTTTGTTTTTTGTTTTAAGAGCACAGTGATAAATTAATGTATTTCCCTTTAACCTGAGGTAGACTGGGAAGAGGAGGCTCCAGGGGAAAACACTGACATCCACCAGGCAATCTTAGAACTCCAAAGTGGCCCCAAGCACTAGTCCCTCTATACCGCGGTAGTATTTCATTCGTCACATGATCTGAAACCCAAAAACGGCTCCTATGTTTCCCTTCCTACCCCACTCCAACCCCCAGTTTTCGCTCTGTTCCTATAATTCCTAGGCCACCCGTGATGAAGGTTTAAGTCGTGTGAGGCTTTTAAAGGACGTGGCTTAACCCTCGGGTGAGGAAAAAGAACCTCGCGGAGACACATCCAAAAGGACGACGGAACGACTGACCGGGGAAAGCTGTAAACGTCACAGTCCCGACCTAACGCTTCAGAGAATTAACGTTTAATAATCTACAACTTAGCGCGGGGCGGGTGAGAATTAACTGGGCGTTTCGAGGGCTGGGTGCACTAAAAAGGGGCCCTTGCCGTGCCATTGTCGCCGACAATGCCGTGACTCGGATTCGAACCGAGGTTGCTGCGGCCACAACGCAGAGTACTAACCACTATACGATCACGGCGAGCTACCGGGACGCCACGCGGCGGCGCCGGCCCAGGGCGGTCCTTGAGACCGGGAGGGCCAACGTCCGGCCATCTTTACGCTGGTGCCCCTAGCCGACGACCACCAGGAGCTACGGCCTTCCCGGGCTCCTGCTCGGCTCAGCCGTCCGCCGCGAAGCGGAGGGATCCATCCCGCCCGCGCCAGGGAAACCACGGCGCCTGCGCACAGCCGCGCGCCCCGCCGTTAGCGATAGGCGGAGAGAAACGCCAACAGGCCGCTGACGTCAGAAGGGGGCGGGACATTGAGTAGAGAAGAGCTCAAGGGAGGCGCGCTGACCCCGGGTTCCCGGTAGCTCGCCGTGATCGTATAGTGGTTAGTACTCTGCGTTGTGGCCGCAGCAACCTCGGTTCGAATCCGAGTCACGGCATTGTCGGCGACAATGGCACGGCAGAGGGGGCCGCGTTTTGTTCTTCGGCTCCATTTTAATTCCGACCGAACAGGCCCGGAAGACGCGGCTCCGGCTCCGGGCGACGCGTTTGCACCGCTGCGCGCGGGGTTGTGCGCCAGCCGCGGGGAATTCACGCGCGTGTGTCCCCCTGTACCTCCTTGTCTTTTTACAAGGGTCCGCGGAGGAGGGCGCGGGGGAGGCCGGCCCGCGTTCAAGCGAGCCCCGTCTACACTGCCGACCCGGACTCAGGCAGCCGGAGCGCGGCCGAGTCGGCGGAGGAGCGCAATGCGCCTGCGCGCGGCCGGGCCCCGCCCAGTCGACGGGTCCTCTGGTGACGCAGGGCGTGGGAAGGCCTATGAGGATTGAAGAGAGCGTTCAGGAGCGCGATCCTACAGGTCCCCGGTAGCTCGCCGTGATCGTATAGTGGTTAGTACTCTGCGTTGTGGCCGCAGCAACCTCGGTTCGAATCCGAGTCACGGCATTGTCGGCGACAATGGCACGGCAAGGGGGTCCCGCCTTTTTTTTGGGGTTTCTGGGAACAACCCCTGTTGGTCTGTCTCCCTTGGAAACGGAGCTTCGGTTGGAGACAGCGCCTCGCGGCCTTGCGAGGCCATCCCGCGCGCGCACACACTCACCCCGGCTGTGTTTTTTAAAAACTGCGTCGTTCGTGTGTGATTACAGACGGCCTGTGGCCGAGCCTAACCGAAAGGTTCCTCCTCGTTCTTCACGCCATCCACCAACTATTGCCATTTCCCGGGGCTGTTATTTTGTCATCATAGTCCCAGCCTAACAGACACAGTGCATTTCGGGCAGGATTCCGACTCTTTTTTTTTTTTTTTTTTTTTTTTCCTGAGACAGGGTTTCTCTGTGTAGCCTTGGCGGTCCTAGACTCACTTTACAGCCCAGGCTGGCCTCCAGTTCACAGGGATCCGCCTTGCCTCTGCCTCCCAGAGTGCTGGGATTACAGGCGTGCACCACCATACCTGGCTTTTTACAGATCTTTTTCAAAATATTTATCTTATATGTATTAGTATTTTTGCCTACATATATAGGGCATACCCAGGGAGAACAAAAGAAGGCGCCAGAGCCCCTGGAGATGGGGTGCCAGGATTGAACTTGGGCCCTCTGCAAGAGCAGCTAGATCTCTTAACCCCTGAGCCATCTCTCCAGACCCTTCAGCCTTCCCAGGGCTAGGATGCTCGCCACCTTTTGGGCGTTCTAAAACACCGTGATTGTGCTCCAAACACACACAAGCACTGCCTAGATGTTTTGCTGGTTGTTTTGAGGAAGAGGCTCGTGTAGGTGAGGCTGGCCTTGAACTCCCTTTGTTGTCAAAGTTGACTCTGGATTCTCCTGCCCCAACCTCCCAGATACTGAGATTACAGGCGTGTTCATTCTACCACACCTAGCTCCATAATAGATTTTTGAGCAGGGGGCTCTTTGGTTGTTGTCTGCCCCTTCTGCCGGGATCTTGCTTGTTCCCTGACTAGGCTAGTCTCAAAGTCAGTCTAGCCTCTAGAGTTGAGATTACAGACGCACAGTGTGCCTGGCTTTGGGGGATTTCTTATAGTCTATAAATGAGTGGCAAGGTTTGCTTTATAATTGCAGAATTCTGTCTTCTGTTATGTTCTTTCAGTATAGAATCACATTATTTTCATATTAAAGAGATAATTTGATTCTACCCAAAAAACAAAACAGAAACAAAAAACGGTGCCTCCTGCTCTCCTGTTTTTCCAGTAACACAAAGCCCTCTGTACACATTCTCTTTTCTCCTTCCCTTCCTTTCTTCGCTCTCTCCCTTTCTCCCTTTCGGTTTTTTCCCAGCCTTCAAAGGGACATGACAGTAAGGAAGGATGTGAAAGTTGGTTGTAAAAGCTTGGAGCTTCCGTGAAATCCTAAGACAGTCTCTGACAATGTGAATTCAGTTGAAGGCACCCTGGCTGCTCATCTTCTGCCAGCTGTTTCTGATAGAGACACAAGCCAGACTTTCTGCTGTTTTAGGAGGAGCCAGGAACTTGGATTTTTGCACAAAATGTCCCATTACTGTAAACACTGGAAGCTGACTTAACATCTTTAATGGTGGGTTGACCAAAACTATGTAGGCCAAACAGAAACTGGTACAATGAGGAAGAATAGTTCTGTGACTTAGAACAGTGGGATCTGGGTCCTATTCCCAGCACCCACACAATGGTTCACAACCATCTGTAACTGGATCCAATATCCTCTTCTGACGTACAAGTGCTACATAGACATACAAGTAGGCAAAACACCATACGTGTTGTTGAAAAAAATGCCACACATGGAGCCCAATCTCAGTTTTTTGGTTTAGGGTTGTGTTTTGGTTTTTTTGTTTGCTTGCTTGCTTGCTTGCTTGCTTTATTTGTTTTTTGAGACAGGGTTTCTCTGGGATCATAGGTGTGTGGCACTACATTCAGCTTCAGTCTTCAGAGGAGGGACCAGAGAAGAGAGACCAGGCATAGCGACACACACCTTTAAGCCCAGCACTCAGGAGGCAGAGGCAGGCAGATCTCTGTGAGTTCAATGGGAGCCTGGTCTACAAAGTGAGTCCAGGACAGCCAGGCACATGACACAGAGATACCCTGACTCGAGGAGAGAGAAGAAAAAAAAAAAGATTGATAAGAAGAATGATGAGACCAAGTAAAAGGCACAAAGCTTGAGAAGGCTTTCATTGGCCAAATCGGGACAGTTTGAGTATCAAAAGGAATTATGGTATAATGATTGCAGTAGATTATAGCACACTGAAAATTTTTATTTTTAAAATATTTTTTATTGTTTGATGTGTGTGTGTGTGTGTGTGTGTGTGTATGCCACATATGTGCAGTTGTCTATGGAGGCCAGAAGACAGTGTCCAATCCCCTGGAGCTGGAGATACAAATAGCTTGTGGGCCTCCAGACACTGGTATTGGGGGTCAAAGTCCTCTGGAAGACAGGACTGTAGAGCCATACAGTGTGTCACTGCTATGCCTCTGCCCTCTGTGAAAGCCTGGTACCTGTGGAGGCCAGAAGAGGGCGCCAGATCCCCTGGAACTAGAGTCACAAAGGGTCATAAGCTTCCAAGTGGGTGCTGGGAACTGAACCCAAGTTCCCAGGGAGAGTAGCTGATGCTCTTAACAACAGGTTTAGGTCCTGAATGTCTGTGGTCGGGACAGCCCTCATTCATTTCCCCACACATCTCCAAAGAATCCTAACAGGACTGCTGGCTTTGCTTTTCATAGATGATCCTACATTCTTGTAGTCCTGTAAGGAAGACTTTACCTGATCAATTAGAGTCTTGTCAGGGAGCCCAGAGGATGCACCTTGTGGCCTCATTTGGGTCTCTTAGCAAGTCTGCGAATATGGTAACTTCAAACCCCTCCAAAACCATGTGTATGATTATTGTAAAAAATAAAACCTACAAAAAGCAATGACCCCGACCCCTGAGGAGCTTGCAGGAGCCTGTACCCACACTGGCGGATGTCTTGCCTCCTCAGCTTTTCTTTGAGAAGCATACACCAATGGTTTCGTTTCTTACTTTTCTACTGGCGGTTTCTCTTTCTTTTAACATTTATTTTTAAGTTTATGTTAAAATATTGTTTTTAAAAAGATTTATTTACTTTTATATGTATGGGTATTTTTGCCTTTCTGTGTGTGTGTGTGTGTGTGTGCACGCACATGCGCGCACAAGCACACACACGCACAGGTGTTCACAGAAGCTCAGAAAGGATGGGGGATGCCCTGGAGTTGGAATTGCCCTATGTAGCTGCTGGGACAGGGTTTCAGGCAGCCCCCGGCTTAGGCTGGTCTCAAACTCCTTATCAAGATGGCGTCCCTGAACTCCTGACCCCGTGGCTACAACCTTCCAAGTACTGGGATTATGGGTGTGCAGCTCATTTAGTCACTGTTCTGTTTAGATGAAGAGACACCATGACCAAGGCAACTCATAGAAGAAAGCATTTAATTGAGCATTTACTTATGGTTTCAGAGGGTTAGTCCATCATGGCAAAGCGCACGGTGGCAGGCAGTCAGGCAGACATGTTGCTGAAGATGGAAGTAGCTCAGAGCTTTACATCCTGATCCACACCAAGAGTGGGTGGGTGGAGAGCTTGCTGTGGGCTTTTGAAACTCCCTCAGTGACACACCTCCTCCACAAGGCCACACCCCCCCCCAATCCTTCCCAACAAACGTGTCTGTGGGCACCGTTCTCATACAAACCAACACAGATGGCCATGCCCCCACAATCATCATATTATAAATTTTTTTGAAGCAAATACAACTAGTGTGGTGGCTCACCCCTGGAACCCCAGAACTTGGGAATGCTTGAAACAACAGGATTGCAGCTGTTGTTGAAACAACAGCCTGAGGGCAGGCCTGATTGCAAAGCGCCTACCAGGCTAGCCAGGGCCACACATAGCAAGGGCCTGTCACAAACAAGCTAGCTCACATCATTCATCACCCTTAATGTTCATACCAAAAACCACTATTACCCTTTCTAGGGTAGGACCGGGGCATTGTCTTGGCGGAAGAGCTGTCTCCATCCTACAGGTGTTGACTCCTGGCCAATGACTTCCATTCTTCCATGTGGAGTGGAGTGGAGAACTTCTCATATGGATTAACTAGAATACCATCGGGTACCATCGGCACCTGTCACCCCTCTTTTTGTTCAGCTTTGCATCATTAGTTAGCATTTTGAACTGTGCATTCCGGAATGTAAGCCTCTCACTTTCTGTATTACACCTTATGGAGTGAAGGTTTTCGGTGTCCTTTACAGGCGCGATACCCAATGTGTGGTTGGATCCAACAGCATTTGTACCACCTGGGAGTTCCCCAAATAAACCTGCAAGAATGATAATCTGTAATATAACAAGACACACAAACCCCAGGAGATCGGGAGCGGGGGGGGGGGGTCACATTACTGTGCGAGAATACATACGACATTAGAATTTGCAGAAATGTAACATATTTGAAATCTAGAATCATAGGAATAATAAATTTGCTGTTTTCCAATCACACCCCCCTCCCTCAGCTTTGAACTCCCCTTCTTTGAAGGCTCACCTGATTCTCTCTGCTCATACAAACGGTGGTGCATGCCGGTCAAGTCAACCCTCTCTGGAGACTGGGGCAGAGCATCACTAGGGTAGAGACTGAGGTTTTACAGGTTGCGCCTAGCAGGCTACAGTATGGAGCCCTATCTCAAAAACAGCCATAAGCAACTACAAGAGGGCGGGGAGGGGCAGAGGCAGTTCCCAGAGCCAGAACTATGGTGAAGTAAAGCAGATCATTTCCCCAGCAGAGAAAAATGTTGGCCTTAGCTTCAGGGCTTCTGGTGAGCAATCTGCTTGTTTCTAAGATAAAACGCCAGGCACCTGGGCACCAGAGCTTCATCGGCGCCCTGAGAGGGTAAGGGGCTGGAGACAGGCAACACCGGACCTGTTTCTTAACCTGTTTCTTAACTGTCTGTTTCTATTCTGTCACTAACCTGATTGACAAACCCAGGATTATAGCTAGAGGGATTTCCACAAGAAAGCAGGGTAGTCATCAGGGCTTCGTGGGCCTGCTGGGGGAGCGGGACAGGTGGAGCCGTGGACAGGAACTGTCTGCACGAGGGTTGTTGGCATCTGAAGCTGGTGGGTGTTGTGTGGAAACATCAGAGCAATGGGTGTCTCCGGGAATCTGATTGCATGAGCTGTGAGAAGTTTGCCTGGATGGAAAGGCAACCTGCGTTTGGGTGTGAGCTGAGGGATGGAAGGAGCTAGGCGGGACTCCTAAGGTGAGGGCGCTCGTAAAGAACAGCTCCTTCTGGAAGGTTGTTTCCGAGTCTCTGGGCTTGGGGAAAGGAGTAAGACGAGCGGGATGTGCCTGGGGGGCTCATCTCCCCGCGTCTGACGCAAACAGGGAGCTGAAGAAGAAGACGAGGAGCAGATGGGACCAGCGAGCGCCGCACAGGAGCACGCGTAACGACACGTGGAGGACTCACCACCGCCCCCGGCGCAGCCGTCGCGCCCCGCCGTCTCCCACCCACTTCCCTCCGGTCCTCCGGGCCCCGTTAGGCAGCGGGCCCCGCCCCTCTAGTCACCGGCGAGCCCCGCCCCTCCCGCCGGCGCAGCTCCGCCCCCTCCCGCCCCGCCCCCGCCGCCCGCGGTCGGCTGCTCAGTTGGGAGGGCCCCATGCTACTGAGCGGAGCTCCTCCTCCGGGCTCCGGCCCCGGGCCGCGGGCGCAGGGCAACGCGGGAGGCGGCCCCGGGGGGTCCCGCCGCGGGGCCGGGGGCGCGGGGACCGGCCCGGGAGGGGGCGGCAGCGGCGGAGTGGCCAAGTGGCTGCGGGAGCATCTGGGCTTTCGCGGGGGCGGCGGCGGAGGGGGCGCCAAGCCCGCCCCTCCGGAGCCCGACTACCGCCCCCCAGCGCCCTGCCCGGCCGCGCCCCCTGCGCCGCCCCCGGACATCCTGGCCGCCTACCGGCTGCAGCGGGACCGCGACTTCGAGGACCCCTACACCGGGGGCCCGTCCGCGTCCGCCGCCCTTTCCACCCCCGCCGCCCCTGGCCCTACTCCGCCCCCGCGCCACGGCTCACCCCCGCATCGCCTCATTCGGGTCGAGACCCCCGGCCCCCCGGCGCCCCCTCCGGAGGAGCGGATCTCCGGACCCCCTGCCAGCGGCGACAGGGTGAGTGCGGCGCCGGGCGTGGGTGGCCGGGAGGGGTGGTGGTCTGAGGTCTGGAGATTTAAGAGAGGGACAAAGGTGGCTTGGCTGGGGCTCCGTCTTTTAGCTGTCAGGATTTCTGGTTGACACGAGCTTAGAACCCTGACATGGGGGCTCAGATTTTAACCCCTTTGTTAGATTCTTCGCCGACTAATCTGAGCCCCAAACTCTGCCCCTGTTTCTTGTTAGGGCCCCAGGACGGGTGATGACCTCCCTCGTGGGTTCTGCTCTCAGCTTTGCAAGGTCCAAATCCTGGAGCCTTTTTTCTAACGGGCATTACGAACCCCTCCCTCCCCTTTGCTGGTTTATGGCCTTTGTGCCCTCTCTCCATGCTCCTCTGCCCTTTGATCTCTTGACTCTTCCCTCCAAGGCAGAACCCGCACAAAGCTTTCCTCTGTCTCTCCTCTCCTCTTTCTCCTTCCTCCCACTCTGTCCTGTCCTGGAGTCCAGGCGTCTTTGCTGGTCTGAAGCCCCAGAAGGGAGCTGAAAACTGAGATTTCTTCAGTGAGCACAGCCAGCGCTGGCTTTTGCCTTTCCCAGTGGGGTTAGAGGGGTTGGGCTGTTGTATTCCTGACAGATGACAGGAAGAGCATTGTGCAGCCTTTACTGAAAAAACTCACCACTGGGGTACCAGCGTACTCCTTCCGGTGTTCCCCCAAGTGTAAGGACACTTCGTGGCCAGGACCTGTTGCCCAGTTAAGGCTGAGCAGCTAGGCTCATTCAGCATCTCCTCTTCGCTGCCCTCGTTCTCAGGCCATTCTGAGGGAGACTGGAGCTTTTCATGGGTCTGCAGACAGGGAGAAAAAGAGAAAAACTCCCAGCAGTTCGTTTCCTTCTTAATTCCAGTTTTATCCTGTCCTGGAAGATAGACAGCTGAAAGCCATTTTTGACCTCCCCCATCCCTCAATTGGAGGATGGTGACTTTATGAGCTACCCTGCTAAGAACTCATCTTCTCTGGGGCTTATTCACCTCTCTTCAGTAGAGGAGATTTTTTTTTTTTAAATCTGATTAGAGAACCGTTCATGTCTAAATCCTCAGGTTTTAGAACTGGGGTTTTTAGCCAAGAGTCTACTGTCCTGCCAGGCTTTCTGGATAAGAGAGATGTGTCAGGGTTGGAACAAGGGCCCCAGATGGGTGAATCATTTCCCCCGTAGTCCTTGCCATAGAGCATGGCTGCCCATCCCGGCCCAGCATCCGTGAGCTGCAAAGGAAGGTTGAAGGGCACTGTGTATGGTCTCTTTCCTGCTGCTGCTATCATATGAGGTGATGGTGGCATGGCAGCGAGGCAGAGGGGAATATCGAAGCCCTGTCCTGCCCACTGATCAGCTAGTCTCCTCCTCTCTGGTCACTGGCTGTTGGCCCATGGCCTAAGCTGTCCTTGGCTATTCTCCTTTCTGTAGTGGCTTAAAATGACCTAACAGGCTACCCACGAGGCTGTGGGTTTCTCTAGGAAAACGTCCATTTTTTTCCCCTTTCCTCTCTCTTGTCTCCAGACTATCTGACACAGTGTCCTAAAATGGTGTCTGTCCATTATCAGGATGGCCTAAGTGTCCAGGACTTCCGAGACACAGCTCTCCTTCCACTTACTCCCAGAAACCTCCAAGGGAGAGGTTGGAGCCATACACACAGACCCTTAGACTCTGCTTGCCAAGACTACCCATGCTTCAGTTGGGTCAGCTCTGAGCTGTGGGTTTTTCAGGCCTGGGGGAGGGGGTGCGCAAGAGGTGCCTGGCTCTCTTGCCAGCCAGCCACGGAGACAGGAATGAAATCCAACAGGCTCTCCCAGGAGCCACACAATCCGCGCTTTCTTTGGTGGGTATGATAAAAGGAACCAGGAGGTACCATCTAAGCTGTCCTGTGAGCTGACCCAGGGCTTCTCATTATTCAGAGATCAACCAACTCCCTGCCACCTAGGAACAGAATTGGGGGGATCCCAGAGTCCTACCCTAGGAAGAGCTAAGCCAGACAAGGTGTCTGAGCTTTTACTCTAAACCCGGGTAGCCAGGCACCCCACCCCCACCCCAGCATCTGCTGAGTGTACAGTACTGCCTCGGGACCACCACTCCCACTGAGCTACTGTTCCTGTACTGTGGGGCTGCTTCCTCCCTCTTCTCAGCTCTGCAGAGTTCCTTCATGGGCAGGAAGAGGTGCCAGAGCACCCCAAGAGGGCCTGCATCCTGAGGTTGTACGGAACGGGTAGAAGTGCTTCTGTGCTAAGCTACAGATGCCGAGGAGCCCATAGGGCGAGGAGGAGGGAGGGAATGAGGATCTGGACAAGGCCCTGAGGTCCTGGAGGTTCATTAGCCTTCTTCCTATGCAGAGCTCTCTGGCTGTCAGCCCACTCTGAAACCCACTGGTGTAATTGGCAGAAGACACAGAGCTGACCATCTGGGCAGGCCTGGCAGGGCAGGTGTGGGAACAGCAAGAGCGACATCCTGCAACCGGCAGCTAGGGCCTGGCCAGATGGCCCCCAAAGAAGAACTCCCTCTGGTGCTCGGCCCTTGTCCCACTTCCAGGCTTTGCTCTGGCGGAAGGTCCGTGATGCTGGGCCTCCTGTTCATGCGTTTGCTGTCTTCCAAGCCTAAACGAAGGTGATCTAATTAGGAAAAGGGAACGAGGCTGTGATTAAGTGAAGACTGGGATGCCTATCACATCTGCAGTGTGTCCTCTGTTGTGCCAGTATGAAGGCAAGATCTGACATGGGTAATAAGACAGGCACCCCATACTGAAACCAGGCCTCCTACTCCTAACTCAAGGGGGAGATCCTAGGGCTCATGAGCACCCAGATATTATGTGGAGCTGTTTCCCATTTTTATGGGGAGAGGCTCATAGCTCTCAAATTCTTGCAGGTGTTTATAGCCCCTCAAAATAGTATTGAAAATTTTAAAAAGATTTTGTTAACAATTTTAAGTAGTAGGTATGTATGTTTGTGTGTGTATCTATCTGTATATGGCTTTGTGTGTGTGACTGCAGTGCCCTTAGAGACCAGAAGGGGGCATCAGATCCCCTGCAGCTGTGGTTAGAGGAGGATGTGAGGTGCCTGATGTTGATGCTGGGAACCAAACTCAGGGCTTTTTCAAGAGGAGTATGTGCTCGTAACCGCCGCACGACGTCTCTAGCCCTATACCGAAAACCTTTGTATGTTGTCTGTGTGCTTACACACAATGGGAGGTCACAGGTGGGAAGGAACTTGTGGGAGCCAGTTCTCTCCTTCCACCATGTGGGTTCTAGGGATCAAACTGAGACAGGCTTCTTGGCAAGAACCTTTACCCACAGAGCCAGCTTCCTAGCCCCAGGATTCAGAACTTAAGAAAGAAAGAAACAAACAAAAACAGATCTATCACAGATGTGCCACATAGGCATGCATTTATCCAGGCCCCTTTTAGAAAGGAGTGGGCAAACAGGAAGAGCAAAGTGAGGCAAGAGGTTACGGTGTCTGTATTCCATCAGGACGTTCCTGTCCCGCTGTTCGTTTAGAGGCTGTCGAAGTTAGGATCACTCTCAGCCAGTGTTCACAGAGTGTCGCGTGTCCTTTTGTGATGCTGGAGAAGGTGCTGAGAAGGACACCCATTCCTTGTTGTTCACTGTGTGTTTGTGTTTTGAGGCTTTTCTTTTTTTCCCTTTTTTTTTTTTTTTTTTTCTTAAGTTTGCCTTCTTGTGCCTTCACTGAATGTGGAAGTCTGGTTAGCTTATCTTGTGCTATTCACTGCTGGAGCTAAAGGGGGAAAGGGAGGAGGCCAGGGGGATGGCTGGTGTGGCCCAGTTGGACCAGCCCTGGGCTGGTTATCTGTGTTATCATTGGCGCTCCAAGGCTGGGACTGTTGCTTGGTTGTGTGGCTCCCTGTTCCCTCTGTTAGCTCCTGCCCCCTCACATTTCACTACCACAGTCTGAAACCAGATGTCTCAGAGACAGCTGTAATGGCTTGGCCAGTGAGTGACTTGGTCAACAACTTGGCCCTTGTACTCTGCCTTTTGAAAGCTGGCAGCAGCTGAGACAGACCCTGGTGCTCATGGATGGGAGAAGAAAGCTGACTAGGCTGAGCAGGTCCTGGCTGGGGCTGAGTATTTAGGGGGGTACCTCTGCTATATACTACTTGTCCTCATCCCAAAGCCAGCATGGCATTGTGTAAGAGCAAAGATGGGATTCAACTCCTGCATAGCATGGACTTGAGGAGCTTTACTCTCCTTGAGCTTATGATGTATCTGTCAGTATGAGCCTCTGGGGGAACCCCAAAATTGGCTCTCTGAGCATTGACTGAGCACATGTCTTGTGCCTGCGACCGAAGCTCGTGTGTACTGGACCGGTCAGTGTTTACGGCAGCCCTCTAAGAAAGTCTATGCCTGGGTTGTATACGGGGCCCTGAATGATGCACAGCGATGCTGAGGCCCGCTCAGTCTCCGCTAGCAAGAAGTAAGCCGAACCTTACCGCCCAGGCAGCATGACTGAGCACCACACCTAGGCCCTCAGCACCTGTCACCAGTGTCCAGAGGAGAGGCAGCATTCATGCAGCATTTGCAAACTAGCAGTGAGAGACTCTTAGGAGGGATGGTGTAGGGGGTGTCCTGTGCGGAATTCGCCATTTCTTGGGTCCTGGGGCCTACCGCCTGTGAGACTGGCTTGAAGTGAACACAAACAGTGTCATACCCAAGGGCCTTACAGGGGTTGGTGGCATCAGCCACCTGTCTGTGATGTTTGAGTGTTCTGTTAAATATGGTGTTGCTTTTATAATTAGAAAATGGGGAATAACGTATTTGTTTCACGTTGGAGTTTCCCAGGCGGATACAATAGCAGACATTGTTACAGTAAGTAGGAGCACCAGGGACAGATGTCTGACATCAGAAAAGTACTGTGCTCTTAACTACGCTGATCAGGTCATAGGTTTTCCGTGACAAAGGGTTGACTATTTTGGGGGAATACTAAATTAAACAGAATCAGACTGTCAGCGCTCAAATAATCTTTTTTTTTTTTTCTCTAGTGCTAACGATTGAACCTGGGTGTGGGAGTAGTCTTGCAATGCTAGGCAAATGCTCCTGTCATGGAGCTGTGTCCCCAGCCTCTAAACTAAAATATGAACCTAAAATTTGAGGAAAGAAAAATCTGGAAACATTTACGAAAAGGCACTGGGCGTTTAGGAGAGTTGGGTCTCAGTCATGCCTCTGCCACCGACAAGCTACAAACTCTGATGCTAGCAGGCACATCTGGACTCTGAGGACTCAAACGTGAAATATTATGACTATAAAATGTTACAAGAACTACCACTTATTTTCTTTTTAATATTCTTATGTTTACGGGGATTTGTCTGCGTTGTGTGTCTTCGTACCAGGTGCATGTGGTGCCTGTGGACACCAGAAGAAGACATCGGGTGATTCCCCCTGGAACTGGAGTTATCATGGTCGTGAGCCACCATGTGGGTGCTGGGAATTGAGCACAGGTCCTCTGGAAGAGCAGCCAGTGCTCCTAACTGCTGAGCCATCTCTCCAGCCCAAAGAGCTAACATTTATTGACCAGTCACCCCTGTTAACATTCCAGCTAAGGATGTTAGAGCTCCTTCCTGCTATTTATTCCTTACCCTTTCCTCCAAGTACCTTTCTCCTGCTACAGAAAAACAAACAAACAAACAAACAAACAAACAAAAAACGGGTGGGGGGAGGGGAGTTAGGCTTACAGACACTTGTAAAGGTAAAGTAGTGGAGGAAATACGCAATGAGAGAGTGTGAGAGTTTGGGAACTCGGAAACCCACGAAGTACCTGTTCTGCAAGCCCCAGAGCCATGGGTAATGTCGGGAACATGTTTTGGACCAACTGCAGAGTGGAAGCAGATGGTAGTCCTGACAGCTACCTTGGGAGAGGCGTGGGCAGGAAGGAGATTCAAAGGCTGACAGCTGCTCTGGGAGGGGCACTGCCCAGTTGATGAGTGGAAGGGTCCTAGAGACAGTCTCCAGCATGACAGAAGAGAAAACAGGGTGTGGCACGGGGCCTTTTGAGTGGCTGCTGCTTTACCTCCTTGTTGGGAAATAGTTCAGCATTTTTGCAGTATGCTGGCACCTGTCACCCGTGTCCGGCAGAGAGGACAGGAGAGAGGTTGTGCCTAAGTATCACCCTTTTGCTAGGCGCCTTCCCAATTCTCTAGCTGGCAGTTCTCCCATTCTTCCTGGAGCCAGACACTTTGATCCCTGTCCAAAAGTGGATTCTCCAGTGAGCCTGATCCTCCCACTGCCACTGGCCACTCAGGTCACTCAAAGATCACAGTGACTAGGTTGGGGGGGTGGCACTGGTGTCACTTCAAGGATAAAAGCCTGGGTGGGAGCTCCTTTAGACATCCAGTAAGTATGCATTCAGCATTTTCTCTGTGACGGGTGCTGGGTAGGGCAGTGGGCACATCAGAGGGGGGTTTCAAGGGGCCACAAATGACAGATTGGAGTAGGCCAAATGTACTCCACAGGGACAGTTTCCCTGTAAGCGGTTTATTCCCCCGTAGACACAGAAGCTCTGGGTATGCAGGCCTGGGGCCTGACTGGGATTTTCTGTGCCCAGACTGTGTACAGGTCCTGCCAGCCTTCCCAGCTGGTGACTGTGCTGTCACTCCTGTTCTGGGCCTTGTGGGTAGCTCTCTGGATGCCCCAGCCCAGGGTGGGGGTCTGGGGCTTCGTGGTGCAGGGCGTGGAGCCAGGAGTGGAACAGAGGAGCCATTGAGCTGGGTGCCCAACTGCCACCTGGTTGCCCACAGGCACTGTCGACTGGCGCTGGGGAGGCCCACGCCAGCCTGGGAGGGGTCAGGACTCCAGGGAGAAGCAACTGTGTGCAACTCTAACCAGGCTTGCTGAGGGGAAGCCTGGAAGGGCCCTGAAGTGGGGCTGCAGGAGGGGGGTTGACGGCCTGACCTCAATGAGAAGCTTCTTGGAACCTAGTCTTGTTTGGAAAGACCGGGCCTTCCGTTAGGACCCTACTCCACCTAGGTTCATGTCTCCTCCCTCTTCTAAATCAATGGGGAGAGTGCTTTCATCCATTCCTCTCTTTCTGTGCGATGGATTTAACATAATTTACTGGCCACTCAGGAGAGCTGTCAGTTCCTGGGTATTTAGCTGTAAATGTGAGCCCTGCCCCCAGGAAGTGCCTCATCTGCCTGAACACACTCAGTAAAACAAGCACTTGGCCACACAAAGCGATCAATGCCCAAGACAGAGTTACCTCACGGGGCCGGGAGAAGCATGGGAGGGCTTCTGAGAGAAGAAACGTGAGTAAGGATTGGCCAGGACGGGAAGGTGATCCAGGCGGAGAGGAAACCGTTGAGTAAAATGACCACAGTGCTTTCAGAGCCACGGTCCAAAGAGGAAGACGGAATCTTAGCGTTCTGTAACCTTGAACCTTTCCCTCAAAACACTGGAGATCTATACATTTTTTAAGGGGTACGGGTAAGGTGTCAGGCGGCTCAGACACTGTTGCACAGCCGCCACACCTGGGTTGACGCTGTGGGCTGACGTGCAGAGCTGTCGGCAGTGGGCAGTGGGGGGTGCTGCGGGTGCCACTGGCCTGGGAGAAAAGGGCCGGGGGTAGGGAGACCGTGTGTGATGTACACACTCTACATCTTTCCTGGAGAAAGGAGGACCTAGCGCTAGAGTGATGGTGCTCATAGAACTGAGGGGTTTTTCTTGTGCCTCTGTCAGTTGCTTCCTGGAGCTGGGGAGACAAAATGTAGGCTAGCAGATGACATGGGGAACCGGTGTGCCGATGTGAGGTACCTGGGGCAGGCACGTGTGAGGGGAAGTAGCTAAGGTGGGAGCCAAACACCTGAGGAAGAGGTAGAGGCAGCCTTTGGGACAACCTCAGAAGCCTGCAGATGGACCACATGGGGTCAAAGGAAGAGCCAAAGGGGTGTGTGAGGTCAGGTTGTTTCTTTCTCCATCTCGTCCTGCCAGGGGGTCTCCATTCCCAGCTCCTCTCACTGAGGGCAGGGTGGACACCTGGCTCAGCTGGCCCCCTCAGATCTGAAGTCTAGGCTTCAGTTTGGTGAAATGCAGGCGTGGTTTCTCCCTGTGCCACGGGCCCCAGAGCCACCTCTGATGCCAACTGTGACCTAGTGAGTGGCACAGTGCTCCAGGGTCTGGCTTGGTGAGTCCCACCTTCTCCTGCCCAGTGGGAGAAAGACTCTATTGTCCTCAGCCCTGCCTGCCCTGAGAGCGTCAGGTTCCTCTTCCTTCACGGAGCAAGACGGTTGATGGCTGAGAAAGGGACAGACAACAGGGGGAATGGAAAGCTAAGACTGGCTTTCTGGTCCCTGGCCACTGGGAACTCAGGGGGTTTCAGTAGTGTCTCAGGGTGCCCTAACGTATATATCTCTCAGGAGGCTGAGAGGCCTGCTGGTTACAGGTTAATAACACTATACACAAATAGAATGGGTTCCAAATCGGATTTTTCCATTGATGCAGAATGGTTTGGGGTATGTTTCCTAACTGCCTGTTGTCCAGTTTCTTCAAAGAGAGTTTATAATACCCGTATAACAAGGACCTGATAAGGACAAGCTACCTAATGGTGACACAGTGATCTCTCTCTCTCTCTCTCTCTCTCTCTCTCTCTCTCTCTCTGTCTGAGACAGGATCTTACCACATAACTTTGGTTGGCCTGGAATAGCCTTGAACTCCCAGAGCGCCACCGCCTCTTGTCTTCTGAGTGCTGTTCTGGGATTGAAGGCCTGTGCTACGACATCTGCTTTAGTTTCCTCAAGGTCACTGGCTGTTCCTTTGTTGAACATCTGAAGTGTGGCCGGCTACACTGTGCTAATCTCTGAGCTGCCTCGCTCTTCTGCTCTTCAGCACAATTCTTGCCACACATCTGTGACCACTGCTTTTGAGTTTTCTCCGTTGAGCCACTGTCTAGGCTGCTGTCCAGCTCCGACCCCGGGATAAACTTTTAGGCCCCGTAGCTTCTTCCTGGCTGTTTAACCTCAGACATGACCACAAGGCAGAAAATAAGCAGGAAAGAAAGGAGCCTCACCTCTGTCCTTGTCTTAGCCTCATTTTCTTTGCCTTCTTCCACAGTTGGCAATCCTAGAGGACTATGCGGACCCATTTGACGTTCAGGAGACTGGTGAAGGCTCAGGAGGCGCTTCAGGAGCTTCAGAAAAGGTCCCTGAAAATGATGGCTACATGGAGCCTTATGAGGCCCAGAAGATGATGGCTGGTAAGTACTGGGGATGAGTGAGAAGCTCCCTGAGGCCTTGGCTCTGCACACATCTAAGGACTGGTCCAGTGTTACCTAGGGAGAAAGCATGTGCCAGGTCTTCAGCAGTGTGGTCAAGGCCTTCAAGGTAGTTGGAAGAGAAAGTATAACCTGAAGCCATAAAGGAGGCCATGTAACCAAATGTCCAGTGGGCACTGGGCATAGGAAGGGCAGGATGGTTGTTTGGGGTGAGTCAAACATCCCCAGAAGAGAGTAGTCAGTAGCCTTTGGAAGTGTGATAAGTTTGTACTGACGTTATGGAAGAGAAATACTAACAGCGATTGAAAATGTAGATGCATTAGTTGCCATGGAGTGGGGTGAGTGAGTGAAAAGAACTGAATCAGACCTGTCCTTGGGGAAACAGAGGCCAGGAGATGACTGAGGGAAAGAGTCAGTCAATCAGGGTGAAGAGAGAGGACAAGGACAGCCCAAGAGAAATGCTGGTTCAGGCTCTGAGATGGCAGAGACCAAGAGGGGCAGAAGCCGAAGTGGACTTGTGCGAGAAGGAAGAGATGAGATGAAGGTGGCATTGATGGGGATTTCTGAGGCCGCTGCATCCAGAATGGACTGGAAGAGTTGCCTGTCAGCACGGTGAGTTGGTACACTGTTTCAGAAATGGTAGGACTTGTTGCTTCTTGCTGGTGGCATTTTTGTTTATATAAGACATGGTCTCCATATGCCGTCCAGCCTGGCCAGGAACTTTGTTATCTAACCCCGGCCGGCCTCAGATTTACAGTAGTCCTCCTGACCTTACCTAGGATTTCAAGCATATGCCCCATGCCCAGCCCAGTTGTCAGGGCTCTAAAGAGCCGGTAATTAAAAATTCCTTCTTTCTCTCCTCAGCTTAGAAATAACTAAGAAGTAAGATATAAGAAAGGGTTACTGAAGATTAAAATTTCAACTTTATTATTGATAAAGTTGCTCAAAGAGTATCATTTATCAATGTTAACACAATGGGTGTTTGTTTGTTTGTTTGTTTGTTTGTTTTTAATACTTTTCAAGAGACTTGAACATGCCACTCAGGCTTGGCAGCACAGGTAGCTGTGGAAGAGAAAGAACCAGAACTACTGTATTTCTGAGAAAGAAAGTGAGCACTCACTGGCCAGTCAGATAAGCTGCTGTGGGTGAAGGGAAAGAGTGTCATCACAGGAGGATTATTTCAAGGAGCCTGTAATGGAGGTTTGTCCTAGTAAAAGTCTAGATATGCAGAGATGCCTTTAATCCCAGCACTCAGGGAGGCAGAGGGAGGCAGATCTCTAAGTTCGAGGCCAGACTGGCCTACAGAGTGAGTTCCAGGACAACCAAGGCTACACAGAGAAACAGTGTCTAAGAAAAAAAAAAAAAGTCATGAGGTATTGGAAACAGCAGGTGAGATTTAAAGAATGCAGGGTCGGGTTAGAAGTGGAGAAAGTGAGAAGGACTACCCTGTTTAGGTGTGAGAGACAATGTGGGCCGTGGATGTCCTGGAATCGTATGTGAAAATGTAAATGCTTTAAACGTTCGTTTTTGTTTGGGGGACTGGAGTCGAGGATTGTACTCTGGGGATTAAACCGAGGCCTCATGCATGCTAAACGGGTGTTCTACCACTGAGATGCAGTCACAGTCTAAAATATACATTTTGTAACAAGTTAGCTCTGGGGCTTTTCTCAGATTTGGGTCAGTGATCCCACAAAGATTTCATAGCTCTGGAGAAGGTAGTGAGTCTAAAGGGAGCTGATGTCAAAATGAAGCATCCTGAACTCCAGATGTAGTGGTGCTGTAAGTCTGGGCAGATGGCTTAGGAGCACAGCCTGAGCTTGGGAACAGAGACCAAGAGAGGATCCCAGAGAAAAGATCTGTGGGGAGGAGAGAAGACAGTGGAAAAAATTAACTTGTCAAAGGAAAAGGTTTAAGAAAAGGGGCCCAGTGTCTGAGCAACAGAGGATTTCCTGATAGTGAAGATATTTGAACTAGAACGTAAGTGGAAATGAATGAATAAGTAAACAGAGCTGGACACTGAGGAACAGATGGACGAGGTTTCCTCAAATTGCCTGCTTCAGCTTCCCAGCTCTTGCTGGCCAGCCGGGATCCTTCTGTCTTTTACTTTGTCACTTGCAAGAGCATGCTCTTGGCGCCCTGGAAACATCTCAAAAGTGAAGGACTCGGGATCTGTGGATGCTGAGTTTCCCTAGAGCTAGGGCATCAGCTCTGGGTTGAGCTTATTCCTTACACCTCTCTCCTCTTTGACCCGGCAGAGATCCGGGGTTCTAAGGAGACAGCAGTTCAGCCCCTACCTCTCTATGACACACCTTATGAGCCAGAGGATGAGGGGGTCAGCCCAGAAGGAGAGGGCACTCCCTGGCTCAGGGAGTCCCGTCTGCCTGAGGACGACGAGAGGCCTCCGGAGGAGTATGACCAGCCCTGGGAGTGGAAGAAGGAACGGATTTCCAAAGCCTTCGCTGGTGAGTCTGGCTGTGGAGGGCAGCTCTACTGGGGCCTCTGAGCACCCCCCAGGCTCAGGAGAGTGGAAGGAGCGGGCCCTCAGAACCAAGCAAGGTCCAGGAGTGGAGGTCTAGGGCAGGATGAGTGAGCTCTGTACCGTGGGGTGGGGTGGGAGTGGAAACAGCGCTGTGTGCAGAACGTGGGCCCAGAAAGAGTGAGGACACTTTCTCACCTCTTCCGGGAGGCTTAAGCTATAACCATGAATGAAAATAAAGAAATTGCAATACCGAATTATGAAAGTTGTGGCCTATGTTGAATATTTTTGACAAAGAGAGTATAACACTTCAAATGAATACATGTATGTATAACCTGGATTCCGGGCCTGTGTCTCTAGCGGTAGGCCCTGCCATACCAGGGGTATCTGGCCCCAAGGGCATTTCTGGGCTGCAGATGGAGGCTGTGAGGTTGCATGAAGATCAGGTTTCTCCTGTCCCAACCACACCACTGTGTCCCAGGCCCAAGTCCACCATGGAAACGTGCATATTGGCAGTCTGAGGTGGGTGGAGCCGAGTGCCGTCATTCCTGAATCTTGAGGACTTAGTGCCATTAGATTTCATTCCTGCCTCCACGTCCCTACACACACACATACACACACACACACACACACACACACACACACACACGACAGCCTCTCTTACATCTAGCCCCATCCTGGCAGCCAGACTGGGAAACCACAGGTTTCTGCTCTGCTTCCTGGAAAGCACACACCCGTCAAGGACGGGCCATTTATCTCCAGAAGTCTCCTTGGAGAATCAATACTGTTTTGATTGCTTAATGGGGAAATCTATTCTCATCATTAGGAAACCTCGTCAGTGGCCCTGAAGCCACCAGTGTCGTCACTCAGGACTGGGAAGAGGAGGATTCAGTTTCAAAAAAAAAAAAAAAAATCCCTCTGCCCCAAGTCTGAGTATTCCAGATACCCCCAGGCTTCATAGCAGTCTTGGGGTCTGCCAGCCCCCAGGCTGGAGGCTAGAAGAGATAATGGGACAAAAGGGTGTGAGGGGACCAGGTGTGGTTCTGGGAGTCGTGGGCAGCTCCTGTTCCCGAGTTGTACTCTCCTGGTCCTCTTGGTTCCTGGAAGCTATGAGGGGGTGGACGATTAGGGAACTCACAGGGCTGACAGAGCAAGATCCCATGCCTTCCTGTTTGCCACTCGAGACTCCCACCTTTTCCTCACTGAGCCAGACTGGTGTGGGTAGTACCTGCCCTGCTCCCTGGGTAGTCCTGTTTCCTCCTCCAGTGCTGCCCTTGCCTCTGCCTCTGCCCCTTCTTTCTAGGCGGCTATGTACCTTAGCTCTGCGTTTTGGTGTCTCAACCTCTGCCTTTCTCTGTCTCTGTCACTGTCTCTTTCTCTTCTCCTTTCTGCTGCTGGCTCCAGTTGACATAAAGGTCATCAAAGACCTACCTTGGCCTCCGCCTGTGGGACAGCTGGACAGCAGCCCCTCCCTGCCTGATGGGGACAGGGACATCTCCGGTCCAGCTTCACCCCTCCCTGAGCCCAGCCTGGAAGACAGCAGCGGTGGGTCCTTTGGGGACTTATGGCCAGGGTGATAGGTCCTTTGCCTCTTAGGCCCTGTGGCCTTGCGTTGGAAAAATGCCCCTTGTTCTGGAGGGAGAAGGAAGAGACAGTGTACATCCCCACCTCCCCAGAGCTGTGTGTGGGGTCTCTTAACAAAGGCCCTTTCCTAGTATCTTCTGCACCATGCCACAAAAATCCAGTTGTCAGCTATAATTCCAACACTTAGGAAGCTGAGTCAGGAGGACCACCATGAGTTTGAGGCCACGTTGAGCTGCTATGCCCAGAACCGTCTGGGCAATAGAGTAGAACTATGTCGAAAACAAAGAAAAATCCACTGTTTTAAAACTTAAGCTCTCTTTGGGTGGAGATTTGCCTGCCAAGGCAGATGTTGGTGAGGTGAGGTATGGGGAAGTGCTGGCTGAGGAGATCCTCACATCAGGTGACTGAAGGATGATAAGATGCTCATTCAAAAGCTACAAGGAGGACGAGTTCCAGTTGGGGGAGAAAAACCAGAAGATATCAACTTCTTCCTCTATATCCATCGCTGTTCGGAAGGAATGCCCAGGGGTGGGGGGAGGGTGTTGGTGCTGTGTACAGGCGTGAGCATCTGTCCCACACGGTGGGTGCATGAGAATTTGTGGGTATTTAAGGCATGTGTACCTGTGGCCATGTGACCCCCCTGGGGTATTGTCCTTGTGCTGTCTCAGCTCTTGGGCTGCCCGGCTCTGAAGACACAGAGCTACCCCCTGGGCTTTTGTGGATGGGGCAGGGAAAACACAGGGCAGCAACCTTTGGGTGGAGAGGGCCGGCAGTCTGGCGGCTTTGGACAGGATTAGCCTGTCAGGATGGCACCAAGGGGAATCAGATAATTGTTCTTAGATCAATAAGTCATTTCTACAGAACGGCTTGGCAGGCCGATTTGGAAAACGGTAATGAACTCTGAAGAGGAGAAAGAAACAATATTATCAGCACCGAAGCCACCCTGAGGGGGATGGAAGGGAAGGCAGTCCGCTGAGGGAGCAAGCCTAAGTGGTTTTTCATGTTGTCCTCCCTCCCTGCCTGCCTGTGTGTACTGGGAGGCCCCATGAGGCTTGCTGTGGCTCAGAGACTCTACCCCTCCCCCAGAGTGGGCCAGGATTCCGTCCCAGGATTCAGGCAGGCAAGGCCTATAAGGATGCCCTCCCAGAACAGGCCTTTGGCCTTTGTGGGGACTTGGAGGAAGTAGGGCAGAGGACTGGCTGTGTGAGAGGGCTCTGCCTCCACGGACCTCAGAGTCCATGACCAATGTGTTCCTTACAGCCCAGTTTGAAGGATCGGAGAAGAACTGCCTGTCACCTGGCCGGGAGGAGAAGGGCCGGCTACCTCCTCGGCTCTCTGCTGGAAACCCCAAGTCAGCCAAGCCCCTAGTCGTGGAACCCAGCAGCCCCCTGGGGGAGTGGACAGATCCAGCACTGCCTCTGGAAAACCAGGTGTGAGTGTCTGTGTCCAGCGGAGGCTTCCTCCCTTTTTCCTCCCCTCCTGGAACTGGCTTCCCTGTAGGGGACACCCAGAATGGGTGGGCCTGGATGGCAAGGGGCCCAGCAGAGACGCTCCCTTCCCCTCTCTCATCCTCAGCTGGTACCACGGGGCCATCAGCCGAACAGACGCCGAGAACCTGCTCCGGCTGTGCAAGGAAGCCAGCTACCTGGTACGCAACAGTGAGACCAGCAAGAATGACTTCTCTCTCTCCCTCAAGTGAGTGGGGATGGCGGGGGGGGGGGGGGGGGGGATTCCCTTACCTGCAGGGCAGAAGAGGATTCCAATATTCTCTTCCAGCCCAGCCAGACTGGGCAAGCCGTGTGAACAGATGCTGGCTCTACCCTGGCACTGGGGAAGCTGAAATGTCTGAGACTCCTCAGGCCCTGTATTTCAGGTTTCTGTCACGCCGTTCACCCTCTCCAGGCCTTTGTTTCTTTATGATAACATTGGATAAGATCCATTTTATTGGGAAGGAATAGGCGAAATAATAGCACTTGACCTAGTGTCTCAGCACCGCACGTGTTTTTAAGCACCAGGAAGAGTGCTTAATAAATTATTATCATCACCGTTGTTAAACCCTAACATGCAGCAGCACCTGCAAGAAGATCTAGGAGCTTTACCTGAGGTCATCAGCAGCGTGAGGTGGGGCGCTAGGTCTTGGGAGGAGGACAGAGCAGAGGATGCAAAGCCATTCCACTGCACGAGGAACTCTGTGTGTGAGGGGACAGGAAGAGATGGCCAGGATGGGGCTCTCCTCTCCCAGCAGCTTGTTCCTTGGGAGCAGCTCTCCAGTGCTCCTCTTGGCTACCCAGGGTAGACTGTCACCCACGTAAGGTGGCCAGCTGGAGTGAGGTGTCCATTTACTTTCCCCATCCCCCACCTCAGATACCTCAGGGCATATGCACCCCCTCCGCCCCCAAACAAATGGAAGGGTTACAGTTGCACGCATTTAAGAGCTGACTATTCATCTTTACTAAATATGAAAAAGTTACCAAAGAGAGTTAAGTGGCCTCAGCTCTGTCCTGGGGTTTGATACAACTAGCTGTGTGACCACAGACAAAGCATCTAACTTTTCTGAGCCTCAGGTTCTCTCCTGCTGACACCACGGCTTTCTTCCACAAGCTATAAAATCAAAAAGGGGATTTTGGAAAAACTCATTTGTCAGAAATCTGATTTACGCAGCTTTAGGTGGCATATCATTATTAAGATTATAATTGAAATCCTTGGCACGTACCACCTAACATATATACCAACTCAACGACCACTGTGCTGATAAATCTTTTTCTCATCCAGATAAAATATATTCAAGGAGCTTTGTTACTAACTCAAGGTCACCAGCTAATAATTCCGTCTCCAAGCTGGATATGGTGATAGTACCTGCAGCCTCACTTTTTTCAGGAAGCTGAGGCCAGCCCTGAGAACACAGCCGGAGACTGTTTCACAATCCACAAACACAGGGCCTAGCTCAGTCTGACTTCAGGAGCCACACTTGAGTGACGGGGTTCCACCCCTCAGCAGATGCCGGAAGCTGGAAATCTAGTACTATCCAGCTCAAGGGAGACCCTGCCAAGGTGTGGGTCCTCGGGGTGGGACTGGGCAACTAGGGCTGAGAGACTGCCTTAGTGTGGGATATAAAAAGGCAGGCCTGGACATCCGCTACAGCTCTAGCTGATCTGGCCCCGTGGGCTGTCTGCCAGGGTCTCGTTTGCATATAAATGGCTTCTCTGAAATACAATTATGGTTTCTCTTCTCTCCCTAATGGAAGGGCTTTCACTGGTAATTAAACAGCTTCCTCAAAAAGCCTTGCCAGCCCTAGACCCAGTGGCCTGGCTAGTCCCACCCAACCCCCTGAGGGTCTGGCAAGGACCTTGCTGTGTCTTAATGGACCCTTAGCACTAGTCCCTGGAGGTTGAAAAGCACAGCCACCCCTCCTCCCGAAGTTGGTAATGCCGATGGAGGCCAAGTTACCCTTCCTACTGAGTCTGTTCCTTGAAAAAACACTCAGTGCAGTTTGACACCAGCAGTCCCAAGTGGACTGTGGGAAGGGGTTGCTCTCAAATTGTGAGGTGAGAGAAGACAGGGGCCACACTGCCTCCCACAGCACACGGGGGCCGATGCTTCCTGCCCCCCCCCCATTGCCCACACCCTTGGCTCACAGGTTATGTCGCTCTAGGCCTAAGAGCTGGATAGATATACTTCGACCTAACAGGAAGAGGGTGAAAGGATGTCTCCAGGAGGCAGTTGAGAAGCCCCATACTGGAAGAGTTTCCAGATTAGTGCTTCCTCAGACTTTGCAGCGAGCTCCAACCAAATATTAGCTCCCTCCTGCCAGGGCCATCTGTGGCTCCCTAGTTACCGGGACCCCCTCACGGCTGCTGCAGTGTATGTAACTCAAGAAGGGTGAGCCGAGCATAGGGCTGGGGCTGTAGTTCGGCTGGTAAAGCGCTTGCCTACCCTGTCAGCCCTGGGTTCAGTCCCCAGCACTCCATAAACTGGCACACACTGGTAATCAAGAGGTAGATTACGGAGGATCACAGGTCTGAGGTCCCTCTGGCTGAATAGCAAATTTGAGGCTAGCCCAAACTACATGAGTCCGTCTCAAAAAACAAATCAAGGGAAGGCTAAACTGGCCTTGGCCACAGGGTGATGGGCTAGGACTACAGATCTGCAGGGTGCTGGTGGCCGCTCTTTTCAGCACACACCCTGGACACTCACCATACACACATTCTTGACACACCCAGTGTCCTCACCACAAAGCTGGTGTCTCATGCTACCTACTCAACTCGGCCCCACCATCCCATTCCTGTTCACCTCCCATTTGAAGCTGGCTTTGGAACCATGTTTACTCGGGGTTGAGGGGAGGAGTTAGAAACAGGGGACTGGGAAGAACTGGTTGTTAATCTCATCTCTTTCTCTTCCCAGGAGCAGCCAGGGCTTCATGCATATGAAGCTGTCCCGGACCAAGGAACACAAGTATGTGTTGGGCCAGAACAGCCCACCCTTCAGCAGCGTCCCTGAAATCGTGCACCACTATGCCAGCCGCAAGCTGCCCATTAAGGGGGCGGAGCACATGTCCCTGCTCTACCCAGTGGCCATCAGGACTCTGTAGATGTGAGACCAGGGCACTACGATAGACCTGGACGAAGCCCTTGTCACCTGCCCTAGGGCTGTGGTTCTTTCTTGCCAAGGACATGATGTCACAGACCTGGCTGTCCCTTGTCCTAGGATCTAGTAGGCGCTGAAGATACCTTAATTTATTACAAAGGGGAGAGAATCCTGGGCTCTGGAATAAAGGGGCTGTGTGGGGCTGGGAACAGAGGAAAGCCGGAGGAGGAAGGGGACTCCAGCCCCTGTCAGACCCTAGGGAGGAAGTGGCTACCCCCACTCCCAGCACCTTCCTCCGCTCCTCCCTCTCCATCTTCCCAGCCCCTGTTCCCAGAGGGCCTGGCCGGGCTCGGGGCCAGAGGCTCGACCAGGCACGGCTGCAGGCGCCGCCCAGAGGCTGACGGGAGGGGACGGGGAGCGAGCGCAGACTCTGTCGATAAACCCGCGCTGGAGCTGCCGCCGGCCGCCTGCGGAAAGCACTCTCCGTGCATCCGGTTCCTTCCTTTGAGCAAACGTCAAGGCGCGCCCCGCCGCTGGCGCCGGGCAGGGGCCGTCCCGGGCCGCGTCGCTCCCACCACGGCTGCCCTGCGAGCCCCGCTTCCCGCCGGCAGCCGTGTGTCTGGCAGGCGCGGAGAGACAAAGGGGCGGCGCCGCCACGAGGGAGGTGCGCGCGGGCGGAAGCCTTCCCCCACCGCCCCCGCTGGTCCACCGGCCCTGCGAGCGGCGGCGCTCTCCCTTAGCGCCCTCTGCTGGCCGGGTGCTCAGGGCGCCTCCGCCGACGCCCGTGGCCCGGGTTCTCCCCGCTGCCCCAAGAGCAAGTTCATTGGGGGAAGACGGGACGACCTGAGGCCCCTTACCTCAACCCAACCCCCGGGCGCTAATGTATGCCGTGAATCGCCCTAGAGGGGCTAGGAGACTTCTGTCTCCTCTCTGCCTGGAAGACCTTGTCTCAGGCCAGCAGCTCCCTGGAGACTCTTCTCTGCCCTTCCTGAGTGCCATCAGCCTAACTGGCCAAAGTGGCTAGGGTACCCTTCAGGAGGACAGAAGGGACCCCCATTGGGGTACTCCGCCTTTGCTGCTTTTACTCGGTCTGGCAAGACGTATGGACCACCGTGGCAAGCCCAGTGGATGGATAATTTCCTTAGCCTTACCCTGACCTGAGACAGAAAGGAAAAAAAAGAACCCCAAAGGTGGAAACGCAGTTTATTTGCAAAAGAGACCACTGGAACTGGGAAAATAGGGCAGAGGGGCACTGCTCCAGGCGGCTAGTAGGCACGGAAAGGTCTGACTGCATTTTAAAACTCAAAAGGTCAGTTGTCCAGTTAGGCTGGTCCTGAGGTTTCTGTATGTTTGCTCTACCTACTCTAAGACATCTCCCAGCCATGTTCAAAGTGGGGAACTGGAAGAGAGAAGAGTTGCAGAGTGTAGAGGGCTCAAAGATGCCTGCATCTGTACCACCAACTTCATCTTCAGACTACCTACACAAACGATAGCTTGTCAACTGAGTTTTGTTTTGTTTTGTTTTCCTTGAAAGAATCCTTGCTTTGTCCCAACCTGAAAGCTCCCCTACTTCTGAACCTTCAGTTCTTAAATACTGGCCCTTCTCCAAGCTCAGACACATTCTGGCCCTAGAGATTCCTGAACCCACACATGATGCCTGAGCCTGGCTACCTGGATCATATTGGCAGGTAGGAAAGGGGGCCAAGGCCAAGGCAGCCAGAAATGAGGAGTACTGGATTAGGGTGCTGGCCAAAGACCTGTTCTGCCGGGCAGTAATGGGTAGAGTTGCTGGGCAGGAGGCCTAGAAGTTCTCGTAATGGTGAGAGAAATGAGTCCTGTCCTGCCTGTTGATGAGCTGACAGGCCTTCTCCACATTCTTGGTCATGCCAGGGGGACCGCAGCTAAATACTCCAATCTTTCGAACCTGTTGCAGGAGGAAGAGCCAAAGGTGAACAAATTTACTGGCAGAGCTGGGTCAGTACTGAAAAAACCGCAAGGTTCATGCAGGCTAGCTCTTTGGTCCTATGAAAGATCATCCAGGGTTCCCACTGAGGTTTTATTTTGTACCATGCATGGTGAGGGCAAGCTCGCTGTAAGCCCAGCTCAATTTTGTAAGTGCTACATCACTGTGAAAGGGCCAACTTGGTGTATATGAGATCTGTGGCCAGCCCACTCACTGTTCATGGTGAAAATTAGTTCCACATCCAGGGAAAGGTCTGACTCAGTATACTGGTGTGTAGTAAGGAATATTTCTGTTACTGAGCTCTTCCGATTGGTGGGTGAGTTCAGGCTTCAGAGCTGGCAAATCTCTGTTCCCTTCATCCTTCCTTCCCACTTTCAGGTGGCCCTCCATCTGTGCTTTTCCAGTCTGTAACCTACCAAACTCCCAAGGCATGGATTCTCAGCACTGACCAATTCTTTCCCTGCTAGAGCAGGTCTGAGAGCTTTGCTCAGATGATAAAAGGAGAAGAGAGCCGAGACTCACCTGGGGGTGGACTTCCTGCAGAGAGTTGAAGAAGGGCTCGAAGGGAGGGCGGCCAAAGTGGGTGACAGAGCGTAATCCCGTGAACAAACTCCGGTTCAGCACCTTCTGGAAGTGCCGCTCACAGATGTACTGGGGAACGGAATGGGGGTAGGGGAGAAGGTCATCGCTAGGACCAGCCCTTGGTCCTGACGGTGGCCCACCTGCTCTGCCTGGCTGGCCCTGCCCTACCAGCATGGTGGTCCTGAGGTCAAACTTCTCAGCCAGCTGGGTAATGTAGATGTGCACAGACACCAGGTCCTGGCGGTCATTCTCCTCCACCTCCCGGATGATGTCAGCCAGCCACTCAAACTGCCGCTGGGTCCTTGTCACCCAGATGAAGTAGATCTGAGGACACACACTGGGGCTCAGGGCCGGCTCAGCTAGGCTTCCCTCCATGATCTCAACACAGAATTCCAACCCAGGTGGTCTGTGCCTGACCCCAGACCGCCTGGGGAATAGAATGGGAAATAGAAAAGGTTCTAAGGCTAGAGATGAATCGCCCTAGGAGTGAGAGGCAGCCTGGTACTAGACCACAACTGAGCTGAAGGTCTGTTGGGCCCCAGGCAGCTTCCTCGGGCCAAGCTGAGCCCAGCGCTTCCTTCAGTGGGCACCACTAGGGCAGGAGGCTGGCCACCTCTGCCTTCTTCCAGCTGCCCGAATTGTAAAAGGGAGGCCCCCTCTCCCAGGGTTGGGGAGCCAAGGTCAACTTTCAAGAGAAAAAGCCAGGTGCTGCAAGTGAAGGAGCAGAGGAGAGCTGGGCCAGGGCAGGGAAGGAGCTGTCACTCTCTGAGTGCTGACAGCATGTAGGCTGGGCCTCTGCCCGCTGCATACCAGCACACCTGATTCACCTGCCAGGCCCAGAGAGACAAGCAGCGGCCTGCCGTTGGGTCCCAACTATAGAAAAAAACGGGCCTGGGGGGGGGGCGGCGAAGGCTCAGCTGTGCTGCTAGGGCCAACCTACCTGCAAGTCCTACCTTGGCACCTCCCCTGGATCCTGAGACCTGAGCCAGTTTTACTTGTGCCCCACCCCAAGGGTGCCCTTCCCTCTCCCAGCCAGGGCTCCAAGGGCTGGCCTCTTCTGGATGAGAGAATGCAGTTTCGTTGGTTGCTTGTTTTGTTTTGCCTCCCTTCAGCCCTCCCTGGAGAGACTCCCACAAGCAAGGCTGTTGTGGAGTGCCCCATGGCTGAGTGAAGGAGCTCTTGGAAACTGGGCGGGTCACCTGCAGACATCGGTACATCGATTCTGCCTGTCAGGACACCCTGGCATCTCTTCAGGTTCCAGACCAACTAGCTGTTGCATGGATGTGAGAGAGGAGAGCAGCGGCGGGGGACACAGGCAGTGCTAGGGGACTAGTGCTAGTGTGGTCTAGCACTCACCTTCTTACAGAACACTTGGCAGCTGACTGCTGACTTGAAAACCAGGTCTTTGAGGATGGAGGCGAAAGGGGTGACCCCGATTCCAGCTCCCACCAGCACCGACACCTCAAACTTATGCCACTCCTGGTGGCCCTCTCCAAAAGGTCCATCGAGGTAGAGCTGTAGGAGGTGCAGTGGTTTTTAGATTCAGCTTGGCCATCATTCCGAAGCCAGAAATGGAAACGGTGGCCAGGGAAAGGGTTACATGGCATCAGGAAAGGTACAGGGTGGAGCTTGGTCTGCTTTGTGATGTTTTCAGGGACAACCGGTCTCTGAACTGAAGGAGGGGGGCAGCATAGTGGGGAGCCTGGTGGTACTGGGTGGGTGGGGGCGGGGAGGGGAGACAGGAGTATGTGGATAGCCGGCCTGAAGTCTGGGCACCTTTGGGTATCTGGCACAGGTGTCACCCGTCGGGGGTGAGTAGATCTCCCTGAGGCGGGTGGTCCAGGGTCCAGCTACCCGGATGTGCAGGCTGAGTGTATCCTCGTGGGGTGCAGAGGTCAGCGTGAAGGGGTGGTACTCAGTGGTTCCCAAAGCCAGGCATGCAATCCGCACCCACTGCCCTGACTTATACTCAAAGCCCTGGGGCCTCTGGAACCGAAGGTGGGTCACTCCTGGGAAGGGATGATGCAAGAGACTGTTGCCTTGACCCCAGCAACAGCATGGCTTCCGGAGAGCTCCTCCAACTACAGTCTCAGCTCTGATGACAAGGTAGACGTTCTATGAGAGCCTCGCCTTGAGGAGGAGCTGGGGGGTGCGCAGGGCAAGGGGAAGCCTAGGCTCCCCCACTCTCTGCCTTAAGCAGGGCCCAATCTTCTAGCAAAGAACATTCCTCATCAGATTATTCCTCCCAATGACCCCAGGTCCCTTCTACCTCTATTGGGCCAGGCCAGTAAACTGGAGTGGTCTAGGCACTGTTTGCGCCATCAGTTGCCTTAGTAACCAAGCTGGTACCCTCACAACCTCCAGGCTTGTACCTGAAGGCAGCAGCTCAGCCTTCACCACGCTGATCTCCACCTTCTTCCGGCTTAGGCTCACCAGCTTGTCCCCCACGTAGATAATTGCTGGGACCAGGAAGAAGATGTGGAATCGGGGCATCTGGATCAGAGCAAAGCTGCCATGGATGATGAGCTGCACGCAGAAAGGAACACAGCTCAGATGCAGGGCTACACACAACGAACTGTGGGGCCATCTTTTAGACCCCATGACCATTCCCCACCTGACCATTTATCAGTTCCTTCTGGGTCCTGAAACAACCACCACTCACCACCACCTCCCTCCTCCAAAGGAATGTTCCTCCAAAGAAACATTACCATTCCAGACATAGCCAAATTGACTCCTACCTGGACTCTATAAGATACCCAGTGGGATGTGGGATGTGTATGTGTGTGTGAGAGAAAGGGAGAGGGAGGGAGGGAGAGAGAGAATATGAATCTCAGATGTAGCCCAGGCTGGCCTTGAACTTGTGGTGATCTTCCTGCCTTGGCCGTCTGAGTACAGGGTTTACAGCCTGCATCAACACACCCACCCTCATGACTTTATGAAGTGTTTCTCATCATGTCCTCGGTCTAAAAAGCTTTAGTGAGCTGCTCATTGAACCCTCAGGCCTTACAGCACTTGGACCTCTAGACCCTTATGAGCTGGTTCTTCCTCCATGCTCTCCAGACACAAGTCGTTTTGGGTACAGAATCTTCGCACTTGCAAGGGTAAGGGGAAGCCTGGGCCATCCCTAGCTCTTCCCATGGCTGCTTCCATTCTCTTTTCCCAGTCTCAGCAGAAATGGCACCTCCTCAGTCTTATGTCAGTCATGTCATGTCTCCCTGTTAACCTAATCTGACATCACCCATAATCAGCCTTTGCTCATTCACGTGTGTGTTTTCCTGAATGGTCTGAGGAGTCAGGGGCTGTTAGCATTGTTTAGGATCTTCATAGTGCCTGCTGGGTAACGTTTGGCACTAGTAACAGCCAGGGCAGGGGATGTCCTATTTGTGCCACCTTTTCGTGGCTAAGGGCACCTAACTAGCCTAGCTTTTCAATGGAATAACCTCACAGACTATAACCACCCCACCCAGGACTCTCTTCTTCCCTCCCTCCCTTTCTTCTTTAGTTCTCCAGAGATTAAATCTGGAGACTCAAGCATTCTAGATCAGTGTTCTACCATAGAGCTATACCCCAGCCCTTTTCTTACATGTTATTTTGAGGCCGTCTTAATGATTTGTCTAGACTGGCCTTAAACTCACTCTGTAGAGCAGGCAGGCTCTGAACTTTCAATCCTCCTACTTCTATCTCCCAGGTAGCTGGGACTATCAGCACGTGCTACCAGGCCCTACTGCAAGGTCTTTAAGGACATGCCTGCTCCCTCTCTGCAACCTGTGGCACTAGCGACCCCTTCTTCATCTTTCTGTCTCATCTGCTACTTCATCAACAGATTTCTGCCTCAGCCACCCTGGCCACTCATTCTCCTGCTCCTGTGCTGGCCCTATTCCATCTACCAGCCCCAATCATGGGTGTGGTCTGAGCTTAGTTTCCTCACCCACTGCTCTTTTCTTTCTGTGCTCCACCATGTAGCATGGCCTCTCTGATGAACCATAACCACCCTGTCTCATCAGCCACCCCCACATGTCGCCAGTATGTCCTGCTGCTACCCAGGCCTGTCTCCTCTGCCCCCTAAATAGCCTATCACCACTCCCACAATCCATCTGTGTGCATGCCCTTCTACCTAGATCCTGCTGCCTGGATTGCTCTTCAGTTTCCACTCAGCCTTGTCGCTGTTTAGCTATCTCTTCTAAAGTTGTGGCTGGAGTCCCATTTTCTCTCAAAGTTGCCCTAACCAGTTCAGCATGAGTAAAACTCTTCTTCATGATTTTCTGTGGCTTACTGTTGGGACATTCTGCTCAATAGTCCCTTCTGTTTGGTGTGCATGTGGCTCTGGTCTCTGCAACAAATCTTCTATTTCCTAAGGGCAGGATTTAGAGTTGCCACCTTTGTTGGACTTTCCGTAGAGCTAAGACAGAAGAGACCTTTGGTTGCTGGCTATTTAATTGAATTCTCTAGTTGAAGAATTCCTTCCCCAGTTGAGGGTTCCACATTTTTTAATCTTTCCCCACAGGCGGTGGTGCAGTTCAGTTCTGAGTTGTCAGCTTAGACATTCCTTCTCAGGGTCTGCTCTATGCTGGGGTTCTTTACTTATAACTTTCCTCTCTGCCCAGAGCCACATGCCTCCCTCCACCGCCTGTGATGAGCAAGAAGTTGCTTTAGCCCTGATCTCCCGACCCAGTTAAAAAAGGCTCTCAATCTGCCAGGTTAGGGCTGCCCAGAAACTCTGGGATGCCTACAAGCAGCAATGAATCAGAAAGCAGTCTTGGACGAAGCAAATCAAGCTAACCAATCTAATGCCTCTTCCCACTAGTTTCATCACTGGGAACAAGGAACAACATTTTTATAGTACAAGCAAGCACTAGACTGCAGGCTAGGGCCCCACCCATTATCTGATAGGTAGGTGGGGAGGGAGGAAATCAGTTAACCATAGCTCCCAAAGGAGGGAGAGATTCTTTGGAAACAAACCTCAGCAGTTCTAGAGAATACCCTAAGCCAAGGCAGATAGTTATTTCAAAATCAGGAAATGCTGAGCCACAGGCAAGATGTCCGAGCTATCCAGGAGGACAGAGCTGCCTCTGAGAGGAGAGAAGCCAGGCAGTGGTGCATTCTCCATTTCAGAACAGAGGGGATCCCTGTATACCTTTCTGCTAGGAGATAAAAATGCTAGTCATAGGCTTTGAGCTCTTTGAATGCTAGCAGCCCTCAATCAACAGGTGGGGACACTGAAGGCCTCAGGACCTGGTTTAACTTCTCAGTCATCCAGTGGTCCCCTTTGGGGAATACTGTGCACCTGAGGAAGATGGTGAAGCATCCTGAGTCGGAGTCCACTCAGGGGCTCAGTTGAATTAGCTGATGACAACACAGTGGAGGGTGAAGGGAACAGGAAGAGAGAGGGAATGCAATGGAAAGAAGACATGGAGCCGGGGGTGAGGAGGAAACAGTGTAGGTGTGTAAGAATAGTAAAGTTAGAAGCCAGCCTCTGCTCGGGCCCAGACACTGGTAAGCATTGTCTCTTGAGTCCTGGCTTAGCTGACTGGCTAGTGTCAAGTCTGTATCAATGGATGCCACATTCTGTGCTCTACATGCTTCCCTGCCTCCTCCCAGCTGCAGGCTCTTGCCGTGAACCTCCCTCATCCTCAAAAGGTCTAACATCCCTTCCTTGTTCACCCAGGCTCTGACTGTCCTCAAAGACCTAGCCGTTCTGTCTCTGGTGCTGAGGCCTGAGCTCTCCTTGGTCCTTTTTAGGTCAGTCCATCTGCACCTCTGTCTGTCTGCCCATGGTGTTAATACCATGTTGAATAAACTCCTTATTCTCCAGTAATCCATCTCGGCATCCTCTTGAACCACTTGCTCCATTCAATGCCTAACAAGATGGAGTCTTAAGGTCGATCTTATCAGCAGTGTGGCTGGTATTTTGAGCGACCATATTAACTTTACAGGTGGCGCATCGCTGGATGGCACAGCTAATAATGTTCTCAGATGCGATCAGAAAAAAAAAATAGAGCCCTTTAAATTTTCTCCAAAAGGCCAGTTCTTCTTCAAGGCGAAAGAAGTCCACCCTGAAACCAAAACAGCCACCCGAAGGTGGAGAAGAACTGCCAACAAATGGTGTGGGGAAGTCTGTGAGGAATGTGGATGAGCCTGGCAGGGCTGCTACTGAGAAAAACCCACAGCAGGGAGGGATCTTCCGAGAGCTGTGTAATGGGGTCAGCCTACTGGAGAGCCCCACGCTATAATTTCCATTTGTAGAGGGATGATGTGGAGAAATGAATACTTGAAATAACTAAGGGGATGGAAAATCAGTGTCCCAGCCCTCCCTCCCTAAGAACGTCTTGCCCATGCCCCACAGGCCTGCATCACAGCCGAAACCCTCACCAGGACGTAGAGAAAAATGTAGAGGTGGTGGGTCAGCCAGAAGCCCCGGAAGCTGCGGCGGCGGAAGTGGTGGGAGGCGAAGACGTACATGATGGCCAGGGCCAGGAGCAGCAGGACCCCGGTGAGGCCTGTGAAGAAAACAGAAGGGCAGAAGACTAAAGGGCAGTGCTCTGAGGAGGGTGTGTTCTGAGGTATCCAATCAGAGCCCCTCTCCACTCTGTCTAAACTGGAGGGGTGACAAATGGTCTTAGACTTAGGAGCCTCTTTTCCCTCCCCTTCACACCCCAGATCATAGGTACCTTTCATTTCAACAGACCCTTTCATCCTTTATGGCTGTGGTCCTTTCTACCTGTGTCATCATGTTGCTTTTTAATGTCAGTCCTTTTTCCCACCCTCGGGTCCTCAAGAACAAGGACCACACTAGGCTGTCTCACCCTGATCTTGTTGCAAGGCCTGGCATGCTGCAGGCTTTGTATAAATGTGTGCTGAATGAATGCATGCACACAAATCTCTGGATGAGACATGGGGAACATCAGGCTCTGTCCCCCTGCAGTCAAAACTGCACCACTCCAATTGGTTATCATAGGACATAACATGAACTCTGGACCAATTTGTGCATGGGACCATACTAAGCCAGCAAATTTCAATAGTTCCTGAGTTGGTTGAGAGCCCCATTTTTCATGGAGGATCCCATGCCAGGGGTACAGAGAGAGAGAGAGAGAGAGAGAGAGAGAGAGTAATAGGGGAGCCAGGATGGAGGTGTGGAAACACAGAATACCCTCCAGTGATCAAGGAGGAGAGAGGCAGTAATTAGGAAGATTAGAGCCCCGATGTGTGGAAAAGCAAAGGTTAAGAAGGGATTGAACCACAGCCTGTAAAGTCGTGAACAGAGAGAAGAGCATAAATACAGTCTTATCCGCCAAATCCCAGGGTGCAGAAGTCAGCAAGCGCCCTCTGAACTTCAAAGCAGTAGGGAAAAAAAAAAAAACCCTGCCGTATTTCACAGAAGAGAGAAAAGAGCGAGCATGGAAAACACACTACCCCGAGGAGGGTGGGAAGAGACTGAAAATATAAACAGGTTTAGGACACGTCTTAATAGATTCACAGCCATTAGCTCGGAAATCGATTGTAGGAAGCTAGTGATATGCCTCCCCACCCTGTGACCTTTGTCAAGACGTCTTATAGTGTGGATAAGGGCTTGTGTCTGGCCTGCCTAGAAAGCCTGGTCCTTCTCCCATGCAGCTGGGGTACACCATTGCTCAAAGCAACTGCCGTGGTAGGTATGTGTATTATGAAGAGGGGCCTACTCCCAATCCCATGACAACTAGAGCAGAATAGAGGCTGGGGGAAGTTGTAATGCAGTCGCCCAAGTCTTCTACTGCCCAGGAGTGTCCTTTGGCTCACCATAGAGTTCAGTGAGTTTGGCTGCTCAGAGCCTGGGGTTTACAGTCAAGCCTAGACACTGATAGAAGGGGAGAGTTCTCACCTGGTACGGTCTGGAAGAACCACCAGTAATACTTCTGAGGAAACTCTGACCTGTGGAGAAGGCCACAGCAAAGAGGAGGCATGCATGAGATAACTTCCCTAGGACCCCTCCTAGAGGTCCCAGAATGGCAGCACAACCTAGACACCAGTCTCTCCGTCTCCCAATGGCTCAGGTCCTCCCAGAAGGTAACACTGCCCTCTGGGCCAAGAAGCCTTATCCTCTACCTTCAAGAAGTTCATTCCTGACACACACTTACCCATCATCATGGAAGAGGCCAGGGAAGAGGCAAGAGAGGACACTGAGGGGGCTGATGGAGAACAGGTACACGTTCACAACGTGGCCAGCACTGTGCAAGACTGAGAGAGGCCAGAGAGGGCGGTGAGCCCGGGGACAGCCAAGTGGGGGTGCTCGAGCGCTAAACAGGGAGGGCTGAAGCAGCACCTGTGGGGGCCGGCCTGCTGACTCACACTCAACCTCCCGCTCCTCCCCCACCCCACCCACGAACACAACCGCCCGAGTCTGAAATTATACCATTAGAGGCTCATTCCTTTGGTTTCTTTCACAGATCTGTTTTAAAGCATAAAACCCCGGAGAGCAATATCTTGTACCCTTGTGCAGGAGTCTTGGTACATTGTCAGAAGTTGGGGGCGGGGGTAGGGGTTGCCCTTGAAAGTGTAGGAGAAGCCATTCAGGGCAGGGTGGGCTCCTGCGCTTAATTTCGTCCCACAGGCCCAGCTAACTCCATCCTTATGGAGAAGGACACCCAAGATCGACATTAAAGTTAAATGCAAATGGGGGAGGCGTGTCAGAGGAGGGGAAGCCAGCAAGGGCAAAGGGCACCAAGGGATCCCCAGAGCAGCAGCCCCCCCTGCCTGTGAGGACGATGGCTGTGGAGGCGATCAGGCGATGGAAGTCCACCGCAGCGTCGAAGGGGATGTAGCGGTTGAGGAAGGTCTCCCGCAGGAAGGTGATGAGGTTTCGGCACATGGTGAGCAGGATGTAGGAGAACATGAAAGAGATGCTGGCCGCCGTGCCCCTGGACAGGATGATGCCCACGCGGGTGGTATCGGTGATGCCGCTGTGGTGGGCCGCGAAAGCATAGTCTGTGGAGGGGAGACAGCGCATTGGCGGATGACGCTATTGTCGCTCTCTGCAGCCTGCCTCACCCCCACCCCGAGCCACACACACACACACACACACACACACACACACACACACACGGGATGGGTGTCGCTCACAGCAGGCCCCGGTCTCCAGGTACATGATGTCACACTCACAGTAGGCTCTCTCCAGGAAGAGCGCCCCGGTGATGGCATAGAACACCGCCACGCAGCCGATGTGGCGCCGGTAGTTCTCAATGAAGCGCTTGAATTGCTGCACCGTTTGGTGGCGGCGGCTGCGTTGAAACTTCTCTCGGTGTGCCTCGGTGAACAGCAAGGGCTGGAACGAAGTTACCCTGGGAGACGGGAAGCCTTAGCCTTTGGCCTGTGGGGACCGGTTCCAGTGGAAACCCTCCACCCCAAGGAGGGCCTCTGAGGGCCAGCCCCTTGGTCTCAGTGAGGGCTAACCTCCAAGCGGTATTTCATCTCTGGGATCCATTTGCAGACAGCCCCCTCCCCTCCCTGTCTGTAGTTCCTACCAGGCCCCCACAGTGAACCTTCACAAGGTTCAAGGGACCTGTCATGGTTAGCTTTAGTTACCAACTTGACACACCCGGAGAGAAGGAACGGCAGCTGAGCGATTACCTCCATCAGATTGGCTTGTTTTTGGAGCACTTGTTTTGTTAATTGATGCTGGCAGACCCAGCCCACTGTGGGCAGTGCCACAGAGGTTTCTGCTTTAAGCTCCTGCCTTGGCCTCTCTCTATATTGTGACCTGGGGGCCAAAGAAGCCCCTTTCTCCCCAAGTTGTTTTTTGGTCATGGTTTTATCCCAGGGACAAAAAGCTAACCAGGGCTGGGCCTCTATGAAGGCCTCCCCCATGACTTCCCAGACAGAGGCGAGAAAAGATCCCTGGCTTCTGAACATCCCTTGCCCTTCCTGCCATCCTGGCATTCATCAGCAGGGAGCTGTAGTGATAGGTGCACCAATCTCACAGCACCAAAGCTCTCTGGGGGCAGAGAGTATTTATCTGCCAACAAAGCAGAGCGCCCTGAATAACGGACTGCTTAGGGGATGCGTAGACTTCAGGGGCAAAGCAGGCATACTTCTTGCCAAAGCGCCTCCGAATCTCCTGAGGAGGGTCTGTGTCCATGGAGTACTGCAGTCTCTGTGGTGATGACTCAGTCTTGACGTTGCTGCGGGCACAGTGGGCGCCCATTCTGGGCGAAGGGCTAGGAAGGAAAGGCGAGAGGTAGCATCCGAGCCCCTGCTGCCCTGCTCTGCCTCCAAACCAGCTCTGTCCAGGAAAGATGGAAACTCTCCATTCAGAGCAGCAGGATCCCCAGAGAAGCAGGCACACTGAGAAAATGAGTCCCCGCTGAGGCCTCAGATATAACTCTCATCTACAAGGATTCTTGGCTAAGGCAGGAAGTGAGCTTTGCTGAAACTCCTCATCCTGATGCAGGCTTTCTCCTCATCCTGATGCAGGGTGTGTCTATCCGCTTGGAGGAAGTGGGCCCTTCTTCTATTTGCATGAAGATGCAACATGGGGTAGTTGGGGGGAGGTGGGCAACCTCAGCCATTCTAGGCAGCAAAACGATGGGAGCGTACCAGATCTTCTCTTGGCTGATGTAGGAGGCTCGGCGGCAGAGGTTCTTGATGACTTCAGGCACTTCCACCCCTGCAATGCAGAGATAGGGACCAGCTCAGAGCCCAAAGTCTAGGAGAGCCTGGCTCAAAAGAAGGTCCTGCCTCTGGGTACCCCAGCCCCCCGTTCTTGGCCCCCCTGGGAGCTGGGCTCACATAGACAGCTCTAAGGGAGGTCACTCAAAAGTCTTTCTTTTCTGTGTTTAAAAATATTTATAATAAAATACTGGGAATTTTACCTCATTGTTCCTGTCAGGGCTAAACGCTAAGAACAAAGCAAGGCTAAGCTGCAAATCCAAGTTCCTCCAGGAGGCCTGCAGCCTCCAGTGGGTTTCAAAGGTCTGAACCAACCCTGAAGATGTCATAGCATATGGCAAACTGAGCTATGTGAAATCCACATGTTTGATGATTTGCTTGTTTCAAGTGTACGTTTATGCGTGTTTGTATCTATGTATTCATGTGTGTCACATGCATGCCTGATGCCTGAGGGAGGCCAGAAGAGGACAGCTGAGCCCCTGGAACTTGGCTAACAAATGGTGTGAGCTGCCATGTGGGTATTGGGAACTGAACCTGGGTCCTCTGCAAGAGCATCAAGTGCTCTTAACCACTGAGCCATCTCTTCAGCTCCAAAATCAAGTGTTTAGAACCACGTACAGATAACCATACTCTCCAGCTGTTCAGCAAACAGCAGATGTGGCAAAATAGCAATCAAGAGCAAATCTTGGTGAAAGGGAAGGGCTGTTCATAATACTCTTGCGCCTTTTTCTGTCACACCAATTCTTTCAAATAAGATCAGAAGGAAACAACAGTGGTGATTAAAAGTGAAACAAGACACCAGGCATTGTTAATCTTCTGCTTAATCCTCAGTCCCCTGCCAGTCATCCCGGAGTTGCACATCCCACTGTAGCCTGGCTCCCTTGCCAGGAGCCTCCCTGGCCTCTGCCCTAAGGTCCAAGTACCCATTGCCTTGGCTTCCTAAGGAAAACAGAAAGCTACTGAATCAGCTTTCCTCCTCACCAGCTCCCCTTGCCTTCAGGTCAGAGGAAGCCTTCCCTTCCGCAGAAGTTCAGCCACACCTTGCCCAACTCGCTCTGGTCCCTCAGCAATGCTGCCAGCCCCCACTTTTCTCATAATCTGGGAAGGGCTGGCTTTGGTCTCAACATGCCCCAAGGAGACTCACAGAGACATTGTGACAGCTCAGAACAGACCACACACAGACCCCTGCTTGTTGCCTGACCTTGCCCTCGATCAGACCCTGGCTTCCGCCCGCTCGGGTCAGACACAGATCGGGGAAGGAAGCAGAGGGAAGGACAAGGGAATTGGGCCTTGATGTGCTCAGCTAACATTTTCTGAGCACTCAGCCAGGAGATAGGATGTGAGTTGGGGGATCAAACCCCAAATGAACCAGAACCGTACAACCCAGTTGAGGAGAACATAGCCTGTCCCTAGTAGAGTGTGGTAACGGGATACTGTTCCTTCCCAGTTCCACGCTGAGAGGTGCAAGGGTAGCGTGTCTTTGGCAGAGCACCGGAAGAAGCAGGGTTCCAGTTAACATCTCCTACCACAAACTTAGCTATCTCAGCACTTAGGAGGTAGAAGCAGGAGAGCTGCCACAAGTTCAAGGCCATCCTGGTCTACATAGCAAGTTGCAGGCCACCCACCATGCACATAGCAAGACTCTGTCTCAATCAATCAATCAAACAATGAAACAAACAAACAAACAAACAAACAAAGTCTCCCACCCCATTCTTACCCCACCCACTGCAGCAACCAGAATACATTCATGAGCCACAGAACTTTTATCTTCTTGAGCCCCTTTCTCCATACAAATAAAAATAAATTAGCAATGATATTCGATAGCTAACATGGGTATAAAAGAAAATATAACCCACACTGGCTATACTATATATTCATTATCATATTGATTTTTCTTCTTGCTTTTAAAGAAAGTATTTCTGTGGGCTCCTGAAAGTACACAGGAGTTTTGCCTGACACATAAGTCAGCCCTGCTGGCCAGGTAGCCCCACCTTTGACACAGAGCTGTGTGAATCGGAGATCGCTGTTGTGGTCCCGCAGCATGAAATGGAAGTCCTCCCAGGTCAGCTCCTCCTTGTCCTGGAAGCCCGACTCCCGGAACATGGACTCCACCACCTCAGCCAGCTGGGCCTTGGACAGGCAGTTGTTGGAGATCTCGATGAAGGACCTAAGGTTGGAAATAGGCACCAAGCCCAAACACAAAGGCTCACTGACCATTCCTTTCAGGGCCTCCTATAAAGGGTCCCAGCTAGCTGAACCCCAGGTCCCCCTACTAGTCTAGAAGGTTCTGGTTACAAAGATAAAGAGGATGCCTCTACTTCTCCTTTAAACTTCTGCTACCCCCTTGACGGACCCTTCTCCTCCTGGCAGTCCCTGCCCTGACTTACTCTCCTGGCTGTTGGAGAGAACCAACCTTAGCATCCTAATGAATTCGTCTTTGGAAATGAGACCATTCCCATCAAAGTCGTACATCCGGAACATAAGGCGAGACTTCTCCTCGGGGGAGCCTGGAAGAAGGAGGGTTCTGTGACGAGAGCCTACCCAACCTCTAGAAACGTTTACTAGACTGTCAGGCACCTGCCATAGTTAAATGCCTAGCCTCAGCGCTCTCCGTCTCCAACAGGTCAGCCGCACTTCAGCGTCAGCACCCCACCTCCGTCTGGACAGTTCTTTTCTCCTTCCTTACCTTTCATGAAGACTACCAGGATGTCCAGGAACTCCCGGAAGGAGAGGTAGCCATTGCCATCCTTGTCGGCCAGAGAAAACATGGACTCCACAAACATATCCTGGGGCTTGAGGCCCAGGGAGTCCGCAAACTCAGCTCTGCTCAGCTCACAGGTCAGGGCCTCGCGCACTTTCGTTGAAGAGTCCAGAGGCAGAGTCCCCGCGTCTGCCTGATTGATGTCTAACACCTGCATTTAGACAGCCACACAGGCGGAAGGAAAAGAAGAGGAGGCATCCCTTCACTTGCAAGTTGGTGTGGACACTTTCTGAGGCGTCTATCTAGCATGCGCCCCCATAAGCAGCCCAGACCTGTGAGTAGTTATATGTTATACTACAGAGTCCTGACCCTCTGACTTAGCTGACTGAACCAAGCATGCACATTTGACCCAACTTGGGTATCTGGAGTTAGACAAGAGGTCCCAGACATGCTCTGATGTGAGTGTGATGTGTTCAGAGATGCAGGGAGACAAAGTCCGAGAGAAAGAAGAGGTGATCAAAGACAGGTCTTGTTTGCTGACAGCTTTCTCTCCCAGATCTTTCCAAGCCAAGCTGAAGTCCTGCCCTTGGGGTTCCTGAGACTATCTGAATCCTTCATGTCTGCCTTATGTCTAGAGGGTTTGGGAGAGGAAAATTCTTATTGTGGGGCCATCTCCATCTTACCCAGGGACTTCCCCAGCAAGAGAATAGACAGTGAGGGAAGCAGGTAGGCCACAGGCTAAAAGACCTGTTTTTCCTGCCTATCAACAGCTGCTCAGTCCAAGCCTGGCTGTGTTTTCATAAGGCAAGCACTGTAGCTTCAAACAAGGTGGCTTAGTGGAGAGAGCCTGGGGCTGGAGGCAAGAGAGCTGGGTTCATGTCCCAACTCTGCCACCTGTGCGCTACATAACCTCGGGCACATCCCTTTGGTTGTCTGGGGTTCATTTCCTCACCTGCCCTACTTATCTGACAGGTTATTATGGAAATCAACAAGAGAGGCTGTGCTGGGAATGGTTTAAAAGTGGAAAGTACCGGACAGCTATGGGGTGAACTAGCTATGGGGTTAACACACAGAACAAGGTCTTCCCTTCATCCTGATGAAATCCGAATTGAGTGCAGGTGCCCAGATCCTGCTTGTGCCCCAGCAAGGAGCCCCACCCCACCAGCCGAGGATCCCCTGGTTCTTGGGCAAAGCCCACATTCAATTACTTGGAGGGTTAAATCTGGCCCAGTGTCCATATAACACATGCTCCTTAAATGACAATCCCCCGTATAAATTCTCTCCCAGCTAGCCACCTTGCTTGCTGCTTCTCAGACATTAATTTTCTCCCTTCTACAGTGCTTAGTCCTATTCCCTTCTTTTTCGTGGGCCAAAACTTTCCCAACGTTGTGCCCTTGCCAATCTTACGTCCATCATGATCTTAGACCACACTGAAAGCTTTTCTTCTCTTATGTCTTAGATCATGTTTTTCCTGGATCACTTTCATAATCTTCATCCCTTACCAGTCTTTTGTGTGAAGAGCATCACTGTCCCGATAGAGTGATTAACTTCTTAGGTATGGGACACAGACTGCATTTATGTCTATCCCTGAGCACCCATGCTGGGGAGAGAACCCAAGTCTTGCACATCCCAGCAAGCACTTTACCACTGAACTATGTCCATAGACACCCTTGGTTCTGAGACAGTAGCCCAGGCTGGACTTGAACTCTGAATCTTCCTGTTTCTCCCCCCACAGTTCTAGGCTTACAGGTGTGCACCACCATGCTTTCAACATTTAATCTCCTACCTCCACTTAGCTGTTCTACTCAGGTTATTGTTATTTTTCTACCAGAAGTGGACATTGGTACAATGTGGTACCAGTGTGGTACATCGGTCTTGGGATTTTCCCTTTTGTCTAGTGTTTCCACATCTTCCCAGTGGTTCTCAGAAGTCCATGTGGTAGATATTAATGCCCCATGGTGCACTCCCTGAAGAAGAGATGGACTGTGGCTCGCAGGGCCCCCACAGTGCTGGCTTACCCTGCCTCGTCCCTGAGCATCATCTCCCTGGAGTCTACATCAGGAGACAGGATCGAGACGGGAAGGGACATCCTCATACTAATATGAAAAGAACTTAGAGAGTACTTTTGCAGATAAGTACCAGCTCTTCATGTGGGCCCACAGACTCCAAGAATAGATCTTGGCATCTGTGTCTTTATTTTGTGTATTGCCCCTGGGCTTTGGTCTCCTGCTCAGCTCAGGCACAGAGGCCTGTTAATCACTTCACATTAGAGTTAACATAGAGCGTCTCTCTAAGACCTGATACCATGGGCTGGAGAGAAGTCCTGGGGTTACGAGCACATGTTTCTCTCCAGAGGTTCAGTTCTCAGCACCTGTGTTAGGTGGTTTAGGAGGTTCACATCTGCTTGCTTGTCGCTCGAGTTCCAGAGAGATGTGATGCCTCTGACCCCTGTGGGCACCCACACTCATTTGTCCCTCATCCCCATGGACATAATTAAAAATCAATCCTTAAAAACAAACGGACAAAAAAACTACCTGATGGTACTGGAGTGACTATCCCTAAATCTAGCTAACCTATCACATCCCCTTTCAAGGCTGAAGACTTGAAGCTGAGAGTAACAAAGGGATTTTACACTCTGCTCCAGACCCCTGAAAATCTCTAGTTACTGCCATCAACCAGCAGTCACCTTGGTCTTCAGGAACAGCAAGTAGAACCTGCAGGCAGATCACCCCATGAAGAGTGTCCTCCCTAAACAGAAGCAGGTACTCCATGATGGGGAATGAGGCTGCCTACCTAAGCACAGTAAATCATCTTATGGGAACCAGAATGTTCCCCTGTTCTAGCACAAGAATAGCCACACAAACCTTTCAGCTTCCAGTCTCAGATAGGGATGGTTTATTGGAACACCTTTTCCAAGCTGATCAATCAGGGCCGCAGTAAAGACTTGGGAACCTAACTGTGACAGCAGTCTTCACCGCAGGGCTTTTATACAAAGAATCCAACGCAAAAGACATGGGGAGGGCAGTAACACATTTTGGCTAACCTTTAGGTTGGTCCTAAGTGAGGTAAGTGAGGCAAGTCTTAGGATCTTCTAGAGTACACCCAGAGTGTCACCAGGCATGTAGACAGGAAGAGTGCAACCAGAGGGTAGCCAAGTGACTAGACAGCAAAGTATTGAGTTATGATACTACTGAATAAGGTCAGCTAGGAACAACCGCTTCCAGGAAACAGAGTTGAAAAGTTTAAAATTTTGAACTTAATTTCACCTTAGAAACCAAATGGAAGCTGAATATAAAGGGATGACTCCAGCTTTGTGTCAAATAGCAGGCTGCAACACCCCCAAACGGCAAGGAGTTACATGCTCTCTGGAGCCAACTTGCAGAACTGAAACCGAGCTACTAATCAACAAGGCCGCAGTTTGACTACTCAGGTTGACTATGCATGCCCCTAGGACCCCTCCTCTGCCCGTTCCCTATGTACTCTGGATGTATATGACAGTACCCCCAACTTGTCAGTACCCAGAAAGACAGCATTAAGATGTTCCATCTCTGACTTCCCAACATGGCCGTGTTGATTGGATTCCTTCCCTGACTGGCCACCAGCACTTTGGTTTATAGGACAAGCAGCTGAACCTGATCTATTGAAACACACCCCTTCCCCTCCAGATTTGGCCTCTGGCCTAGGACTCCAGTACCATAAGAGACTGGTGACTTGACCTAAATCATGATAGACTTATCAGCTGAGAATTTGAGCCTTGAGAATTGAATGATCACACCTGTGGCCTCATGAAGGAAAAGATGCCACCACAGGTGCATGAATGTGTGCGCTCTCTCTCTCTCTCTCTCTCTCACACACACACACACACACCAGAGCTGTTCCCATGTACACACCTGGGAGAAAAGGTGCCTGAAAAAAGTCTCCAGGAGGTGACCCCGTTGTTCCCTCGTCACTGCGGCCCTCATCAGCTCCTGCTCCCGCAGCTCCCACTCCTGGAAGCTCAGCCCATTCTCCTTCAGAGCCCCTCTGATGTTTTCCACCAGCGCCTGCCTCTCCTCCTCCATGTTAAACAACAGCACCTACAGAGGGAGCAGGAAGAGGCAAATGCATCAGGGTCTCTCAAAGACAGGTGTTTGACACCGATCACTCACTGGAGGGCTCGCTGGTATGGCCTTGCCACAAAGATACAGTCTTTCCATTTAGAAAAGAGCAGATGAGCTTAAGTGAGCTAGTTACTCCATACTGGAGAAAAGCCCGAGGTGGGGAGGAGGGTGGAGGGTGGGGTGGACTGTGAACCAGGTAGTCATAAGCCATGGTCAGCCTCCTATTTAACTCCCCTCCAGGCCCCTGAAAATCCGCTACAGACTGAAGTAAGGGAATAGGGAAGGGGACCGACCTTCTTCCAGGGACTCATAGCTAGGACTTACAAGAACATCCTTAGCAAAGAAGGAGGCTGCCAGAGTATGAGGAAACCATGTCAACCAGCAGATCCAGAATGGGACAGAGATGTTCCAGTTCATCTCTTTATCGAGTACCACATCTGGCCACTAGAAGTTAGAAACCCGGCCTCCTGACTCAGTGTTCCTTCCCTTCCTCTTAACCTTCTTATCTGTGATGGGAACCGGCTGGGCCATACCAGGTCGTACTCCTTGGGGATCTTCAGTAGCAGGGTGCGGCGCCCGCGGTTGCTGGACAGGATGAGGTTGACCTGCTGTGGGGGCCGCAGCTGGACGGTGCGGAGCACGGAGAGCCTGCCGTCTACTACGCGGATCTGTCCGGGCTGCAGGTGCACAAGCACGGGCCTGCAGGGTTCCTTGCGGCCCTGCCACTCCAAAGCTGGAGGGCAAGAGATGGGGCTGGGTCAGCTGGGGTTTCGTGTAGCAAAGTGTATCGGGGGAGAGAGGGCCAGGGCAGGGCTCTGAGGGTCAGTCTGTCCTCAACAGTTCTGCTGTTCCTCCAACCCAGCAGCAGAATAAGGACCACTCTTTTCTGAGTGTTTGCTGGATGTGCCTTGCAGCGATTTGAATTAGTTATCACATTGCTTCACAGCCTAAGGTGCAGGCCACCATTAGGATCCCTGCTTTACAAATGGGAAGGGACAGGGTTAGAGAGACTGAAAACAAGATCTGCCTGAGGTCCAACAGCCGGTCCAGAGCGGCGGAACCAAGATTCCTGCTTGACTCCAGAACTTCATTAATTACTCCCGGGGCCTGCGATTCCAGCGAAAGATGTCGCAAAGCCACCCAGGGCTTGTGAGTCATCGCCCTTTGAGATGAAGGCGGGGTCTTAGGACTCTTCCACTACTCTATCACATTCCATTTATTCAGGATCATCGGGAGGAGCTTTGAAGCTTGGAAAACTGCAGCTCCAATGCTCATGGTGGCTTCCCCCCACCTATCCAGGCTTTACCTATACCCCTAAGAAAGAAGAGCCTTTTCCACAGGCTTCTAGACCATATCCTTCCCATCGCCACCCTGGCTACCCCCAGGCCTACCTTCCACTCCCCCGACAAGCTTCTCGGACATGATGCTCTGGCGGTCCTGTCTCTGGAGCCTCTTGTAATTCCTCATCCGAAGCCGGGCAACAATCCAGGCGCTGAGCAGGCTGACTGATGTGAGAGTGGGGCAGGGTGTTCAGGGAAAGTGAGGGTCATAGGAGACAGGCCGCTTCCCTCTCAAGTCCTTTTCTCAAGAAGAGTTTCTACCATCCTTCCTTCTGACTCACCCACTGCCCAGCTTTCAAATTGTGAGGCTCCATGGAAGGAGTACATTGCATCCCAAGGGAAGCTCTGGGTAGTGTCTAGAGTATCAGTCTTGTCACCACCGCGTTCATCACTCAGGTCCCTTCCCAGCCAGGGACTGAGTCCAGATTCCTCCAGCCACAAGCTAGACGCGCCATACAAGGCTGCTGGGCCACCCACCCACACAGCCTCACCATGCTCCCGTTCCAAAAACCGTGTCTGCCCCAGCTCTGCTTCTCAACTGAGCAGTTGTCTCTGACAGCTCTCTGGCAGGCTTATAGGCTCTTGACCAAGCTGGGCCTGGGGCATCCCAGAAGGTCCGGGAGGCAAATCTCCCTGGAGCTCACTTACCTGCAGCTAAACACCCTCCCTTCCCCTTATGGTTTTCTCACCACCCAGAGGGACAGTCCTCTGTATTAGCAACCCCACCTCACTCCCTGGGTTGCACCTTTCAATAGCCCTGCCGTGCCTACTCATCATTCTCCTACCTAAGGGGAAGCAGCAAAGGGTCCCAATGGTGAGTCCGAAGCCAAATCCACTGCCCTTGAAGTAATCCCGAATAAAGAGAGGGGCACAGGCCGGCAGGCCCTTGGTGCTGAGCTGACTTGACTGTGGGCAGGGGTCTCCTGTGGGGGGGAGCAGAGGAAGTCAGAACACTCGGTGCTGGGCCACGGTCTGAGGAGGGTGTTAACTGAAGAGGCAAGGGTACTAGAGGAACCAGAGAGGAAGGGGATGTTTACCCTGTCACTGTAGCAAGACTATGTGAGCAGCAAACGGGTCCCAGCATGAACTTCAAAATCTCTACCCCCCATCTCTGTCACCTACACGTGCACACACACACACACACACACACACACACACACCCTGCATACACACCATGACTGTGGCGTATAATACCTTTTACCCCCATTTGGCCCTCCTAATGTCGCTCACAGCCCCCATCCCGTTCCATCTGAATGTCAGAGTCCACTCCTGCTCTTTCTGCCCCCAACTCAGCACCTACTCAGCTAGGCACCAAGCCCCTCAAGGGCAGAACCCTGGCTCACACCTCACTTGGAGTGGCCAAATCCAACCAAGCCTACTGGTCCAGGAAGGACAAGACTGCAGAGCCACACCCCTCCAGCCACCTCCCAGGTCACTTACCTGCAAGCCAGAAGAAGACACTGGGCTGCAGGGCGCTGGGGTCCACGTTGGTGACAGCCACTAGAATGTCCCTTAGGGAAGTGTTTCGGATCTCTGCAATCTCTTCCTGAGAGAACAGTCTGGGCAAAAGAGAGGCAGTGGGGGTTGGGGGGGATGTCACGGTTAAGGGGAGATTTAGGACCTCACAGTCAATGTCTCATGGACAAAGAGTCCCTGGGCCATCCCTGTTTGTAGGAGCCTGTCAGCCTGTGAGCCAAATGAAGTGTCAGAGACAAATCCTCACTTGACAGACTCGGAGGGGCTGGAACTGAGGCCTGTGGGGGCTGTGTGGGGCTAAGCCGAGGCCCTGTGGACCAGGCCACTGTGGATTCAGAGACACAGCCCAGGCTAGCCTTACCCATTCCTGCCGTTTTCAAACCAGTAGCGGTCCCCATCTCGCAGCCTGACAAATTGGTCGAGGACAATGGTGCTGAAAAGAGGTCCAGGGTCCCCGTGGCTCTCCAGAAGCCCTCCGGGGAGGAGCTCCAGCCGAGACAGATCCTGATTGTATAGGGCAGCTGTGACCTCCAGCACCTGGAGCAGAGAGTGTTTGTGAGGACTCGGCTACAGGCCTCAGCCTCGGGCAGAGAGAGCTCCCAGGCCTTAGACCCAGGGCCAATAACAACAAATGACCTTAACAGCAGCTCATTCATAGAGAGAACTTATGTACTCCAGGCATTGCTCCGAGCGCTTTACACAAGTTAACCCATTTACTGGAAGCTTTCCAGACATTCAACTTCCCGTTCCATGAAATGGGAATAAAACCGACAGGTACTCCTCTACATAATTTCTTAAGAAGGCCTGGGACCTGAGAAACAAATCGGGGTGGGAAAAACTGAATGTCTGAACGCTATTATAAAGGGCTTCTATCCTTAGAGTTAAAAAGAAAAGCTTTAAACAGTTAAAATCCCAAGCAATTTGTGGTCACTGTCGCACACACCTTGTAATCCCAGCACTGAGAGACCGAGGCAGGGGGATCACCATGCATCCAAGTTTGAGTGTTAGGAAAAAAAAAAAAAAATCTGACTATCCCCTGCTGTTTGTTTTGAAACAGAGTCTGGAACTAAGACTCCAGCCTCTGTCTCTCAAGTGCTGGGATGTAGGTATGTGCCATTCCTCCCAGTACCAGGGTTTCATTGTTGCATTTATTTGTGTATGTATGTGCGTTTGTGTGTGTAAGGTATGGGTGTGTAAGGAGTGTGTGTGTGTGTGTAAGGTATGGATGTGTAAGGTGTGTGGTGTGTGTGTGTGTGTGTGCGTGTGTGACTGTGCTATGATGATGCACACGTAGAGAGCAGAGGACAACTTTCAGGACTTGGTTTACTCCTTCCACCATGAAGTTCCTGGGGACCAAACTCAAGTGCCTTTAGCAGCCAAGCAAGCTTTCAAGCTCCTGTTCTTCACTTGTGTTCTAAGTACCTGACCAGATTCATTCCAAAGACACCTAGCTGAAGCCAAAGACTTGTCACTTCTGATTTGTCTCATGATTCCTATTTTTTTTTTTTTTTGGTGTAGATTTTACAAAGTTTGTGACTTTGTGCCTGTTACTTTTAGGGAGGGGTGAGGAGAGTATTTCTTGAGAAAGGGCTTCCTGTAGCCAGAGCCAGCCTGGAACTTGCTGGCCTTGAACTCCTCAACCTCCTGCCTTTGTCTTCCAACTCCTGGAATTGTAGGCATGAGACACCAGGCTGGACATAGCATTTCCTTATAATAAGTCTTCTGATTCTGTTTAGTAACTCTCCAGTAAGGGCAAAATTCAGTGCGCCGGGGCACACTATTGTGGACACATCTCTGTGCCTGAGTGAGTGTGCTAGGATGACTGGGCCCAAAATGGTCAGGCAATCGAACTTGCTCTATTGATGAGTAGGCAATGCCGTTTGCCCAGAGCTGACAGCTCAGGGTGTCACAGATAGCTTAGGGTGAAGGCAGCTAAACTATAAATGCATAGAAACATAGCTTGTTCCCAAGTCGAGGACCTGCAATATCCGCTCTAGCATTGTTAAGAGTAACAAAAACAATGTCTACCAAGTAAGTGTGTGGCAAGCGACAGATAGTCAATACATATTTGTTGGGCCTGGGCCCTTAGAGTCAAGAGTCAGATCCTGATGGACTTGAACTCTCTTAACTTGGTGTACAAGATTAGAAAATGCCCCATGGGAATTTTGCCCTCTCCCCCACTGTTAGCCTCTGGTACCCATGTTTTACCATCCATCCTTCCCGTTTGGGGTCAGTGTGCCCAGGCCCTCCCACTCAGCCCTCTGGGTCCTGACCCTTCCTCACAGTGTTATTGCTCCTTGAGAGTGAAGGGTTGATGTCCTGCCAGTGGGAAACGGGAGACAGCCCCAGTGCCTCCCTGGCTTTGGTGTAAGAAGGCAGGCCTAGATCCCGACCCCTCTGCAGGCAGCTGGCCAGGTAATCTGTACGGGAAAACTTCAGTGGCCCCGGCCAGAAATCTGAAAAAGAAAGACTAAGGGGTTGGAGGAAGCTGAGGGCCACCATTGCAACCCCAGCCCAGACCACTCCAACCAACCCACCAACATGTAAGCCATGGAGAAGGAACCATGGTGAGCGGATCAGAAAGTCTCTCAGCCCCGAGAACTTCCTGCCCGCCTCTGCCAGTCTAGCTGGATCTCCTCCCAAAGGTCAGAAGTTCACAGCTGCAGGGACAGCTTCAGGCTCACCTCTGACATCCTCAACCACCACGTGGTCCTCTCTCTCAGCGATCTGAGAGGCCATGCCCAGCAGCAGCGCGTCCACATCTTTAGCGCTTTGTAGGTTGGGGTGCTTAAGGAGTGGAGGGAAGAGAGGTACGGCCGATGGGGCCAGAGGTTGGACATCCCGGTTGCCTCGGCCACATCGGCCGCAGCCTTGAGCCTGTCATGTTCTCTGCTCCAAGGGGGCATTTCTCAACCTCAGGTTAGTTCCTCGCTCAGGGTAAATGACATTCCCACCCAAAGCCGGTATGTTGGAGCACAGAGAGGTTTTTAAACTTTTATTCTGTCTTAGGAGATCTGACAGTATTAGAGCATCTAGATGCTCGTCTTTGCTCTCCCATTAAGCAGTTGTGTGATCCTGGGAAACTCCTAGGGCCTGTCTGAACCTGCCATTCTCCTTTTGCTAGAAGAGAGACCCAGGCTAGGGGTATTAAACCCCAGGGTCTGGCAAAAATAAAATTGTCTAGGAGAGGCATGGCCGAGTGCCTCAAAGCCTCCAGGGACCCAGAATTGTCGAGGGAGAGGAGATATCTAGGGGAAACAGCAGTCAGTGAGCACATAGCTCCCTCTCCCCTCCATCGCTCACGTATAGCCCTTAGGTGAGGATAAGGTACTGGACATGCCCCCAAGCTGCTCTCTTCACCCAACCTATCCAAGCTGCCTATTTTAGCCCCAATGACCACCTTCATTACGCACTCAGACGTATACATACACAGCATTGTGTGTGTGTGTGTGTGTGTGTGTGTGTAGCGTCTCCAACCCTGACCTTTCGATTCCAGTAGCTGTTGCAGACCCGGAGAGCTCTGGAGAAACTTGAGTTATGATTGGCAATCCCCTGGAAATGGCAGCTGGCATTCCTAAAATGCAAGCAGCAAGAGTTGGTTACTGAGAACACCTAATGTCAGCCTTGGTCTGCAAGACCTTAGCCAGGAGTCCCAGGCCATAGCCTTCCTTGTTTGCTGTGTAATCAAGGCATCTGACCTTGGTAGCTACGGAGCAATCTGACTTTTGGAAGGTTCCTACTTCCTGTCTGAGCAAATGTCTGAAAGTTCAGCCATAAAAGCATTTAATCCACATCCTTTCTGTGTAGATAAGTGGTATGGATGCAGATGCTTGTGTTTGGGTGTGTAGTATGTATGTATGTATGTATGTATGTATGTATGTATGTATGTGTGTATGAACGCATATGGAGTCCAAAATTATCGTTGCGTGTCAGTCCTTGGAAGTTGTCCACCTTGCTTTGTTTGCTTGTTTGCTTGTTTGCTTGTTTGTTTGTTTGTTTTGAGGGTCTCTCACACTGGGATCTGGGACTTGACCATTAGGCTGGGCTGGTTTGGAATCTACCTGTCTCTGCCTTCTAAGCACTAATCACAAGCCTGGGCCACTAGGTCTGTCTTTGCACAGGATTCTGGAGACTGAACTCTTGAACTAGATATCCTTGAGATAGCTCCCCAAGCCCTACATTCGCATACACTCACTGTTACACAAATGCTATCTAAATCATTGTTAGATTTTGTTTTTTTATTTCAGGAAGAATGGCCTGAAAACATCTCCACTTTCAGTGCAGAAGGAATTTTCCAGATACTTAAAATCTGAGGTTGATTGAGTAGATAGGGAGCCTGACATTTAAGGGCTTACACTGTGTAGAGCGCGCGCACACACACACACACACACAGTATATATATACATATCATCTATATATAGTTTTATTTCTATGTATGTGTGCTTTCTTTTTGAGAAAGGGTCTCAAGTAGCCCAGGCTGGCCTTGCATTCTCTGTTAGTAGAGGATAGCCTTGAACTCCTGCTCCTCCTGACTCCATCTCTTAAGTGCTGGGATTAGAGACTATAAACTTGCACTTCTCCTCCTCTTTCTCCTCTTCCTCCTCCTCTTTCTTCTTCTATTCCTCTTCTTCTTCCTCCTCCTCCTTCTTCCCCTCCTCCTTTTTCTTTTTCTTCTTAAATTTTTCCATTTTGCTTACACTGGACTTCTGAGCTCAAGTAATTCTCCCACATCAGCCTCCCAAGCAGGTGGGACTATTTAAGAGACATGAGCTACTGCAACCAAGTATACACACACATTTTTTGTTGTTGTTTTGGTTTTTTGTTTGTTTGTTTGTTTTTGAGGCAGGGTTTATCTGTGTAGCTCTGGCTGTCCTGGATCTCTCTCTGTAGACTAGTCTGGCCTCAAAATTAGAGATCCACCTGCCTCTGCCTCCCAAGTGCTGGGATTAAAAGTATGAGCTACCACCAGCCTGCTGTGTGCACATTTTTAAAGAACATAACCATTTTTCTTTTTATCAGTCAAGTGTGTACTTTTGTAATCAAGCCACATGGGAGGCAAAAGCAGGAGGATATTGGCAAGCTCCTGGCCAGCCAGGACCTCATAGTCCTGTCTTGATAAGCCATAACCAAACACATGCAAATAGAACACATGATCGTGGACTACAGAACAACTGACATCATGTACAATGGTCTATTAAACACACACACACACACACACACACACACACACACACACACTTTTCTTTTTCTTCCATTTTCAACATTCTCTCTAGAAACTTGCCACTCCAAACTGATATAATCCTGTCCCGTAGGCTCCTACAGGCAGATTTTTATCAATAATGGGTCCAAGACACAACTATGTGAGCGTCCTTTCCTACCTCATGTAGACCCCAGGGGGCACCATGGTGGAGAAGAACTGCTCAGAGGCCACCACAAACTCTGGGGAGATGCTGGGGTCCAGAAATGGACGGTACCCTGAGAGAAGAGAAACGGACACATTAAGGCTTTAAATCACTACAAGACTACTACTGCCTTTCCTCCAAAAGGTGCTTCGTAATCTCCCCATCCCCTCACCTGAATACTCTGGGGGAGTTCTCTTCAGGAAGCTGGGCAACCACTCATACATTGCAATGTTCTGAGGATAAAGAGATAAAGAAAGACACCTGTGTAGGACTGGGCCAGGAAGGGAATGTAACTCTTATGTATAACAGGAGAACCATCAAGGCCTATCATGGGAGAAAAGAGTTAAAACCCAACTTCATCTGACATAAACAGAGCTTTGCCTCTATCGTGGACAGTAGTAGTTTTTCCTAGACATTAGCCCTTCCGGAAGAAAGGTCCTCCTAGAAAGGGGCATATAAGGAAGAGGCATTGTCCAAGAGTCTCCCCGGACCCTGCACACAGGTGGACAAGGGGCAGGCGGCACCACTCACCTGGTAGGTGGCAATGACCCTCTTGCGGGCATGCTGGAACAGCTCCTCATCCCCCCAGTGAGGGTGCTCCTGAGCCAGCCTCCTGGCACACAGGTTGTGGTAGCGAAACCACAGCAGGCCCAGCGCCTGCAGGAAGGGGTCCCTGTTCCCGCGCTGGGCCCCGAAGGCTGCACGCACGGGAGGGGGGGGGACAGGACAGAAGATGGACAACAGCATGAGCCAGGGGAGCCCAGACCCACAGGCAGACCCCGCCCCCAGCAGCCTGGGGCCTCCAGCCGTGCCCCTCCTGCTAGGACCCCGCATTCTCACCATACAGCCCCTGCGGCCCGCCCTGCCCCGTGGCGGGGTCCGGTGCCATCCACATGAGCAGAGAGTTCTGCGAGTCCCGCGGGAAAGCGGGGTCGGGCCCGGAAGCCAGCTGTCCTCCAGAGAAGCTCCTGAGCGCGTCGCTCCAGGAGTGAGAGGAGCCATAGATGGCGCTGCCGTCCAGCCAGCCGGTCACCTGGTTGGTCTGTGGAGACATGCATGAGGGTGAGCAGGGTCAGGGGGACCAGGCAGGGGCCAGCTGATGGGAGAGAGCCTAACCCTGCCTGGCCCTTCCAGCCAGACCCCAGGCCACCAGCGGGTCCAGCTGCAGACGTCCTCCTCTCCCTCCTCCCTGCCCTCCTGCCTTTGACGTCCTGGCCTCACCAGGTCCCGGGGGTTGCTGGGGCTCTGTCCGGTCTTGGGATCCCAGCGGCTCCTCTGAAAGGGCAGCACCACATTCCCGCGCTTGTCAGGGTCGAACACCGGGTCCCCGCGAGGGATGTGGATGTTGAGGAACTCGGCGGGGCAGCCTGGCTTTTCCACGCTCACCAGGTCCGAGAGCACGTGGTAACCTGCCCACGATGCAGGAAGGATTTCTGGGCTAGCCCAAGGCCATGCTGTTCCCTGCCTCAGGTACGGAGTCCTCCACCCTGCTTGAAGCTTCAAAACTGTCAACTCCTATTATGGGCAAGTCCAAGCCTTGACCTCCACATTCCCTCCCGGTTCTGTCTCCCCTGGCCTGCCTGTGCCGGCACCTGCTCTAAGATGTTGTCATTGTCAGTTTGGCATTCTCCTTGGTAACTGGGAGGTGTTCCGAGATGATGCCTCATCAGACAGGGTTGTCGGCACCAGCTCCGACACGCAGCTGGGAGCCTCCCTGGAGGCCTGCAGCCAAGCAGGAAGGCACATGGGAGCCAGCACGGGCATCCAACATGGCCAGCAGGAGCAGACCCCGTCACTGAGCTCATATTGCCCCCTCTGCTGCAGCCAGAAAACCCAGCCTGTTCTCGGAGCAGCAGGGTCCCAGGGACGGCCTATCACAGTCTGTACCCCAACCTTCACCCCAAATGGAAGGCTGCCCTTCTCCTTTCCTCCATAACCTCTTCCAGCCCAAGGAAGATTCACTCCCCTGCCAGATTTCACTTCAGCGTGGGTCCTCCCTGCATCTGCTTTATTCCAACCATTTAAGTGGCTTCCTTTTCCATCGCTCACCCCCCACCTTTGATCCGCCATCCACTCTTTTCTCATGCCCTGACTCCTTAGGCACCGAGGTGTCCGGCTGACCCCCACTGGCAATGCTCCTCCTCCAGGGGCTGAGGTTCTCACCAAAGAAGACACCCAGGGCTGTACGGTTCCGAAGAGAGGGCTGCCCTGCGGGTCCGCTCATGACCATGTTGCTAAGGTGCCGGGGGTTAGGCAGGTGGGGTTCTCTCAAGGGCTGGTACACACCATCTGCATAGCTGGCTGGAACCAGGCGCTGCAGCCGAGAGCCTGGCATAAGAGAGGTAAAGACGAGGGTGGGTTTTAAGTGTGTGTGTGTGTGTGTGTGTGTGTGTGCGTGTGTGTGTGTGTGTGTGAATGTGAGCGCATGTGTCTGCAGAGAACCAGAGGCATCAGAACCCCCAGACCCTGAGTTACAAGTGGTTATGAGATGCTGGGGTCTGAACTCAGGTCTTCTGTAAGAGCGGCAAGTACTCTTAAGCACTTAGCAATCGCTCTACTCCAGGGAGCATTCTTGACCTCTTCTCTCTGGCTTCCCTCCATACCTCAAATCCTAAAATGTTAGACACCGGCAGCTTTTGCTGACACATGAGATAGCCTTTCCCGATACCTGCCACCCCTGACTCTCCACTGGCGGGCACCACCCTGGCCCTCGAGCTAACTTTGCCCTCACCTACCTTTGCTGCCCCATCGGTGCTCCATGAGGTTGTTATACCATCCATCAAATCGCTGGACCTCCCAAGAAATGGAGTTCTGGGCTCCTGTGTGGAAATAAAGGGAAAGAGGCATGCAAGAGAGACCAAGCAGGCCACGAGGGAACAAGTCCTGTGATTCTGACACCTGACAGGGCAGCAGGAGGAGGAAGCATGGCTCAGAAGGAGAGAAAAGGGCTACGTGTTTTCTGAACTCAAGCCTACTCAGTGAGGAAGACGAGACTACGAGAGTGTGCAAAGTGTGCATCGGCCTGCAGCGCCTGCTGACCTAAGAGAAGAGGGACGGGGTGGGCAATCCAGAAGTGGACGCACAAGCCCGGACCCCCCTCACACCTCAAGTCCTTGGGAGACACACCAAGATGAAAATCATCCCCAGCCCTCAGATAGCATACCGAATGAGAGCCAGCCACACCCTGTACCTGGGAAGGACAAGTCATTCTGTGACCATCGTTGGCCAGGGAAATGTGAAGAGGGGCTTGGCTCTTTCCCACTGAGCTCAGAGCCCCAAGGCAGGGGTGTGTTACTGCTACTCTGGTCCTTTTCCCAGTTTCTTGGGTGAGCCCAAGGACCGATCCTGTGAATGGCCTTGTTCCTTCCTCCTTTGGAACATCTTGTCCCTCATTTCATTCCTGTTCTTTTTAAGCTTTACTTATTTTATGTGCACTGATGTTTTGCCCGAATGTATTTCTGTGTGCCATGTGAGTGCCTGATGTCCACCGGGGCCAGAAGAAGGCGGCTGATCCATTGGGACTGACTTATGGATAGTTGTGAGCTGCAATGTCAATAGCGGGACTTGAACCCAGATCCTCTGGACAGCCAGTGCTCTTGACTGCTGAGCCTCCTCTCCAACCCTAAGTCCTGTTTATGATGCTACTGTAAAAACCCACAGTCTAGGAAGGAACACTCAGCTGTCGAGGGAGGAGCTGAGGAAGCAGGACAAGAAGACAGGGTCTAGAATCTTCTTGGTCAGTAGATCAGGTGACTAGCCAGACACCCCCCCCAAAACAACAACAACAACAACAACTAGAAGACTTCTTCTCTGTTCACCTGGGAGAACAGAAGAAAGGCCTCTAACGGCAAGAGGAAACCCCATTCTTCTGATTGACCTTAGACCAAAGATGGTTTTCAAGCTATGGGTGCTGTGCTCACTTGCACACTTGCGCATACAGACACACTCACCAGGAAGGAAAACAACTTGAACTCTGATATCTGAACCTGGCTAAGGACCTAGGACAGTAGGACAGACACACATACAGGACCTCTAAAATAAGATGAACTGGTGGTAGGCCAAGGAAGGGGCCTTTGGGAGAGAGTGTTTCTTAGGGATAAGAGTCACAGACCTGGAGAGAAAGTGAAGCCCCAGGCAAGGAGAGTTCTGGAAAGAACTCAAATGTGAACAGGCAGAACTGTACGGCCCATGTTGATATCTTGCCTTTGATGGCTAGGGGGCTCATTTTATTTATCTTCTCCCATGACGCAAAAGACTTCAAGATTTGCTCTTGCTTGCCTCAAGTAGCCCAGGATGACCTTAAATTGTTTATCCTCTTGCCTCTACCTCCAAAGTGCTGGCATGGCAGGCAGGTGCCACCACACCGGGACCGTTTTTTAAGGCTAACTTGCAGTGTCATGAATCCACTGTCCTCTTCAGAGCCCAGCACTACAGGGAACAGCCCCTGATTCTAAAGCTCTCGGACTTCCAAAGCTGGAATTTCTATGGGCCATATTATGTTCTGATGTTATTATCTTATTTTGGGTTTTGTTTTTTCTTTTTTTCAGCACTGGGGATGAAACCCAGGGCCTCATAAATACTACCCTGAATTATATCTCCAGCCCAAGACCATTTTATTTTTAAAACACTGGCGAGTCCTTTTTAGCTTTGTGTCCACTTTTACCCCAAGATGCTTTCTTGTCTTATGTGTCTAGTCAATCTTTCACATTTCAAGCCAGGAGAACTTACCTGATGAAAAAGAATAGCGGACTGAGGGGAGAGAAAGAGCCCTATAGGAAGTCATTTTCATTCTATTACCTAACCATGTATTCAACAGCTAGAAACAAGCATTTGACAAATACAGGGTATTATATCTTTTGGAGGATACAGAAATGATATGGCACATCTTTAGAGAAGCCCAGAGGATATTGGTACCTCTGGTCCCATGCAAGCTTCTCCTCCAACCTGTACTCACCCAAAGAGGCCAATGTCCCAACCAGGAGGATCCAGGCCGGAGCTAGGTGAAAGCCCATGATGAGTATGTTGGAATACTTCAAAACAGAGACCTAGAAAGACAGAGGATGGAAGAATGAGCCCCAGCTACTTAAGAGAATAAGGATAAGGTCTTTGTAGGAGCCCTATGAATCAAGGCTTAGAAGCTGGCCCACACTGCTTAGGTAGCAAAAAAGCAAGAGCCACCCTTTCTCTCCGAAGGTGTCTCATTCGTTCATCAAATAACTGATGAGCACACACTTTGTACAGAACTGACCTAGGCTCTGGAGAGTAAGTGAAGAACAAAACACAGCTGCCCTTGCCCTTGTGAACTCTAGTTTCTGAGTATTTGACCACCCTTGCTTTGGCCCAGCTGCCCACACAGTCGGCACCACAGCCAGAGCCTGGCTCGGGAAGAGGGAGCAGAGAGACCCCGCTGAAGTCTCAGGTCTGCTGCTGGATCCTCTGCGGGATCTGGGGCGAACCCCTTATCTGGTCCAACCCTCGCCGCCCTCCTCTAGCCTTGATGGCAGACGTGCCTGAACTGTTCACTCCCCGGCGTGATGGCTGCAGTCTGGTGTGAGGATCAGGCTGAAGCCTACCCAACAGACTGCCGGATGGAACGCAAACTTGACAGAGGCTGAAACATGACCCCTGTGAGAAGACTCAAGAGGCGGCTGGCTTACATGTCTGTCCTGCTTTCCTTCCACAGATCAACAAACCATACAGGACAACAGGGAAACCGAGGCAGCAGGAAACTCAAGCCAGGACTCCCCCAGCAAAATGTCACTGAAGATGTTCTAGAGGCAACCTGAAGACTGGAGGTGAAAGCCACGTGCTCAAGGAAAGCCTTCGCTTCAGCCAGGGCTCTGGAAAGGCTAGCTGGTCAAAGGAGAGAGCCCAGCAACTGACCTCACCCCCTCTCCACCTCCTACTAAACAAGGGGGAAAACCTAGACCCTGCCACAGCCCCCAGCTCACTATTCCATCTCTCTAGAGGTTCTCCAGGGAATGAATGTTTGACGAGCTGGTCTCTGAGCAGTTGAGGCTGTTGCATTGGCTACGGTGGAGTGGTGGGCCATGGCTGAGCTTCCCTAATTCAGTTTCACCCCCTGACCCCAAGCGTAGATACATCCATCTCTAAAAGCCCGTGGGCCTACAGGCCAGACTGTGGTGACCAGCTAGAAAGGAGAGTGGCCATGCAAATAACCTCTCTTTGGGTAGGTAGCCCTTAACAGTTTACACAGACATTTGGGTGTGGTAGCTTCCCAAGCAATCTGGAAATGAAGGCACGACTCCTGGGCAATGAAGCCCCGGGCAGTGGCAAAATTAGGGAGCGTACAAGCCTGCCTGGTCCTTGCCCCACACGGCCGCTTTTCCAGATGAAAAGTCTTAGAACAGTGATTTTGTTGGCCCCCCGAGGTGGGAATGAGAGGAAGATGAGTTAAGGCCACAGAGATTCCAACCTAAAGAGCAGAGAGTAACGCCTGTATACTGAAGACCAACAAAGTCTCTCTTTGGCATGATGGGATGGTGCCAAGAAGCCCTCTAGGCCCGAACAAACTAGGCCACTCAACATTCTAAGGACCAGACGACCCTGGATTTTCAAAACCTCGTGTGCTGAGCCCATGCTTTAGCAGGTTCCCTTTCAGCCCCCGGGAAAGATTGGAGCTACAGGAGGCTGGTTTCTGTTCCGCAGAACAGGAGGCCCACCGGTGCCCTTTTCCCCCGCCGCCCCCGCCCCCAGAGCCCCCTCCCTCCGGGACAGACGCTCTGGGATCTGACCTTAGTCCCCGGCCGCCCCAGCCTGGGCCTGCGGATTGGTTCCGGCCTGGCTCCAGGTTCGCTGTGGCCGGCTCGGTTCTGGCTGCCTCTCCAGCTCTGAGTCGGGGCGGGCGGGGCTCAGGGGTGAGGAGCCGACAGCGCGTCCCAGCTCTAGGGCGGGGCGGGCACCGAAGGGCGGGATAGAGGCCGGCGCGGGGACCCGTCGCCGCCGGGACGCTCGCAGGGGACCGGAGCGCGAAAGGTGAGGCCGTGGAGGATGCAGGGCTGCGGGGGCAGAGGGTTGGGGCGGTGTGGCCGTCTGGGAGGTGGGGAGGGCGAGTTGGAGAGGGGGTGCGGGGCAGGAAAGCTGACCCCAAATCCTCGCCACACGGGGTCGGGGCTCTAAATCCAACACCCACCCACAGATCAGCCCTGGCCCCAAAGCAAGGGATCCATCTGTTCCCCAAACCTGTAGGTGTGGGTAACCAGGGCCTCTAGTGGGACCTTCCAAGTCTCGCCGCCCTCCCTGCCCGGGATGCAGGCGTGGGTAGGGTCAATGGAGGGTTTCACCGGTGGATGCAGAGAGCACAGGAGCTAGAGCACGGTCCTAGCGCGCCAGGGCCGGGAAGGCGGAAAACGACTCGGAATGGAAAGCGGGGAAGACACCGGGCCGGGTTTGTGGGGTCACAACCGGGCTGGCAATTGAGTTGGAAGAATGGGGAGTCGGGCCTGACCACGTTCGTGGTGTTTGGTGACAGAACGTCAACACCCGAACCCGGTTGTCCGTCCTGTCCCCACGACCGGGAGCGTCGTGAGTTCCCGGAGGAAGAGACGAGCGGCGTCAGGTGCCTCGCACACAGTACCTGGGAGAGAGGAAGGTGGGGAGCCATCGGTGCCTGCTACAGACTACGCCGTTCGGACGCGATCAGACCTCGAAGTGCCGCTCCGGTACCGGCCCCTAGGGGCGCATTTCTTGACTCTACAGCGGACCGATTCAGATCAGGTGGGGGTTTGTGAAGGAGAAAGTCTGACAAATTAACACAAGGTGGAGTTCTTTTTTTTTTTTATATGTAAGATATATTTATTTATTATGTATACGGCATTCTGCCTGCACACCAGAAGAGGGCACCAGATCTCACTATAGAGGGTTATTTCACTGTAGATGGTTTAGAGCCACCGTGTGGTTGGTGGAAATTGAACTCAGGACCTTTAGGAAGAACAGCCCGTGTTCTTAACCTCTGAGCCACCTCTCCAACACCAAGGTGGGGTCCTTAGGACTATAAAAGTCACAAGATTTTTCTACACTGAATCTGTATTTCTCTTAACTGAAGTCTTAGTAGGTTGGATGGCTGGGTTCCCCATCCCTGAGCCCATTATCACCCATCACTGGGAAACCCCCCACCTCTCTCTCTCCCCCTCCCCCTCCTCCACTGCCCCCCACCACACACACACACACACACACACACACACACACACACACACATTCCTACCTTCCTTAGGAAGGAGGACTAGGTTAGGTGTTCCTGAAAAGGACTCTCTTCAGCCACACAGAGCTGTAAACTTTTAATGGGCTTTTACTTCAGTCAGAGAAATAAACTGTCACATTCTGGTAGCCAGGCACTGCCCATCAGAGTGCTGGACAGTGTTAGCCATGTCACCTAAGCTGCCTTTATGGGGAGCTAGCTGTCTTTACTCTGCGAAGTCTATAGGTGGGTGTGAGGGCAGAGGAAGGCCTTAGGAAGAAAATCGTGTCAAGCTTTGAGGTTCCAGATCACCCACCAAACACATGACTTTGAGTGATGGAACCGGAGCTTGTTCTCGGCAGGGTTTTCCTCAAGACTGTTGACGCTAGTCAGATAAACCCTGAAAATCCTTTCCGTCTTGTAGGTAAGGACTAGGTAACTGAATCTGAAATACTACCAATCACAGGGGAAAGCCTTTAGGCTTTAAAGGCTGCCCTCCAGGCCAAGTAAGAAAAGAGAACCCCGAAGTGGAAGAATTGGCCCCTTCTCAATGAGAAAGCCCCAGCTTGCCGCAGGGGTCCCCACGAAAAGCTAATAGGTGTCTGTGTTACTGAGCGTGACAAAGTCGGGGCGCTCCCTTCTTCCTCTGTCTTTAAGTTTGTAGGCCTGTGTTCAGCTGCCTTGTGCCTGCCTACAGTCATGAGTATAAAATGGTTATATACACCAGTCATGGCGCTGGTATAGCTAAGGGACCAGGAAGTAACGTTAATATCGATGTGAGATTTTGCTGGATTAGAGCCAAGTCTACCGTCAGAATCCACTTGTCAAGCCTGAGAGAGGAAGATGGTCCCAGGAGAAACACAGGCTTTGTTGGAGAAGCAGTGTTCCCGCAGCCCTTTTATTTCAGTCCACTCCTTCATGCTGAAGCCCTGCTAGCATCATAATGAAACCAAATTAGGATCAGTCATGAAAATTCAGCTCTGCTCCATCAGGCAGGGCAGGGTAAGGAATATCTAAGTTGTGGAATTGAACTGAATGGAGGAGACCAAGAAAGACAAATTGTATTGACCAACTATCATTTGCTCTAGTCATCTTTAATACCTGTTTTGGAGAACTGGAAATAAGCTAACAATGTCCTCCTCTATGTACTCGAGATACAGAAAGGCCTTTTGTTGGTTTTTTTTGACGCATCATGTTAACAGAGATGAGACATGCTCACAAAACTTTTTATAACCTCTCATTAAAATAGGCACAGGAATACTAGGAATCTGTGGTCCCTACCGAGATGCTCTAAGTTAGGTAATATCTGCTTACACTGCAAATACCTGTTGCTGGAATTCAAACATATGATATGGGTTCTTCTTTCATTTTTTCACATTGATTTGGTGTGTGCATGTGTGTGTTATGTGTGATGATAATGATGATGATGGTGATGATATAACCTTGCATTGCCTGTAACTCACTGGGGAGATCATGCTAGCCTCCAACTCAAAGGCCTGCCTTTGCCTCCCAAGTGCTGGGCTGTCTTAACTAAGACCTAAGGCGTTCTACATTGTATACAGCCTTTCTTCCTAGCTGGACGTTCTTAGAAATATAATGGCTTCAGTCTTGGTGTCATAAATAAAAATGCACTATAACAGAAAGCTTACGCTTTATAATAAATGTCACTAGGCCAGGAGGACAGCACATGTGGAAGAGGAACTTGCTGCCCACGCCTGACAACCTGAGTTCAAGCCTCAGAACCCGCATAAAGATGGGAGGAGAGAACCAGCTCCACAAAGATGTCCTCTTTGTCCACATGCATACCATAAGAAGAACACACACACACACACACTCACTCACACACGCACACACATGCACACACGCATGCACACACGCATGCCTCCCCACGTGCACACACACATGAGCAGACAAATGCACAAGTCAATATAAACATTTAAAAATAAAATGTTGCTATTAATTATTTTATTTTAAAAACCAGTTTCTTTTTAATTAAAAAAAAAATTACGTGTGAGTGCTCTGCAGGCATATATGTCAGTGTACCAAGTACATGACTGGTGCCAGCAGAGGTCAGAAGAGGGCTTTAGATCCCCTTGGAACTGTAGTTACTGGCAGTTGTGAGCCACTTGTCGGAATTGAACCCAGGTCCTCTGCAAGAGCAGCCAGTGCTCTGAGCTAACCTCTGAGACAGCTTTCCAGCCCCTCAAAATAACAGACCTTTAGCTACACATTTTCAGACAGGCTTAAGAAGTAAGCATACTTCTGTTCAGCTAAATACAAGCTATTGGAAAAGGTTTTCCAGACTTTTTTTTTTTTAAGCTTTTAGCCTTGTATTGGCTCATGTGAATGTGTATGTAGTGAGGGGCCATAGCTCCCTCTTGTGTGAAGACTCAGAAAGAGATACCCATAGAAAGAACTCATTTATATTCATTAATTCGATCCAGAGTTTGATTAGAATATGCTACATGCAGATGATGCAAAGATGGGAAAATTAAATCTCTGCCCTCAAGGAGACTCTGTCTAAAAGACTCTGTCAAATGTTCAAAGAGATGAAGTACAGTAATTATTGTGATTGTGGAGATATGCCCAAAGCATGGTGAAAATGGTAGAAGGGAAACCTTCCCACTGGCCTAATGGCATTAGAGGGAACTTCACAAAGAAGGTAAAATTAGCTGAGACTGGGAGTGAGAAAAGGCATTTGCCAAGGGCAGAAGAGTCCAGAGAGAGGAAATAGCACATACAAAGGCAGAAGGCTTGAAGAAGCATGTTAGTCACGGAGAGGGGAAGAAGAGACACAGCTCACAGAACACTTTCTATGTGAGAGTAAGGAAATCAGATTTTATCCAGGGGAGATAAGTGAAATGACTGTATTTATTAATTAGAAAAACTACTCTTGCACCAGGCAAGAAGAGAGAATGAGACTAAAATGGGCAGAGGCAGTAGAGAAGGCTACCAATAAATAACTTCAAGAAATACAGAAGGGGAATGTAAGATGGTTTTGGTTCTGGCATCTTTGATTAATGGGTAGTGGTGAGGCTAAAAAGAAAAAAAAATAGAATGAAGATAGAGTAGCAGAGAATTCCATTTGGAGCCTGTTAGAATGTAGAGCCTTTCTACCTCCAAGTAGAAAGATTCATGAGGTTCTTTTGAGTTTGGAGCTCAGGGAGACATCTGAGAACTATAAGCCATGGTAACAGAGGAGATTACCTAAATATTATCTCATGTACTGATATGCCTTAGTATATTACCTAAGTTTTTGTTTTGTTTTTTGAAAGAGGGTCTTATCACATCGCTCGGGCTAGCCTGGAACTCTCAGTCCTCTTGCTTCAACCTTTTCAGTGATGGGATTACAGGGTGCACCATCATGACTGGCTAGCCAGAGAAATCTTCAGTGACACTAACGAAAGAGAGTCAAGATAGAATCTTGAGCAGCTTAAATGTTTGGTAGAGAGGAGGAAGGAGGAGCCTACACTGGGTGGCCTATGGTAGGAGACCCAGGAAAACATGGTGTTGTGGAACCAAAGTAAGTTTCAAGATAGAAGATACGTGCTCTGAAGGGTCAAACACCAAAGTTTAAAAGTTTGTTGTTGTTTTTTTTTAAGTGAGGTTTTCCCTTTAGGTTATGTAGTGAGGTGATGCTAAAGATAAGGATTCAGAAAAGTTAGGCTACAATGGGTCAAGGAGACAAGAAATCAATAAGGATATGGAAACCACCAACACAGATTATTCTGTAAAAACCCTGGCTGTGAAAAGAAAAGAGTGGGACTGGACAGTGAGAGTGTGGAGGTCAAGAAGGCTTCTTTCTTTTGTGATCTTGGCTGGGAGAAACCTGAATCTACCCTTGGGAAAGGGGTCCAGCAGAGAATGACAGGCTGTGAGGCCGTGAGGGTGACTGACGGTTAGGCGGCTGTGGAGAAGGCAGTGGTGGGGAGAGTCCCGGAGGATCCGTGGAGCCGAAGAACAGATGGGTATTTCTCTGGGATGGAAGAGTTGAACACTTAAGAAGAAAACCAAACTTTCACATTAAAAACCGAGGCTGTGGTCATATGACTTGCCCAAAAAGACAAGATTAAAAGCTGAGCTGTATGTCTCCCTGTCTCTTTGCCCAATGCCATATTGTTTCCAACCGGATTCTTTGTATTTTCCATGATCAGTCTCATTCCAGCCTCATAATGACCCTCTGAAGTAGACATTATTTCTGTTTTCCAGTGAAACAAGATAGAGGTAACGTTGCAAAAGACAGAGTCAGAATTCAAACCCTATGGGGCTGTTTTACTTTCCCACTTAACAAGACTCCCCCCTGCTCAGATTAAATCAGAGGTTCTCCTGGGTAATCCGAGACCACAGTACAGATCACACTTAGAAGAAGGAACAGAACTGGGACAGTGATTCTAGGGTTTCACCCCCGATTTTGATATCTCTGAAGGTTTACTGCATTTTACCACGACGGCTATTACTGTTTAATCGGCAGTACTTTCTTCCTCCATGATCTATGAAACAGTAGTGTGTCTTGCAATTAACTCTGTCCAAAAACTGATGAAATGGCCACGTATCATTGTCCTAACATCCTGGGTCTGAAGGAGCAGACAAGAGTCAAACAAGCGCTTAGATCAATCAGGCGACAGGCAGAGGAGTTCAAAGCCGGTGTTTGAGTTGGAATGCCCGGTGGGGATGTGAGTGGAAGAAAAGGGCCTATGTGGACAGTGCCTGGAACAGTAGGACGTCTGGAAACACCTGTCGTGGGAGCCAGGGTGCCTAAGCAGGCCGGGCAGTGTTGGGTCTAGGAATCAGCCCCCTGTTGATGTAGTTGAACTGTCCACTTAGCAGCTATTTGACCTTTGTTCCTTTTCATAATCTGTACCATCTACCCGTATTGGCTTTGTTTGATGGTAAATACAGCTCTTTTTATGTTCTGGTGACCTGCCTTTGCTAGAGCCTGGGGGAAATAAAAGAGAGTTCTTTTGCTTCGGATATTCCCAGAAGAAGCAAAAAAAAAAGGCCCAAGGGTAATGACAGCACTGATTTTGAGGACTGAGTGGTTAGGGAGGGAGCACGGGGCAGCAGAGATGATTGCCAAGACCCCGAATCTGTCACAGCCAAAAGATGATGGACAGATTGAAAGGCAGTGGAATAGCTGTAAAGGCAGTGAAGATCCGAAAGCCCCAACAGAACGGGCTTCAAAAATGACAGACTAGCTTGATCCTTTGAAGCATCCCCAACATCATGGTCATGCTTGGTACTCAGAGGGGCCTCTCAATGGACACCTATCGTTGCAGCATCCGAATCCCTGCACACCCCCACCGAAATGGCTGCCTTTGGACACACACTGCCCTTCTACACTGGCCCCAAGCCAACCTTTTCCATGGACACTACTTTGGCTGTTATCATCACCATCTTCCTGACTGCCCTGGTTACCTTCATCATCATCCTGCCCGGCATCCGTGGGAAGACGGTAAGAAACAACCCCCAATCGAGCAGACTCTAGCCCCAGAGAGACCTCGGCTTCAAGAGTGAGGGGTCCAGACTCTGTCTAGACGTGGACTCAGGGAAGGAACCCCAGCGCTGAGAAAGCCTCGTCACCATCCCCAAGGCAGTGTTCCCCCACTCACTGAGCCGACTGTGCCAGAAGCTCTGATCGCCACTGGCCAAGGAGGCTCAGCTGTAGCGCCCCTGCCCCTCCCCCATTGTAGGAAAAGGAGGGGTGAGCTTGGAAGGAGGGCTGTGCTGACTAAACCCACCCACTCTGACTCAGAGACTGTTCTGGCTGCTTCGGGTGGTGACCAGCTTGTTCATCGGGGCTGTGATCCTAGGTGAGTGCCAAGGGCCAGCCACAGGCGCAGGCAGCTGCCTCTGTCTGGGGGCCTGCCTCTCTTTTTGTGGTGGCCACCGACTCAGGGTGGCTTCCACATCCAGCCCACACCCCTCACTCCACATGGTTTTAGTTCCGTACTCCCACCCTTGCCCCTGGATGCGTGGGCCAGGGAAGCCCTGAAGGATGCATCTGCGAAATCTTCCTAACATTTTTATTTGGGTCAAAATGGATGCAGGTGGGGAGGGGGGTCGTGGGGGCTGGGAAGGAGGACTTGGGGGAAGGGGATTGTTGCTCGGTTCGCTAGGGAAAACTGACTTTTTACTGAAGTTGTCTGTGTTTGCCCATCATGGTTTCCTTACCCAGCTGAGCCAGTGGCTGTCCCTAAATGGACTGGAAGGGCTGAGCAGAGCGCAAACGTGGAAACTTTTTAGATCCTGACCCTTTTCTTCATCCCACAGTAGTGGGTTGGCAGGCTTAGTGAAAGCCAGACACGGGCTAGTGAATGCGTATTGTACAATTATGACAAGTTCAGACATGGGGCCCTTGTAGCGCTCCCTCTGACTAACCCAGTAACGCGCAGACCGTCCTGAGTGGCCGCTCCCCAACCCCAGCTGTGAATTTCAGTTCTGAGTGGTCTGTGGGCCGAGTCCACACCAACACGACCTACAAAGCGTTCAGTCCCACGTGGGTCAGCGTGGACGTGGGGCTGCAGATTGGGCTCGGAGGGGTCAACATCACGCTCACAGGTGAGGTTCTTACGTGTGGGGGAGGGAAGGCCCCGCCGTGTCCGTGAGATGTATGTGGTGTGTGTTTGGGGGGGGGGTGGGCACAGAACTACAGGGTGCCTTGTCCTGGAGCTTGGAGGAAGTGTAGGTGCTGAGGGAGTGTTGGGAAGGGAAATTCAGAACTGTGTTCCCTGCCAGCTATTGGTCTTCTGCCAAGCCAAGGGGTCTTCAACCCCTACCCAAGGTGAATGGCCCAGTCCAGCCCCTGGCTTCCTGGTAAGCTCAGCTGCCCTGTTCTTCAGGGACCCCAGTGCAGCAGCTGAATGAAACCATCGACTACAACGAGGCGTTCATGTGGCGCCTGGGGGAGAGCTACGCAGACGAGTACACAAAGGCGCTGGAGAAGGGCCTTCCAGACCCCGTGCTGTACCTGGCAGAGAAGTTCACCCCTCGAAGCCCATGCGGCCTGTACGACCAGTACCGCCTGGCGGGACACTACGCCTCAGCCATGCTGTGGTGAGCATGGCTATGGGAGGAGACAGGCCCCTACTGGCCTAAATTCAGAAACAGACTTTTCTAGCCACCTGGTTTCTACTCGAAGGAAAATCCCAACTGGGAGGAGCTGGCATCAGTACCCTTAGTTCTTGTTTGGGAAACCCATGAGCAAGAGTGCCCCCTTCACAAATTTGGGAAACCCTCTCGCTGGGCCCTCCAGTGCTCTCCAGCAGGCAGGGGTTCCTGAGCCAGCCCTCCCTGCGTCTTGGCTCTCTCTAGGGTGGCTTTCCTCTGCTGGCTGCTGGCCAATGTGTTGCTGTCCATGCCTGTACTGGTTTATGGTGGCCACATGCTGCTGGCCACCGGCCTCTTCCAGCTGATGGCACTGTTGTTCTTCTCCATGACCACATCACTCCTAGCCCCCTGTCCCCTGCGGCTGGGCACTGCTGTGCTGTCCACTCACCGTGGGCCTGCTTTCTGGATCACGTTGGCCACAGGTGAGGCCCTCTCCTAAAGATAAGGGCTCAGGATGGAGGTGAGGGGTTATCACGTCGGTGGGGCGGAGGGTCTGCTTCTGGAGGTGAAGCGGTCTGTGCTTCTTTTAGAGCCCTGTACTTCCTAACCCCTCATCTTCTGGCTTTCTCTCTCCAATGCCATTTCCCCTCCTCATCTGTGCTCACTTCCCTGTACCTTCTCCATCACATCCATTATCCCCTAACTCTCTTTAAACAAGTCCTCCAAATCTTCCATTTGCGTGTCCCCTCCTTCACCTCCTAACCACATTCTCATGTCTTTTTTGCTCATGCATGTCCTCACTTCCCACTACCCCAAACGCCCTAAACCAACCTGCCTTACTGTCTCACTCTCCTACCAACCATGCTGTCTTCATGTCTCCCTTCATCCCCATCTGTCCTTCTCCTAGAGTGTCTTCTTCTTTCTCTTCCTCGCCCTCGGTTTGGAGCGTGAAAGTTCAGAACAGAAGATCCCTGTCAGCAATATAGACCCCAGGACGTTCAGTCAGCTCTCTGAATTCCAGTTACTCTAAGTGGGGACCCAGAGGCCTCCTGCAGAGTTCTTCTGGTGCTCTTAGATGATCTTGGCATGACTTGCTAGAACTAAGGCAAGGCACGTGTCACCTCCATCCTCAGGACTGCTGTGTATTCTGCTCGGCCTGGTGATGGCGGTGGCCCACAGGATGCAACCTCACAGACTGAAGGCTTTCTTCAACCAGAGTTCAGAGGACCCAGTGATGGAGTGGGGTTCTGAGGAAGGGGGATTCTTGAGCCCCCGCTACCGGTCCATGGCAGAGAGTCCCGAGACCCAGGACATTCCCATGTCAGAGGCTTCCTCTGAGACATGTTTTAAGGAAGAGCACCTCAAAGAGTCAGACTGTACCCTGTAGTACTCCCCCGCTGGTGGCCACACCTGAGTTTTCAGACTGGCTCCAGGGACTGGTTCCAGACTTCGCTGAAGCTCTCATAAGACCAGAGCTGCCCTGGAAGTGGGTTTTGGGGTTGTATCAGATGCCCGGCTCCAACTTGCAGATGTAACGGAATAAGGAGACACAACCTACTAATGCAAAATAAAATAAATAAAGGAGCAAAAGTCCCAGGGTTCTGAAGAGGTGTCGGGCATGCCCATAAACTCTGCCGTTATGGTGAGAACAACATAGGTGGCTCTTATCTCTGCACAGCGATCACTTTCTTGCATGTTTCACCTCTTCAAGGTGCCGGCCTCCCTCTCAACGACAAACATGCTGGGCATCGAGTGCCCTCAGCGCCCATCTCTCACTTTGGGGGGTGGGTCATCTGGGCCCCTTTCTTTTCTTTCTCTGCTGCCTTCACAGCTTGTGTGACTTCTGGGTCTGCACCGACAGGAGAACAAGCATCTTGTTCCAGTCCTGACATTAAATGGTTGTGCCACATTCTCTCTGACCTTCAGTTTCCAAAGATGCTATGCAAGGTTATAGGACTTGGGGGAAAGAAAAACTTTAAAAATATCCCAGGGCATATATAATGTGTCTGAGTATTTTGCCTGCATGTATGTCGGTCACCACTTGCACGCAGTGTCTGAGGAGACCAGGAGAGGACGCTGCAGAATCCCCTTGACTGGAGTTACAGGCCGAAGTTAGTCGCCGAAATGTGTAAAAGAACTCCAACCCCAATGCCCTGGAAGAGTAGCCACTGTGGGCTGGAGAGATGGCTCGGTGTTTAAGAGCACTGTCCTGAGGTCCTGAGTTCAATTCCCGGCAACCATCTATACTGGGATCTGATGCCCTTTTCTGGCGAGCAGGTGTACACGCAGTCAGAGCACTCATGTTCATAAAATAAATCTTAAAAAAATAAGAACAGAGTAACCACTGTTCTACCATTGAACCATCTCTCCAGACCCCGAGGATATATATATATATATTATCCCTTGTTGACCGCTCTCTAAGCTCTCAGGCACAAACATGAAAGAATTGGTGAATCAATGCCGAAATCCTAATCGTTCCCAGTACTTTGCGTTTGGCTGGTAGAGATTCGGGCAGAAAGTGACTACGGTGCCTGCAGTTCCTCTGAGGCCTCCCTAGAGGGCGCGCCTCCCCCAGAGCCCTCGGTGTTTTCTCCGGTTTCCCAACACCGGAAAGCACGCTGCAAGGCTCTCCCGAGCCTAGCGAACTTTCTCGGGGTTGCCTAGCTCCAGGGACCGAGAGAAGCCAAGGAAACTGAGGGGCAGGAGAAATTTGAAAAAAGAACGAAACAGAACAAAAAGTTTATTTACAACTCTCCCGAGAAATGCGTTCTCCCGGGCGCCCCCTTGCCCTGCTGCGGGGACGCGCCATCCCCCAGACTCAGCCGCGCTCCCGGCGGGCTTCAGCTCTGCGGCATCCCCGGGGGCGGGGGAGCTGGCAACCCGCGGAGTTAGTTCTCGTCACAGGACAGTGGTAATATTCGAGTCCGGGCCCCCACACTGCTGGTGCCGCGGGTTGTCGAGGACGAGGGGCGGGTTCGCCTTCGTCTGGCCGCTGCCCTGATCCAGAAAGGAGCGGAGAGCGCCGGGCCGAGCGTGGTGGAGAATCACCACGGCGCCTCCGAGGAGGAGGCTCAGGATGCCTGCGGCGGGAGGCGGAGAGAGGGTCGGGGAGGAGGGGAGTGCGCCAGGGGCGCGGGCGCTCCTTGCCCCCCTCCCCGGGATTCCCTGCACACACTGCTACACGGCACGGCTCGACTTCCCGCGCTAAACGGGTCGAGCTAGCGAACCCTTCCCCGCCCGCCCGTCTCCGCTGCACGGCGGGAGGGGCAGACAGCGCTCGCCCCTCCTCCGGCCTGCCCTGGCTCGAACACCGCCCCCCCCCCTCCCGAGCGAACGCGCGAGCGAACATCCCCGGGGGACTCACCGGTGGCCAGCGTGACCCAGAAGGAGGCGCCGTAGCGAGGCGTGAGGGCCTCGGGGCCCAGGCGGAAGCGGCAGAGCGGCACGGCGGACACCGAGGCGAAGGCGAAGACGCCGAAGAGCGTGAAGGCGCCGGTGGCGAGCAGGGCCAGGCCCCCGTAGAGCGGGGCGGGCGTGGAGAGCAGCGCGTTGGCGACGATCCAGAAGCAGAACGCCACCCTGCGGGGGACCGAGGCGGCGCGCCCCGAGCGGGGATGATCGCCCGGGCCGGGTCGGCGGGTGGGGTGGGGTGCAGGGGGACCCCCCGCCGCGCCCCTCCCCCCCCCCGGGTCCCGGGCCCCATCGCCGGCTCACCACAGCGTGGCCCCGGCGTAGTGGCCCGCCAGGTGGTACTGGTGGTACAGGCCGCAGGGGCTGCTGGGGGTGAACTTCTCGGCCAGGTACAGCACCGGGTCGGGCAGTCCCTTCTCCAGCGCGTCCATGTACTCCTCGGTGTAGTCCTCGTCCAGGCGCCAGGTGAATCGCTCGTTGTAGTCGATGGTCTCGTTGAGCTGCTGCACTGGCGTTCCTGCGGGGGGAGCCGTGGGGTCATCGACCCCGGGCAAGGCCGGGGGGGGGGGGGGCCCGGAAACTACCCACTTCCAGATGGAAACGAGGGGGTGGGGCGGCTGGAGGGAAAAAGCGTTTAGGGTGGTGATGCGGAGAGACCCGGACGCGATTGAATCAGGCCTCCCCGAGCCCCAGGGACGTGAAAGGAGCCTTTCTCAACGTCATCCTCGACCTTCCTAACGTGGCGACCCTTTGATACAGTTCGACAGGTTATGGTGACCCCCCCTCCGCCCCCCGCCCAACCACATAGTGATTTCCGTTGCTACTGCATAACTAGGATTTGGCTACTGTTGGGAATCGGAATGTAAATAAAATATCTGTGTCTTCCGACGGCCTTAGGCGGCACCTGTGAGAGAGGCGTGGGGGTCGCGACCCACCGGTGGAGAAGCGCTGCTTAACCTCCCTTGGCCCTCAGCTCTTGATCCTGTCATCTCCTCACCTCTGAGAGTAATATTAACGCCCACCAGTCCCACGTGCAGACCGACGTGGACTTGAACCCGGGCCGTACTGAAGGCTTTGTAGGATGTATTGGTCCACACTCTCCCCACGAACCAGTCTCCGCTGAAGTGCACAGCTACGGGGAGATTCACACAGTGACGCGTGGGTGAGGGTGGGGGCGGGCGGATGGGACTAGGGGCCTGATGATGGGACGGAAAGAAGAAGGCTTGGGAGCCTGGTGAGGCAGAACAGAGGGCGTTAGTAAAAGCGGCAGGGAGCACTCCTCAGCTCCTCAGCGTCAGCTTGGGCTGCAGAGTGAGAGCCTGTCCCAAAACAAACGGGGGGGGGGGGGGGAACCCACAGCAAAAGAACAGCGAGGGTTGCTAGCAACGTGCAAAGTGGAACCAGGAAACCCCGTTTCTCGGAGCCACTCCTTTCCCTACTCCAACTCCCCTCCACACACTCACCCACAATCTCTGCACCTATGAACAGGCTAAGAAGAACTCTCACCAACCAGAACCAGCGCTGTAGAAAAAGACAGACACCGGGTCAGGCTTGGGTACCGCCCAGCCCATCCTGGAGGACCCCCCCCCCCCCCCTTGACCCCACTCCACTGCTTTTGAGGCTGATGTCATGCACGCTTTTTCCTTCAATTTCCTCTAAGCCAATGACGTTTCTGATATTTTCTGGCCATGGGCTTCCATGACCGAAAATTTCCCCTACCCTGTTTCCAGGTCTACCCTGCCTGGCGACCTTTATACCCCCAGCTGTGTGGCGCCTCTCCCCCACCTCTGATTCAATCACTGCTTGGTGAGGCTCAGTGAGTTCAGAAGTGCCAGGCAGGCAGGGGTTCACCTCTCCCAGAAGAGGGAGGCCCCAGGGCCTGGTTAGTCAATTAAAGGCGAGGAACTGCAGCTATTTCTAGACCTACCAGTTCCCCCAGACCAACAAAGATCAACACGAAAAGACTAAAGGTCTCAGGCTTGAAGCAGTGTGCAGTTGAGGATCCGGGGGCTGGGAGGGTTTGAGGGAATTGCTCCTGCTTGCTGCACGTTTGAACTCTCTGTGGAAGCCTCTAAATCTTTATCTCAACCCAGTAAGGAAAACCCAGCAGGCCATCCTCTTGGCAAGAAGGTCCAAAGCCCAGGACAGGGGTGCTGGGGTATTCAGAGGGAGATGGGGGTGTCCTGGTAGCACCCTGAAGCCTAGACCCAATCCTGGGTTCTACTGGGCTGGCGCCCACTTTCTGCAGCAGCCTCCAAAATAAGACAACTGGAGTCTCCTCCCGGCATGCCCCAGACCAGAGGCTGTCTGTCCTTCTCCCTGGGAAGAGCCACTCACTGCCCTGGACTCGTAAATTTGCCCCTGCCGGTCCTCCTGCTCTTCCTGGGTCCTGTCTGTCCCAGTCTCCGAAAAATGCTCTCCATGTCGTCCCCTGACCCCACGACACGAGCTTCTAGATCCCATCTAAGGAGAGCTGAGAGTAGCCTCCCCCCCCCCCCCCCCCCTCCCCCCCACCCCCCCGCTTCCATCCCATACCGAACGGCCGCGGATCCCCGGCAAGATGAGCAGGAAGCTAACGACTAAGGACAAGAATACCAGGATGACAATGAGCAGCGGGACGCTGAAGCCGGCGGCGCGCCTGGGCTGGGGGTAGAAGGGCAGCACCCCGTCCCACGCAGTCATCCTGCCACGCGGGAGCTGAGGCGAGCGAGCAGGGGAGCGTCTGAGCGTCGAGGCTCTCCGGAGACGCGCAGCAGAGGGGCGCCCTGAGGCTCGCTCTCCCGCCTCCGGGGCTCCGGGGCGCGCTCTCGGAGAGACGCAGACCCTCTCTTTTATAGGAGCGTGGGCCGCCAGCGGGAGGTGTAAGGGTCCCGTCCGGCGGGGACATGCAAACGAGGGGGCGGGGACATGCAAATGACGGCCGCCCGGCTGCTTGATTAGAGGCCGAGCGCCTGGACCGCTCCTTCACACCTGCAGCCCCGGCTCGGAGCTGACACCTTGGAGACGGGACGCAGAGAGAAGGGCAGAAGCGCATCCAGGAGAGGGGAGGGAGGATACTAGGAGCTGCGGGCGGGAAGCAAAGGAACCAAAGCTCCCCAGAACACGGAAGACTTTGGAGCCAGATCGGGGCCTCACGCCGGAGGCTGGGTCTCTTAGCCCTTTGGCACGCACGTCGACCGCGGGTGAGAAGGAGGTTGGCTGCGGGACCCTGGTTCTCAGGCCCCCCTTTCAATCTCCCCTCCCCCCCCCGGAGAAGCAGTAGGTGGGAACCTGGGATGCGAGGAGTCGATTTGGGAACGAAGCCCCCGGGAGGCTAAGGCCATCCTGGTAGAGATCAGACGCCCCAAAGGACCCCTGCCCGGGATGTTCACGTAACTGAAGTCAGCACCGGGCAGGGTTGGGGGAGCGGGGACGAGCCTCAGTACCGCTCGGGGCTGTCCCTGAAAGCGCGTCGTGAAGGTATGGGACCTGAGTCGTACCTCCACGCTCCCCTTCCAGTGCCAGCTGGGGGAGCGTGTGTCCACACACAGCCACGTCTCCAAGCTGCAGGGACAGCATGCTTCCGGCCAGCCCCGGGACGCTAGCGCTCCTGGCCGCGCTGCTGACTGGACCCCTGGGTCTAGCAGGTAGGTGGAAGGGCCGAAAGGGGTCAGCGATGTCCCGTGGAAGCGTGGAAAGGGAGACACGCAGGCAGTTGAAGGACTGATCCATCTCTGATGGGGGAAGTGAGACGAAAGAGTCCCGACTGCCTTGGAAATGGAGTTGGTTGGGAGGGCTGGGGAAGGATGCTAGGCCATCGGTTATGGAGGGGTCTCCGGGAGCTTAGCGCTTAGTGGAAGGCTCTCTCTCTCTCTCTCTCTCTCTCTCTCTCTCTCTCTCTCTCTCTCCCACAGGTGGACAGGGCGAGTCCTCGCTGCCCTGGGAAGTGCAGCGCTATGACGGCTGGTTCAACAACCTCAAGTACCACAGGCTAGGCGCGGCTGGTAAGTCCTGGGGTCCGCTCTCGGGAAGGTAAGGGTTGGGAGGAGGGGAGAAGAAGAGCCAGGTAGGTGGCTTTCACACCACTTGGAGGGGTGGGGGGCAGGGGTAGGATTGGGGAGATCCTTTCAATGAAAGCCCTGGGCTTGAGAGTTGAGGCTGGTCCGGCTTGGGGCTTCTGGGGGGGGGGGGGGAGAACCAGAAGCCTCCACCGAGCTCAGCTCTCCGCCTCCTCCAGGCTCTCGACTGCAGCGCCTCTTGCCTGCCAATTACGCCGACGGCGTTTATCAGGCCCTGGAGGAGCCGCTGCTGCCCAACCCTCGCCGGCTAAGCGACGCAGTCACTCAAGGCAGAGCAGGGCTCGCGTCGCTCCACAATCGCACCGTGCTGGGGGTCTTCTTTGGTGAGTGTAGAAAGTGGAGAGCAGGGGGCCCTCCGGGAGCTCGCTGAGCGCCCAGGGGAAGGACCCTGGGAGCCCCACCGCGACTCACAGGAAAGAAAAACTTTCCAAGAAGCGCCTCTGCCGTCATCTTTGAAGACTTGGGTGTGATGGGGGCGGGGGGAGGTTGTCTTTCTCTTACACCTTACTCCAAGCCAGTAAGTGTCATTGGGTCCCCCCAGAACTGTTAGGAACTGGGTGCCCTGTCACTGCTCCCCTCAAGCCTGACAATTGCCACACGGAGGTGAGGTTTTGCTTTTCGCCACGGCGTTGGCGTGTTCACAAGGGGATGATGCTACGTGCTTTTTGCACGCCAGATCGAGGCTTGTGCTCTGACCTCTGCGCCCTGATAACGCAGCGGCCTTTCCGGCCCCAAGCAGAGCAGGACCGGAGGATTTGCTGAACTCTTCGCTCTCTTAACCCAGGCTATCACGTGCTCTCGGACCTGGTGAGCGTGGAAAAGCCAGGCTGCCCAGCCGAGTTCCTCAACATCCACATCCCTCGCGGGGACCCCGTGTTCGACCCTGACAAGCGCGGGAATGTGGTGCTGCCCGTTCAGAGGAGCCGCTGGGATCCCAAGACCGGACAGAGCCCCAGCAACCCCCGGGACCTGGTGAGGCCAGGACGTCAAAGGCAGGAGGGCAGGGAGGAGGGAGAGGAGGCCGTCTGCAGCTGGACCCGCTGGTGGCCTGGGGTCTGGCTGGAAGGGCCAGGCAGGGTTAGGCTCTCTCCCATCAGCTGGCCCCTGCCTGGCCCCCCTGACCCTGCTCACCCGCATGCATGTCCCCACAGACCAACCAGGTGACCGGCTGGCTGGACGGCAGCGCCATCTATGGCTCCTCTCACTCCTGGAGCGACGCACTCAGGAACTTCTCTGGAGGACAGCTGGCCTCCGGGCCCGACCCCGCTTTCCCGCGGGACTCGCAGAACTCTCTGCTCATGTGGATGGCACCGGACCCCGCCACGGGCCAGGGCGGGCCGCAGGGGCTGTATGGTGAGAATGCGGGGTCCTAGCAGGAGGGGCACGGCTGGAGGCCCCAGGCTGCTGGGGGCGGGGTCTGCCTGTGGGTCTGGGCTCCCCTGGCTCATGCTGTTGTCCATCTTCTGTCCTGTCCCCCCCCCTCCCGTGCGTGCAGCCTTCGGGGCCCAGCGCGGGAACAGGGACCCCTTCCTGCAGGCGCTGGGCCTGCTGTGGTTTCGCTACCACAACCTGTGTGCCAGGAGGCTGGCTCAGGAACACCCTCACTGGGGGGATGAGGAGCTGTTCCAGCATGCCCGCAAGAGGGTCATTGCCACCTACCAGGTGAGTGGTGCCGCCTGCCCCTTGTCCACCTGTGTGCAGGGTCCGGGGAGACTCTTGGACAACGCCTCTTCCCTAAATGCCCATAAGTGTGTGTATGTATATATTCATATTTTGAATATATATATTATATGAGTAGATATGAATATATTCAATATATGAAAAGCCCCTGCAAATGTTTATATGGTGATTTTTGCTTGTGATTATAATTTAGTTACCTGCTCCTTCTTCCCCCACAGCTGGCCTTGCCTGGTCCTCATCCCTGCACCCAAGTCTTTCTTCCCTAAAGGCTCAGTCTAACCTTTCCTTTCCCTCCTCTAACCCTCAGAATATTGCTCTATACCAATGGCTGCCCAGCTTCCTGCAGAAGACACCCCCAGAGTATTCGGGTAAGGGAAAGGAGTTGTGGATGGGGGGCTGGGGGTACACCTAAGCTAAAGATCCATAAAAGTAAAACTGTTAGGTTGTGTGACGCCAGGGTGTGAGGTGAGGCACCTGTCTCCTCTCAGGGTACAACCCTTTCGTGGACCCCAGCATCTCCCCAGAGTTTGTGGTGGCCTCTGAGCAGTTCTTCTCCACCATGGTGCCCCCTGGGGTCTACATGAGGTAAGGGCTGCCTGATATTGGAGGTAGGTGTTAGATGAGGTAGGTGGGCTTGGGGCTCGGGGCTTGGGGCTTGCACATCCCTCCACGGTTTTATCCAGAAAGGAAGCAGAAACAGGACCCTGGGGTGGGAGGTTCGGGCTCCATGGGAAATCTCCCAGCTGCCCTAACAGCAGAGTTTTCGTTGCTGAGTCTGGGCTGTGTCTGGCGGCTGGTCTTACCTCCTACCGCCCAGAGACCATAGAGATCACGCTGAAACCCCCAGCAATGTTCAAGAAAGCTCATGGGTCTTCCTTCACTGTTGTCTAACTACTGAAACACTCACTTAACTCACCGTCTTAGTGCCTACCCTGAATTCCCCTGTTGTGCTTTTGGCACTCCATTTCAGAAACTCCAGCTGTCATTTCCGGAAGTTCCCCAAGGAAGGCTCTGGCAGCTCTCCAGCTCTCAGGGTCTGCAACAGCTACTGGATTCGGGAGGTTAGCATGGGATCAGGGTCAGGATATAGGGTCAAAGTCAGTGCTCGCAAATGCTTGGAAAAGTTAGCGATTTGGTTCTTGAGCAGTGGTGCTCCAAGTAGGGAGTAAAAGGCAGGGGGAACCATCTGCGGAGTATCGTTCGAGACAGTCAGGAAATGCCTGGGCACAGGGTAGTGTGCATGCTGTCCCAGCTGGGGCAGGACAACTGCTGGAATCCAGGTGTTCAAGACAGAAGCAATCTACTGAGACAGAGAGGGGAAAGGAAAGGAAGTAGGAGACAGGGAGAAGGGGAAGGAGGAGAAGGGGAAGAAAGAAACACAAAGAGAGAGAGAGAGAGAGAGAATATGGATGTAAGTCTGAGAGTAACTAAGGGCCTTTTGTCCTGCGGGGATAGTCCAGGGTTCAAATCTTGATAATGTTTCCTTCCAGAACCCCAATCTGAAGAGTGCCCAGGAAGTGGATCAGCTGCTCCTGGGAATGGCCTCCCAGATTTCGGAGCTGGAGGACAGGATAGTGACTGAAGACCTGAGAGGTGAGCTGAGAGTGGGGAGTCAGGGCTGGAAGACGGAGGATCCTTCTGGGTTAGTCACCAGGAAGCCCTAGGGTACCCATGACACAGACACACAGGGATATGCTCAGAGACTTCAAACAGATGTCAGAAGACATTGAAATTTGAGCTCCCCCACCTCAGTGTGTAGTTTTATGTTGCTTTTATTTTAAGTCGATTATGCCCCAAGATGGTGGGCGTGGAAGTGAAACAAGTGAACACCATCTCTGGTGTTTGGTGACACTGGTTCCACGCTAGACGAGGTCACTGATGTCATGTAGAGGAGTGCTGGGGACTGGGGCTAGGGAGAGTTCTAGACAGCTGGAATTAGGCTGCAGTGCAACGAAGGGCTGGGGTGACTGACTCAAAGTCTGGTCTCTTTTCAGATTACTGGCCCGGCCCAGACAGATTCTCTCGTACAGACTATGTGGCTAGTAGCATCCAACGCGGCCGAGACATGGGGCTGCCCAGCTACAGCCAGGCTCTGCTGGCCTTGGGACTGGAGCCTCCTAAGAACTGGAGTGCTCTCAACCCTAAAGTAGAACCTCAGGTCAATAACAACAACAACAACACAATAATAACTGTAGCCGGGGGTGGGGAGGTGGCTCAGGTGTTCACAGGCTTATCACAGAAGCTTGAGGACCTGAATTTAGATCTTCAACGCCCACATAAACCGTCTGAGATGGTCTTGTGATACCAGTTCTAGAGACAGGAGTAACCCTGAACCCTACTAGTCAGCCATTTCCTTCAATCCAGGTTTAGGGAGAGACCCTGTCTCAAAGAATAAAGTGGGAAGAAACCCACTGTCAACCTCTGTCATCTAAGTGCAAAAACATGAAATATCCCTCCCCCACACACACACATACACAAGATAACAGCAGCTAAAACTCTCTATGGTAGTGCTGTTTCAATTACTCTACGCAGACGAACTCACTTGATCTACGTAAAAATGTATAAAGTGGTCATCCTCAGTGTTGCCATGTTACTGACGACATTGTTGGTGAGTCCACACACACATCTGTTACCTCCCGTGGTGCTCCAGGTGCTGGAGGCCACAGCTTCTCTGTACAACCAGGACCTATCCCAGCTGGAACTACTCCTGGGTGGACTCCTGGAGAGCCACGGGGACCCCGGACCTCTATTCAGCACCATCGTCCTTGACCAGTTTGTGAGGCTACGGGATGGTGACCGTTACTGGTTTGAGAACACCAGAAATGGGTAAGGCCTGGTTGGGCCCTGCTGCAGGATTCACCTTGGCCTGGGGTCCCAGACCTTCTGCCTGACCCTAGATCGCCCCAGGGGCCTAGAACCCTTCCATTCGCTCCAGTCTCGTTCTTCAGTGAGTCCTTGGCCCTGAGGTCATTGGAGGACTGAAAGCGCCTCCCTTACCCAGTGATGGCCTTTCTCCCATTTAGGCTGTTCTCTGAGGAGGAGATTGCAGAAATCAGAAACACCACTTTGCGGGATGTACTGGTAGCTGTCTCCAACGTGGACCCCAGTGCCTTGCAGCCCAACGTTTTCTTCTGGCAGGAAGGTGAGTAAACTGCTTCCTGTACTATAGTTTGGGCTGGCACGTGGGCTATCTCTAGCAATCGAGCTGGGATGGATGCTGAGAATGAGATAGAGAAGAGGTCTTTTGAGGGGAACAGGTTCCAGAGAGGGAGGCCTGGGAATGGGAGAAGATACTTGGTCCTTCCTGAGACAGGGGAAGGGGCTTACCCAAGGAGTAGGTTGCTTGGACTCAGACTTCTGTGACTCCCTCAGGTGCGCCCTGCCCGCAGCCTCAGCAACTCACAACTGAAGGCTTGCCCGAGTGCGTGCCCCTTTCCGTGATTGATTACTTTGAGGGCAGTGGTGCTGGCTATGGCATCCTCATCGTGGTTCTCTGCTGCTTCCCATTAGGTAAGTGCTTTATCTCACCCCATCTCTCTTCTTAAGGCCTTGTCCTCTTCACAGACTGGCCCAGACCTTCCCCAACACACACACACACACACACACACACACACACACACACACACACAGTCCCTGCCACCCCATTACTTGCTGGCTTGAAGGGCTAGTTCCTTTGTATAGCTTGAGCTCAGGGAGCCTTGGGGACTGAGGAGCAGTATCTGAAGCTCCTCCCGAAGCCAAAGGCGAAGGGTTCTCCCTCCCTCTCCCTGGTCTCTTCTGTCCTCTTCAGTGAGTCTGTTTGTTGCCGGGGTGGTGGCTCATTTCCGGAACCAAGAGCGCAAGAAACTACACAAGAAAAGCAAAGAGAGTCTGAGGAAGGAGCCAGCCAGCGATGGAATACCAGGTGAGGGGGACCTGAGGAATGGGAGGAGGGAAAGGAATGTGGGGCCTGATGGAAGCCAGGCTCAGCAGAACTGCTCAGATCAGAGAAGGATGTGGGCTGGAAGGCCTCTGCAGAGCCCCCAGGCACAACTGTCCTTTCCTCAGCGATGGAGTGGCCAGGCCCCAAGGAGGGAAGCTATCCTGTCACCCTCCAGCTGTTCCCAGAGAGGTGTCTGCGGGTCCTCGACAGACGGCTCTCCGTGCTCCGTACCATCCAGCTGCAGCCCCCACAGCAGGTCAACCTCATCCTGTCCAGCAACCGTGGCCGCCGCACCCTGCTGCTGAAGATCCCCAAGGAGTACGACCTGGTACAGCTCATCCTGCTTCCCTTTGTGGCCTGTTGTCATACCTATCCCCTCTCTCATAAGTGAGCCATCTCGGCTCTGCGTCCCTGGGAAGGCTGGTGCTGGAGAAGGGGCCTTTCAGGAGCTCCCAGACTCACTCGGCCCCCTGAGGCCACTCTCTGGCCACAGCCTGGTTGGTCAAGGAAGAGCCTTCTTCTCTTCTCCCCTCATCTTGAGGTCCTTCAAAGCAAGACTGGATCAGAAGAGCCAGCTCCAGACCCGATGGGGGCTTCTTTCCCACACAGGTGCTGCTCTTTAACTCTGAAGAGGAGAGAGGTGTCTTTGTACAGCTACTGCAGGACCACTGTGTCGGCTGGGCTCCACGTCTCCGCGTGGCCGAGATGGACGAGACGGAGCTATTCAGGAAGGCTGTGACCAAGCAGCAGCGGGCAGGCATCTTGGAGATCTTCTTCAGACACCTTTTTGCTCAGGTGCCATGACTTACACGTGGCACAGAGGGTGGAGCCAACTTTAACTGGATGGGTTCTCACGTCGGTGAACTAAGATCTCACACTGTAGGCTAGAGACAGACAGCCTCTGTTAGGTCCTTAGGCACGTCGTGTGTTCTTGTATCTGTATTCCCCACTTCATCATCTAATGGAACCTCTGGACCAGCAGTGCCAACTCTCTTGGAAACTATTAGAAATGCTGGTTCCTAGGATCCTCTCCAAACAGACTGAATAAAGAGCTCTTTCTGGGGTGAGCCCCCAAATGCTTCATTGTAACAAGTCTTTCTAGGTGATGTTGATACAGACTTGAGTTTGAAAAACATTATTCTATAGACGGTGCTTAGCCTAAGCACCTGGTACGTTATGGACTTAAACAAATGGCAGTGACGTGTTGGTTTTAAGTTCTCTGTACATCAACGGGGTTCAGATTCTAGGTGCATGGCAGTCCTATCCGAATTCGCATGAGCTCGGCCCTTTACTGTCACGTTAGAGCTGCTATCTGCTGCTTCTTGGACAGGCTCTTTCTCTTTTCATTCCCTAACTTTGCTCATTTCCCAACTTTGCTCCCTGCCACTTACTTTCCCTTTCAGTACTTTTGCTTTCAGCGCTTGGGTCCAGAGAAAAATCAGAAAGCTTGCAGAGATTCAGTTGACCCCTACTATAGGACAGTAGAGGCCCAAATCAGTGCGTCTAAGCATTAGTAGGTTTTCTGAACTGCACGCTGGGAAGATATGAGGTCATTGAATTGCTTCCATCCCAGGCCTTACCTCCTTCTCTCCCTCTCTGTGGCTGTCTAAATGCAGGTGTTAGACATCAATCAGGCAGACGCGGGGACTCTTCCCCTGAACTCATCCCAGCAAGTGCGCGAGGCCCTGACCTGTGAGCTGAGCAGAGCTGAGTTTGCAGACTCCCTGGGCCTCAAGCCCCAGGATATGTTTGTGGAGTCCATGTTTTCTCTGGCCGACAAGGATGGCAATGGCTACCTCTCCTTCCGGGAGTTCCTGGACATCCTGGTAGTCTTCATGAAAGGTATGGGCCGGGGTTAGCAGAGAGTCTGAGGAACAAGTTTGATAGCAAGGACGCTGCCTGGATCCCCTTTCTCTCTCAGGTTCTCCAGAGGATAAGTCCCGCCTGATGTTTACCATGTATGACCTGGATGCAAATGGCTTCCTCTCCAAGGACGAGTTCTTCACCATGATGCGGTACAATCCTGAAATAGCTTGATATTTTAAACAAAAAAGCAATTCGGGTCAGAGCAGGGCAGACAAGTGGCTGAGTGGGCATTCATGTTGAGTAGTATTCACTGCATCCTGGATTCTCAGGACACCCAGCTTCAAAAGGTCACCTACGCAGGTCCCTGCCCCTAGCAGGATCCATATCACCACTGTCTAAAACTGCCAGAAACATCACCCTAGTTTAAAAACGCCAATAAAGACTAACTGTGAGAATCTACAACTGCTCCTTCCCAAGGACAGAACCATAGCAACAACCTCTCTCCAGCACCACAAGACATATCTCTTCTTTTATTCTTGAATCTGCTTTTCCCATGCTGAGATTAACAGGTAGGCATTTGGCACATAGTTCACTGAAAAAGACAAAGTGAAATATCAAGAGCAAATAGACAGAGCACGGCAGCCCGGATTCTTTTAGTGTGTCTATCCTTTTATGTCTTCCCATTGCTTTTAGCATTCCCTTTTCCTGACTCTCCCAATACAGACCATCTCTCCTCCTCCTCCTTCTCTTTCTCCACCTCTCCTTTCTTCCTCCTCTTCCTCTCCTTCTTTTAGAGGTTTCATTTATTTCTTTTTATCTTATGTGCATTGCTCTTTTGCCTGCATGTATGTCTATGTGAGGGTGTCAGGTCCACCGGAACTGGAGTCACAGACAGCTGTGAGCTGCCATGTGGGTGCTGGGAATTCAACCTGAGTCCTCTGGAAGAACAGCCAGCGCATTAACTGCTGAGCCACCTTTTCAGTCCCCAACATAGACTTAGAGTAAAAATGACTACAGACCTTACCTCATCAGCATGTCACCGCAGGTCCAGTCCTGGCTGTGTTTTAGGGCATCCAGGAGGAGGTCCCATCATCAATGGCAGCTCCCATTTTTTCATCCTATAATTAAGAGAGAGTGTGTGTGTGTGTGTGTGTGTGTGTGTGTGTGTGTGTGTGTGTTGCTTTGCCTCGGTGGCATGGTGCTTTGTGGCATGGTGACAGTGCTTGCCTGGCCTTGCGCACACATGCTTTTTGTCCCAAAGCACAACTGCAGCTGGCATTGTGGGTGCCATCAGACTTGGGCCTGAGGGGGTACTCCACACGCCCTAGGGTATTGGCATAAGGAGGCAGCCGCCGTGTGGCTTCTCCCCTCCCACGCTGTAGTGGGGGGTGTGGGAACACCTCTTTGGATGGCAGAAGTGGGGTCTCAGGGGCGGATGGGTGTGGGTGGGCTTCCTCGGGAGTCAGCAGCGAGCCCATCACAAGAGCGGAACACGGTCTAGCCTAGGCCATCTCTGCAGCAGGTGTTATTCCTTCCCATTGGCAGTTGTTTTCCTTTCTTAGGGGAAGGGGTGTTTTTTCTAAGCAGTCAAGGTCCTTTGAGCCTGCGGCCAAAACCTCACAAGACTTTAGTGTCAGCTTCAGGCTGAATGGACACCTCCCAGCCCCATTGCCCAGGTTGCCGGTAACCACATTAGGGAATCTAGACATCTGCCCAAGCCTGACCTTGCTGGATGGTGGCCCCTCTGTTTCTATCCTCCTCCAGGTCCTTCATCGAGATCTCCAACAACTGCCTGTCCAAGGCCCAGCTGGCTGAGGTGGTGGAGTCCATGTTCCGGGAGTCGGGCTTCCAGGACAAGGAGGAGCTAACCTGGGAGGACTTCCATTTCATGCTGCGGGACCACGACAGCGATCTCCGATTCACAAAGCTCTGTGTCAAAGGCGGAGCTGGAGGTGTGTGAGTGTGGAAGGAACACTCAGGGTCAGGAAGATGATGATGAGTCTTCAAGCGGAGTTTCCAGTAGACACAACCCGGGTCTTATTTTCTTTCCTCTGAGTCCTCGGTGCTTAGGACTGAGCTCAGCACCTTGGTGTTTAGTACTGGGCTCAGCATGGATATTCAGAGACAAGTTGTGTATTACACAAAGTTGCTTACTGAGGCCAAGGGACAAGCCATGGGCATTATCCTGGGGTGTATCTGGCCAGAGGAGGTAGCCTTGTTTGCTTTTTGCAAAGGACTTGTAGAGTTCTGTCTCCCTGAGGGTGGCCCCTTTCTCCTTGCACAGTCACCACACCGTCTGCGCAGTGTACGATGGGTCCTCCATGTGTACAGGGAGGAAAATGGGCTGGAGCCAGAGATCTGGACATGGTTAAGTCACTACCAAATGCTGAGGCAGACTTTCCAGGGCCTAGGAGAAGAGGACGGTTCTCCCACCCCACCCTCTGCCCTTCCAGAGAAGCCAATCCAGGCTCTCGTTCTCATTTCCAGATGCTGGGGACATCTTTAAACACAGCAGCGGCTCTAGAGTCTCATTCATCACCCGGACTCCTGGGAACCGGTGTGTAGGGAGCGGGTGGTCTCCTTGGCTAGATCCATGTAGGAGGTAGAGCTAGCTGATCAGCCGCTGATCAGATATTTGCCCACATCACAAGGTCGGTGTCAGCTCAGATTGTGTCCTACAGCCTGAGTTGTTCAAAAGCGTGGCTCCCTCCCTACCACTGCGGGCCTGAGTCATCCTAAGGACAGATGGGCAGAATGTAGCTACCCATTCTGCTTTGTCCCTACCTGACCTTGGGGTCCTTCCCTGGACTCGGTCCCAACCTTGACATGGAAGTTCTTTTCCCAGCTGCAGCAATCAAAAGAAAATGGTTCCATGTTTGTTTTATTTTTCAGCTCCTGCCCCCGGGAACTGACACTCCCTGAATTAGAAACCCCAGAGCTGGGAAGCACTGTCCTAAAGAAGAGGTTTGGCAAAAAGTGAGTATTTCCTAGATTCCTGAGTACAAGGATTCTTGGAAAGAAGTCTCAGGGTCTCTGAACCCTGATACACCACCTCACATCTCCTTCTCTTCAACACACACGATGCCACACTGGTAGTTCTCCATGAAACACTTGAACTGCTGTCGCTTCTAGGCCAGGAAACCCGCTGCATCTTCTCCTGTGTAGTGTACCGTCAGGGAGGGAACCACTGCCCTGTAGCAGGAGATACAGGGCACTAGGGAGGAAGTGGCTCCTCCACCTTCCTCAGGGCCACTCATGAAGAGCTGGAGTGTCACTCAGCCTCTAAACTTGTCTTCAGGAAAGACACCTAGCTCAAAGCACCACCGTAGTGGCAGTAAGAGTTCTGCTGGCTCCTGTTGCCTTGGGTGCAGAAGTTGGTCAGGGTAGAAAGCAAAGGATGGGGGGTGCAGAGAGAGGAAGAGAGAGAGGTGTCTGAGACAAGTAAGAATGGGAGTAAAGGTCTGAGGGAGTGGGGGCTGTTTGTCCTTCCACTGTTATGACCAGTCCTTCATGGCGACCAGATCTTCATTCACGGTGGCACTGAGGGAAGGCCAAGGAACCCCTTCCTTACCAGCGCCCTGTCTTATCACTGCTCAGGGTAGTGGGGACCTCTCCCCGGCTGTACACAGAGGCGCTGAAGGAGAAAATACAGCGGGGCTTCCTGGCCCAGAAGCTAAGGCAGTTCAAGCGATTTGTGGAGAACTATCGGCGCCACATCGTGTGTGTCGCCATCTTCTCAGCCATCTGCATGGGCCTGTTTGCAGACCGCGCCTACTGTAAGAGTGCCAGCCTGCAGGCAGTGGGCAGGGAACACGCCATACCTTAATGGGGAGTACCTCAGGGTCTGGATGGCAGAGCCCAGGTACGCTGACTCAGGCTCAGGACCCTGTCTGATCTGCCTCAACTCTGGCCCCCAGACTATGCCTTTGCCTCCCCACCCACGGACATTGAGGAAACCACCTACGTGGGCATCATCCTGTCCAGGGGCACGGCGGCCAGCATCTCTTTCATGTTCTCCTACATCCTGCTCACCATGTGCCGAAACCTCATCACCTTCCTGCGGGAGACCTTCCTCAACCGCTACATCCCCTTTGACGCCGCGGTAGACTTCCATCGCTGGGTTGCTATGGCTGCAGTTGTCCTGGCTGGTATGTGGTTCCTGGGATGGACGTGGAATTGGTCCCAGTTAAGATCTCTGATGTGATGTCTCTTTCAGTTCTGCACAGCGCTGGCCATGCGGTCAATATATACATCTTCTCGGTCAGTCCCCTCAGCCTGATGGCCTGCGTCTTCCCTAACGTCTTTGTGAATGACGGGTTAGTTCAGGGGACACCCTTAGGGTCCTGTGGGTGGGCCTACGGGCGTAACAGAAAATAAATAGATGGGTCATAGAAGCACAGCTCCTCAGTGCATGAAGGTGCAAAGCTGCCCCTCGTGGGGAAAGCTCCCTGCCCTCCAGAAAGGAAGCTGTCTGTGATTGGCCAGGAAAGAACCTTAGGAGATGACATCATTGTCTCTTCCATATATATATATATGTATATATGTATATGTATCCAACTCACTCATTGGACAAATGTTTATACTTCACACGCTGGGTGTTTCATTCAAGTGCCAGAGAGCATGGTTGTTCCAGATAGGTGAGGTTGTTCAACGCTTCTGCTGTGCACTAGGCATTGCTGTACACAGAACACAAGCCCCTGCCCTCGCTCATCTCACAGGATAATGGACCAAGTGCTCCGGGAGGCAAGGGTTGACTTCAGGGGGAGAATGTGGGACAGAGCAGCAGGAAACGCTGCCCTGGTGCAGAAGTAGAACTGACAGTGGGCACCGTGTTCCTGGGAAGGGTCCCTTAGCCATCTCGGTGCAGGCCTGGTGTCCTCAGGAGTCAGGGGCAGCATCAGGCTGTGGTGTGGCGGTGGGAAATACCCTGGCTCCGCCGCAGCCAGAGACTCACTGTGCCTTCACCCCACAGGTCCAAGCTTCCCCCAAAGTACTACTGGTGGTTCTTTGAGACAGTTCCAGGTAAGAAGTGGGGCTGTGTGCGGGATCTGAACCGAGTACCAACTCCTTTGTCTCCTCCTGAAGACTCACCGGTCTGTAATAGCCATAGGCCCCTTTCTTACGGACCAGCCTCGGCTCCAGCATCCTATAGATACGGTGTTCTGGAGCCCTGAAGGAACAGAGCAGGAGCTGGGTAGAAGGGGTTGTACTGTCAGCTCAGGATGAGGTTCTGAGGATCCACACTGACCCTGTCCTCCTGCCCCCAGGTATGACAGGCGTCCTCCTGCTCCTGGTCCTGGCCATCATGTACGTCTTCGCCTCCCACCACTTCCGCCGCCGCAGCTTCCGGGGCTTCTGGCTGACCCATCACCTCTATGTTGTGCTTTATGCCCTGGTGAGGCCTTCTCTGGGCAGGGTTGGGCCTTTGGAGGGGGAAGCTTGGAAAGAAGGGAGGGCAAGAGAGGAAAAAGGAAGAATTAGACCAAAGGACTGTGATTCTGAGATCTGACACCCCACACTGTGGTCTATGCCAGCCCATCTACCAAGACCAGACCCAGTGCCCGGTGGGTCATACTTGACAAGTGCCAGCAGCTCCGAGCCTGGCTGAGTGGTGCTATACTAACTGGCCATGTTTCCAGCTCATCATCCATGGCAGCTATGCCCTCATCCAATTGCCCAGTTTCCACATCTACTTCCTGGTCCCGGCAATTATCTATGGAGGGGACAAGCTGGTGAGCCTGAGCCGGAAGAAGGTGGAGATCAGCGTGGTGAAGGCTGAGCTGCTGCCTTCAGGTAAGGCCTGGTCTGACCTGGGCAGATGTGGTAGAGCTTGTCAGATTACTTGACCCCTACCTCTGACATCCTCTTGAGGACCCCCGGGCTCTGAAGATTCTCTGATAGAAATAGCATCCTAAGGAAGGTTATACTTAGTTCCTCACAAGATTTGCAGACAAGGAGCGAAGGAGATAGCACAGCCGTCGAGAAAACTTTCTGCTCTTCCAAAGGACCTGAGGTCAGTTCCCAGCACCCATGTCAGGCAGCTCACACCAGCTCCAGGGACTACAGTGCCCTCTTCTGTCCTTCACAGGCACCTGCACTCACATGTGCATATAGCTACACACAGACAAACATATAAACTTCATTAAAAAACAAATATTTAAAAAGAGAAAAAGACCCGCAGAGAATTTCATTTCATTTCAGCTTCACTTCAATTAAGATTGCTTAAGGATAAAGTTAAAGTAGCCTTCCGTACTCTCCAAATCTTGCTCACCTTTTTTTTCAACAAACAGAAGTAAGCCCAAGGCTCAGCTGTGGTCAGGCAACAAACAACATCCAACTAAGATTTGGTAACAAAGTGTGCTGGTCCTATGGTGTGAGGACATTTCCTATGATGAAAGTCACACCCAAGTGGCGACTTTGGGATCTGAAGAGCCCTTCACCCTGTAGGCTGTTATTCTAGCAGTGCTACACCCTCTGTGGGGTGAGGAAGGAGAGACACCAGGCTAGGTCAGAGATGCCCAACTCTTGTGTTACCCAGGAGACTCAACTACTCTCAGCACCAGGGTACCATCTGCCTAGACCATGTGACTGTGTGGGACCCTATGGGCCGCAGCAGTGGAGAAAGGACAGGCACCTGTCAGTCTTCAGGCCCAGTTTCTGATGTAGGCTCTTCTCTAACCTACGACCCCCTCAGGAGTGACCCACCTTCGGTTCCAGAGGCCCCAGGGCTTTGAGTACAAATCAGGGCAGTGGGTGCGGATTGCCTGCCTTGGTCTGGGGACCAATGAGTACCACCCCTTCACGCTGACCTCTGCACCCCACGAGGACACTCTCAGCCTGCACATCCGGGCTGTGGGACCCTGGACCACCCGCCTCAGGGAGATCTACTCATCCCCGACGGGTGACACCTGTGCCAGATACCCAAAGGTGCCCATCCCTGAGAATGCCCCTGGCCCCTCTGCCCTGATACAAGCTAGTCTGAGAGGCTGCTGAGGTGCTCTATCCCCAACTTCTGTTAATCTTCCCCATTTCTGGTCATCTCAAGAGTTGGGGCAGGGCCAGGTTCATTTTACTTCTCTCTGCAGCTGTACCTTGATGGACCTTTTGGAGAAGGACACCAGGAGTGGCATAAATTTGAGGTGTCAGTGCTGGTAGGAGGGGGCATTGGAGTCACCCCGTTTGCCTCCATCCTTAAAGACCTGGTCTTCAAATCGTCCTTGGGCAGCCAGATGCTCTGTAAGAAGGTGAGTATCCTTTCTCCACCCTGCATGGGAAATGTGTGGCCTGACGGGAGTCCTGGCATCACAGCAGAGCAATCCTGGCATCCAACCACAGGGTCTGTGGGGACCATTACACCTGGAAGTTCAGGTGTCAAACCTTGAGGGCAGATAAGAGATAAGACAGATCCCCTAGCATGTGTTCCCTGGAAACCAAGATCAGAGTATTGCTCTATACGGGACATCCGAGACTTTGTAGCATCTCAGAATGTAAGGATCCAGACCTAAACTGGCCCTGAGCCCCAGTGTGTGTCCTCAGATCTACTTCATCTGGGTGACAAGGACCCAGCGGCAGTTTGAGTGGCTGGCTGACATCATCCGGGAGGTGGAGGAGAATGACCGCCAGGACCTGGTGTCTGTGCACATCTACATTACCCAGCTGGCTGAGAAGTTTGACCTCAGGACCACCATGCTGGTAGGGCAGGGCCAGCCAGGCAGGGCAGGTGGGCCACCGTCAGGACCAAGGGCTGGTCCTAGCGATGACCTTCTCCCCTACCCCCATTCCATTCCCCAGTACATCTGTGAGCGGCACTTCCAGAAGGTGCTGAACCGGAGTTTGTTCACGGGATTACGCTCTGTCACCCACTTTGGCCGCCCTCCCTTCGAGCTCTTCTTCAACTCTCTGCAGGAAGTCCACCCCCAGGTAGGTCCATCACCTCCCACCCCAGAACCTTATTTAATTCTCTCATCTTGGCCCTCAAGCTCCATGCAGCTCAAACCCAAGCAGAGAATTCCCACTCTGACCCCAGATTCATTATTGCCACCCCCAGCCCTAGCCTCTTCCCAGGGTCCAGGGCAGATCTCTGACTGCTGTGGTCATGCTGGAGGTGCTGACCTCCTTAGGCAGTGGGCGTTTGGAGGCCCCAGGGCACATGCCTTTCTGTGGACAGGTACGTAAGATTGGAGTCTTCAGCTGTGGTCCTCCAGGGATGACCAAGAACGTGGAGAAGTCCTGCCAGCTCATCAACAGGCAGGACCAGGCCCACTTTGTGCATCATTATGAGAACTTCTGAGCCTGACCTCCTCGGTTCCTGTCTAGTCTGCTCCCCTTCATGAACTTCAGAGCTTCCGTCACTTGAGACGACAGCCAGGGAACTGGAAGCCCCACCCCACCGCCTAATTGCCTTATATATCTCATGTTCTGGACAGACAGACAGGGCCTCTCTAATACCTGCCTCATGTTGTAGTGGGTTATGGGATGGAGAGTGAGGAGAGGACAGTCCAGTTTCTGACAACTATAGATGGAGAGAGTTCAACTGTGGGTCACCTCTGATAGGTTTCTGTTTCTCTGCTTTGCCTTCATAAAACTGGTGTATTGCTGGGGGCTTTTCTTGGGGGAATCATCTAAGGAGAGAGTGAGAATCTTCTCTGAGTCCATCTCAGAAGCCACATACTGCAGAGCCCACCTGCCTCAACTCAGGCCCTGGGCCTCTCCCCTCAGCTTCAGCTCCATACCTTCCTGCTCAGAGAGCACCAAGCCATAAGGCCACCAGAGAACAGATGCCCCCCTAGCCCTGAGTTCCGAAGGTCATCCAGCAGTGTCTGCTGTCCTGACCCTTCAGTGAGTCCTTCAGTGAGCCTGGAGAGCATTCCCTGGGCTCCAGGAGCAAGACACCCCAAACCTCCCAGCCCCCTTCCCAGGAGAAGCAGAACAGCTTTCCCAGTTTGTGTAATTTTGGCACTGGAAGCCTCTTACACTAGGGGAATGAGGCCACCCATTTGCAATAAACAATATCACCTCCACCCTTTAAGACCCTTTTTCGTTTCACCTGGGATTTTACTAAAAAGCTGAGTTGCAACGTATGTACGGTTGAGGTATTCTTGCATAAAGTGTATAAATCTTTAAAGTGTCTACCACCTGGGTCAGCCACCCAGTTTCTCCAGTGACCCTCCCTCATCTAAAAGCCACAACTAACGTGGTTTCTGTCACTGAAGTTTGGGTCACACTGAATGCACTTTCAATCCTGGCCTCTTTCTCATACCGTGCTTTTGTGATTCGCTCTTGCCGTTGTGCCTGTTGGTAGTTTTGTTTTGTTTTGTTTTGTTTTAATTGCTGAGTAGCATTCCATTATAGAGATGTGTCACAGTTTGTTTAGCCATTCTTCTGGTAGACAGTTGGGTTGTTTCTGGGTTTGGCTGCTTGTGAATAAAGTTGCTATTAACATTTGCATTTCTGTTGTTTTTTGTTGTTGTTGTTGTTGAATATAATACATTCATTTCTCTGGATATGGCATGTATCTAAGAGTGGAATTGCTGGGTCACGATGGTCTCTAGCTGGTGGAGTTTGTAGCAAGGAGAGTTTCAGGCTGACTCCACCTCCCTGAGTCAGGGTCCTTTCCTTGATGGATTTATTAGAAGCCAAATATCAGACACACATGGTATATATCCACTTATAAGCAGATTTTAGTCATACAGTCCAGGCTAGACATACTACAATGCACAGACCCCAAGAAGATAACCCCAATGGGCATTTTAGGCTTCATGTGGGCCCACTAGCTAGGGGAGTAAGGGATATCTCTGACATGAACTACCTTGACTGGCTTTTTTTTTTTTTAATCACTACCCCCTGATGGACTTCCCTACAAGGTCACAGGGGAGACAGATAAACTCAACCCTCATGTGAATAGATGAGCTGGGGTGTCTGGATAGGGGGCTCCCCTATTCTGAGGAATAGAGGAGAGGGGATGTGAGAGGGAGGGTGGGGCTGGGAGGAGAGGGGGAGGGGCCTATGACCAAGATGTAAATTGAATTAATGAATGAAAAATAAAAAGAAGCCAAATATCTACAGTGAGTCCATCTCTGACAAAGCTGGACATACCAGGCCAGGGCTCAAGAGGCCTGGGAGTCTGGCACCAATTCTAAGTGTAAACACTAAAAAGGAGAAGCCAGTTTCTATATCTATCCAGCAGCAGCTTGTGAAGGTATTAGGAGGTGAGATGGCAGTGTGTCCCAGACAAATTATATAGATGAGAAAACCCATACACGAATGTATTTTACAGTTAGTGTGCTAAGTTTTAGTCTCCCTGCTTAGTTTTTTAAAATTCCACTAAGTGTGGTTTTTTTTAAGTAAATAAACAAACAAACAGTGAACGTATTTAAGAATGGTATTCTGTGTACCCCATCCTCCAGACCTCCTGGTAATCACCGAGTCCCACAGTCTTCAGTCCTGAACTCCAGCCTCTCAGATGTCAGCTTTATTCCCAGGTCTGACCCATCAGCACTTTCCTGCTCTTTCTTTCAAAGATATTTTTCTATCTTATCTTAACCCACTCATCCTTGCCGGACTTCAAAATGGCATTAACATGGCTACCAGGGTTATCCCTAGTCCATTGTCCCCTCCTTCTCCTCCTCTTTCCCCCTCCTCCATGCTAGGGGAAGTGACAGTCTCTTGAGGAGTCTGTGACCTCAGAGATGCCTCTCTTTAAGATAGAGAGTAACTAGTTGTTAATGCTAAGTGCATGTCCAGCTGGACAGAGGGACACGCTGTGATGATCTTGAGAATCCTGAGTAGCATCCAGCCTGCCTGGCCAAAGTCTGAGTCCACACCCAAGCCAGGCTCTAGATGTTGGCTCTAGGCAGACATTTATGTGATGTGACTATTCTGCCTAATCTTGGACAGATTTCCAGATAGCTGCAGAAATGACTGGAATAAAAGTCAAAAACTTAACAAGAAAGTTACTTTATCTTCAGCCGGACCCTAATCATCCTGTCTGCCTTTTGATAGACTCTTCTTGGGCAGTGGCGAGAAGGTGAAATCAGGCAGGTAATCAGGCAATGACTACTCAGGTTGAGAAAATGAGTTCACTGACCTTGTAAGTGTGTGCACAGAAGTTACACTCTGTAAACAAAAGACACTGCAGAGATGACCCAGAGAAAGAAGACTGGAGGAAGATGGTTCAGAAGAAACTACCCGGAACTCTTATGTTGACAGTACAAAAGAAAGCAATCTTTTTCTGGTCCATATTACCAATGCTGATGTTCATCCCTGGGACCAACCTCATCCCAAGCACCCACCTCCATGTTCCCCCTCACACACAGACAGACACACAGAAATAGGAAGGAGAATGAGCCTGAAAGAGGGATAAAGAAGAAGCATTAGGTGGGATGGAGGGTGATGGGACTAAGGACAGGGATGGAAGGGTGAGGATGAGTTGGGAGGGGATGGCTTTGGGGCCAGGTGGGAAGGTGGTGGATGAAGGCAGGAGGTTCTGGGACTGAGCTCTCTACCTAAAGAAGAAAGGCCTAACTATTGCCTCTTTCCCCAACATTTAAGTCCAACTGAAAGAGAAGAAAGTTGACAAGGTATAACATCCTTCGGGCTCTGGGTACCAGCTTTTGAGGGAGAGGATCCAGTCCAGCTTGATTCTTACAGTGATCAGCTCTTGAGTGAGATTGTGTTTGCACCCTATCCTTGGAGTAAATACAGAGAACTTTGGTGCCCCGGCTTTCTCCTCCACAAAATGATAGTGCCTTGAGTATTTTCTCCAGAGGAGTTAGCAAGGTCTAACGACAGAATCCAACTTAATAAGTAGGCGAAGGCCCTGTTATGTCTCAGACTCAGGCCTAGCACCAACCGCATTTACATAGGAAACAAACAAAAAGCAAGCAATTTAGAGGGAGAAGAAGATTCCAGCTGGTAAAGGATTTGAAGACAATAAAATAAAAGTGTGTAACTGGAGGGGACTGGAGATTCCTCTTCTCTTTAGGTAAAACAAATGAAAAAAGCCCTAAGAAGAAAGTAAGGTTGTAACAACCTATGCATGTAGCTCTTGCTATGCGTCCAGTGCTCACTTAGTCCCTTAGAATGAGCTACAAAAATAGTTAGTTTCATTATTTCCATTTGGAGCTACAGAAACTGGAATACAGAAGGGCTTAAACATGCTCAGAATTACCCAAGATTTGTAAGTGATTTGAACAGAGACCATACCCTTAACTCTTACTGTAGCCTCTCAAAATCAGGATTTTGCTCATGTCTGACATCTAGTAAGATTTCAGTTACCATCATTATTAGTGATTGAGGCCAAAGGTTTGAAATCAAAGTTCTGTATTCCAAGGAATTGAGTGTGGGACTGAGTGTGTGAAATGACTTGTTCTTAGACCATATCCGTGCCTTATCTGATCCTCCCTTCTCGTCTCCCAGGGTTCTTACTAATCCTCTGTGTTCCTCCAGGATCTCGAGAAATGAGATCCTTGCCCTCTGAGGACTTCCCTCCACCCATTATTGGTAAGTCACTCCACCCTGGTCTGGCCTGAAACAGAAGGTGACATAGTGAGAATTTTGGCTCCCTGTCAAGATTACAGGATGCCATTAAAGGGCTGGGAATTTCCCCATCTGACTTATCAGGAATCCTTATGTCTCCTGGCTAGTGACGTCAGGTGAAGTATACCATGAAGGCACTCTCTCCTCTGAGAAGCTAACTCTGGGCTTCTAGAGAGGCTTCCTGACGGATGCTTAGTGCTGCACTTAAGCAGCCCAGGCTTTGTCTCCACTTCTGCTCATGAAATTACTGTGTGACCTAAGGGAGGTCACCTGAGTTCTCTGAGTGTCAAATTTCTCAATGAGAAAAAAGGAAGAAATAAAGAGAGAGAGAGATGACCAGAGAGATGGTTTAGTGCATAAAGACACCTGCCACCAAGCCTGAGGACCTGACCTCAATCCCAGAAACCCTCATGGCAGAAGGAGGGGACTCTACAAAGCGATCCCTGACATACACACGTGCACCGTGGCAAGCACCTGTCGCCACATATGTAATAAAATAAATAAAATGTAAAAATGAGACAGAAGGAATTAAGCTGGAGCCCCTTCAAACCTAACCTTTCATTTCCCAGAACTCATTGTCTCAAGTAAACAGAAACTCTATTTTTTTTGAAAACAGCTTCCTCTGCCTCTTATCTAAGATTAAATGATCTTCGGGGAGGTATACTGGGTATTAAATCTGTAACTTATTAACATAATTTCCCTCTCTGCTCCTCACAATAAGGGATTGGGAAAGGCATTGTTATCCCCATTTAGAGTCAAGGAGGCAAATGAGAGTCAGAGCATCAAATACCTACAATGCATCCAGCTCGGAACAGGCAAAATCAAAGTTTGAAAGCAGGCCTACCACACCAAACCTGGTTCTTTCCATCCCCCTGCTTCTAAAGGGGAGGAGGCAGTATTTTTGTTATTTGCTCTCCAATGATTCTGATGACATTTATTGAACAGGTGCTGTGCATAAGGCATTCCCAGCCCTCACTTTGCCATCTACCCAGGATTCAGGACACCGTCAGAAAGGCATGGCCTTGGGGAATGGTGCTGGAGAGGTCCCTGCATGGGGCAAGAGGCTGCTAGGGCTGACTTTTCTGGAGAAATGGAATTTTACTACCTGGTGGACCTGAACAAGAAAGGCAACAAAAAGCCTATTTAAGGCAGGCCCAAGTGTCCTTATTATGCTCTGTCATTTAATCTCCTCAGGAGCTCTAGAAGGCACACATGGATGGTTTGAAATCCAACAGCAAGAGAGGAGTTAAGGAAACTTTTGATCAAGTGGAATATTATACATCCATTATCAGTAGAAGTCATTAGGTGACGTCTCACGTCCAGTAAGTCAGGCAAGACACCTACAGGATCTTAAAAAACGTTTTAGCCTTCTTTTCCATTAATTCCTCTAGTGAGAACTTATGAGGGGGAAAATCAGAAATCCAGACAAATGTTAATAGGTGCAGGTATACTAGCTCTCTTCTAGCCCAGCAAGATGCCCAAAGGAAAGAAGGCTAAGGGGATAAAGGTGGCCCAGCCCCCACACACCCCCCTCCACTCTACCCCAATCTTCCCCTCCCCCGTCATGAAACAGGAGGCCAAAAAAGTAGTCAATTCTTTGTTTGAGAAAAGGCCCAAGAACTTCCGCCCTGAGCAGGATATCCAGCCTCAAAGAGATCTCCCCACGCTTCGTCAAATGGCCCCGCTACATTAGGCTGCAGTGGCAAAGGGCCATCCTCTATGAATTGCTCAAAGTACTTCCTGTCATTCACCCAGGCCTGGACCGGGCAAACAGTTACCCAGCTGCTTAAGCCTGCCCACAAGTTCAGGCCTGAGACAAAGCAGGAGAGGAAGCAGAGGCTACTGGCCCGTGCTGAGGAGAAAGCCGCTGGGAAAGGAGATGTCCCAACTAAGAGACCACCCGTCCTTCCAGCAGGGGTCAGTACAGTCACCACCTTGGCGGAGAACAAGAAGGCTCAGCGGCTGGTGATTGCCCAAGACGTGGACCCCACTGAGCTGGTGGTTTTCCTACCTGCCCTGTGTGGAAAGATGGGGGTCCTCTACTGCACCATCAGGAAAAGGCCAGGCTGGGGCGGCTGGTCCACAGGAAGACTGGCACCACTGTGGCCTTCCCACAAGGAAGGGTGCGCTGGCTGAGCTGGTGGAGGCTATTAGGGCCCATTCTAGTGACAGATACGATGAGAATCCCCGCCATCGCCGCCACCGAGGAGGCGACGTCCTACTTCCTAAATCTGTGGCTGGCATTCCCAAGCTGGAAAAGGCAAAGAGGCTAAAGAATTCGCCACTAAACTGGGTTAAATGTACACTGCTAAGTTTCCTGTACAGAAATATAATTACAAAAATTAAAATTTATTTTTTTAGTGTTTTGAGTGGTTTTTTGTTGTTGTTGTTAGTTTTTTTGGTTGTTTGTTTGTTTGTTTGTTTGTTTGTTTTTGAGGCAAGATTTCCCTGTGTAGCTAGGGCTGGCTCTCCTGGACTCTTTGTAGACCAGGCTGGCCTTGCATGAACTCACGGGGACCTTCCTGCCTCTGCCTCCCACATGCTGGGATCAAAGGGGAGCACCGCCACCTCTCAGCTCCAAATGAAATTTTAAAAATCAACGTTCTACCACCAAAGGGAAAAACCGGGCTGACAGGATGGCTCAGTTAGCAAAAGAGCTGGCCAAGGAAGCCGAGTCCAGCCCCTGCAACACACATAAAAAGCCCGACGCTGCCCTCCTGGTGATGTGAAGCTGATCTCCGACTTTCATAGGTCTGCGGTGGCAGACATGCACTGGTTATGCGTAGGTGTGCGCACACGTGTGTACACACACACACACACACACACACACACAATAATGATAATAATAATCACATAATAACAATAATAATAGCTTTTAAAGGGAAAGATTAAAATGAACTGAGAAGGAAGAAGCAATCAGAGGAGCCCTGAGGAATCACAGCTCAGCTGATTCGCTGGCCGGCCTCATCTTGAGAGAAAGGAGGGCAGCATTTCCTACACTCCCCTGAGGGAGCTTGTCCGATGCTGGTTGATAGTGTTAATAGTCTTAGGCACAGGAGCCGACTTCTGAGAATCCTGCAGAAAATACTTGCACTTAAGTAAGAAGATCCGTGTGCAAGGGAAACTTCTGATTCCACACTATCAAAAATGTAAATGTGTATCTACGCACATATGTAGATAACGGTGCACAGCATGAGCATACAAGGAACAGTACTCGCAGGGGAGCTTCTTACCTGTCCCCCGTTCAGCGAGTGTGACAATAGCGCATTATCATTAAAAAAAATAAATATGATCTATATGTACTTAAACAGAAATATATATACCCGAGATATAACCACATTGAAAATTATATCTCTATGTATGTATATATGCAGATTTGTGTGGCATAGTGTATGTATGTAGATAGATAGATAGATAGATAGATAGATAGATAGATAGATAGATAG
>NW_026585504.1:13726647-13928291 GCF_907164565.1 Psammomys obesus
TAGATAGATAGATAGATAGATAGATAGATAGATAGATAGATAGATAGATAGGCATGTACTCTGTGTGTGTGTTTGCATAGAAAGTCTCAATTGAGCCAAATTAAAGAGGTAATCATGGTGTAAAAGAAAAGAAAGCGGAACAAAACATGAAAACATACCTGATGTGCCTAGCAACTAACCAAGGAGAACAACAGTGGACAAAACAACAGAACTGCCGAGGCTGTCACAGAGAGACTATGACATTACTGTGGTTGAGAAAACGGCCCCTGGGGACACAGTCCTGGCGGTTGAATCCTGCCGGCTGATTTTCTTTACCTGGGCTCTGTTACTGCTTGGAGAGCGAGGGTGAGAGGACAAACCACTTGGAAGGCTCAGAGAGCGTAGGATCCTCTGTGGCCTTGCCACCTGCCAATTCCGAATTTGGAGATGTGATCAAAAAGCGTCCCGTGGCTGAATACAGGAGCTACAGGTAGATCTTTTAAGAACCTAGAATAAAACGTTTTTGGACATTATGTCTCAAGCCCTGGAATAAGAGAATAATTTGGAGAAAATGTCCCATAATTTGGGAAAAGGAATCAGCAACTGAAAGTCAGAGCCCACATTTTGTTTCCCCCTTTGGAAGATTTCAAAGCTTAGAAGCCTCAAGTGAGTCCTTTGCTGCGTCCATGGTTGTAGGAGTTACTGAGAGCAGTGATGTGAAGAAAGTCTCAAGGGTTTGCTTAGGACGCAATGTTGGTGTCCGACAGACACTGAGAGAACCCCTGGGGAGTGAGTAGGGAGGACCTAAAACCCAGCTCAGATATAGCCTATCGACTCAGTCTCCAAGTGGGTTTCCTAATAAGGGGAGCAGGGGCTGTCTCTGGCATGAACTCAGTGACAGGCTCTCTGATCACTTCCCCCTGAGGGGGGAGCAGCCTTACCAGGCCACAGAGGAAGACAATGCAGCCAGTCCTGACGAGACCTGATAGGCTAGGGTCAGATAGAAGGGGAGAAGGACCTCCCCTATCAGTGGGCTAGGGAAGGGGCATAGGGGGAAAAGAGGGAGGGAGGGTGGGATTGGGAGGAGATGAGGGAGGGGGACACAGATGGGATACAAATTGAATAAATTGTACTAAATGATAATAAATGAATGACAGTCAAGGCTACACAGAGAAACCCCGTTCAAATAAAAAGTAGTTGGTCGGGTTATACCTCATTTGTAGAATGTTTGCCCAGCACACAAGAGGCCCTGGGTTTAATGCACTACAAGACAAAAAGAAAAATAATAAATAATAATGGCTTTTTTTTTTTTTTTAGTCCTGTCAAGTCTTTGAAATATTCTATTGTTAGATGTATACGTGCATTTTGCCTTTGTGTGCTCTGTGCAGTGTGAGTTATGGTACCCACTGAAGGGCTGGATCCCCTGGGCCTGGGGGCAGTGGTTGTAAGTCATCATGCGGGTGCTGAGACTAGAACCCAGGCCCTCTGCAAGAGCAGCCATTGCTTGAAACCACTAAACCATTTCTCCAACGCCCACTAAGGAGTGGAGATGCATTCCAGCCCTCAGGAGGCTGAGGCAGGGGGACTGAGAGTTTGAGGCCAGCCTGGGCTGTACAGCAAGAACCAGTCTCGAAACATGAAACAGTTAGTTCTATGAACTGTAAACTAAGGAAATGCTTTTCTGTAAGCAGATGTAAAGGGACAAAGAAAACAAAGCCCTCTGGAGAACTCACAAGGAAGAGAGAAAGGCAGTCAAGGGGAGCTACCAAGTGGACAGTGAAGGAGAGGCTGCTGCTGCTGACTGCTGGGCTGAGGCATGCACACAGCACTCATCCTGGCCCAGCCTGTGGCATCCTCCCCGGGCAGACAGGCTTAGGAAACATCAGTCAAAAGGCAGCGTGTTCTCAATAGCCTGTTGGCCTAGCATGCAGGAAAGCTCTGGTTCTGTCCTTCTACTGAAGGGGCCGGGTTCAAATTCATGATTCCCCTACCTTTACCTCCCAAGTGCTGCCTGCGATTTACAGGCACTTGCCACCAAACTCTGCCTAATTGTTTAATCTACCTGTGCCTCTCTTTTCTCAGCTATACAATGGGGGTGGGGAGGGGAACTATACAACTCTGATTAGATTATGGGAAGAGTTAAGTGAATTACCGCATTAATTCTGTCATCCTCAGAAGTGTCTGGCCCAGCGAAGGACCCTGCAGGCACCTCCCAGAGCAGAGGTTCTCAACCTTCCTAACACTGCGACCCTTTAATACAGTCCCTCAGGTTGTGGTGAGCCCCAACCAGGAAATGATTTTTCTTGCTTCCTCACAACTGTAATTTTGCTACTGTTAGGAATCGTAATGTAAATATCTGATATGCAGCCCCTGTGAAAAGGGTCATTTGACCCCAAGGGGTCATGACCCACGGGTTAAGAACTGCTACCTTCGAATACCTTTCCCTTTCCCACAGCAGGTTAATAGCCTGTTGACAGATACCCCTGAGAGAAGTTCCTGTGACTTCCATCGTAAATGTTCAAGAGAGAACACAAACTAAATGACTCTTCTGAAACTAATGGCTCAGGACTCCAAAGCTGGAAGAGAGAAACCCGGGCACTCCCTCCAACCTTTCTTCCCTGTTCTGTCCATCTACCACCCAAAGAAGACCCTAGCCCCAGGAGGCCTGAGGGGACGGTCCTCTCTGGACAGGCACTTCTAAAAGTCCTGGCCAAGGCTCATTCTACACTGTGAAGGCGTCCCTATGGACTAGCGCAGTGCCTGGCACACACAGAAGAAATCCTGCAGGCATCCTGATAACAGTGAGTCCAGTCTTGTTTTGGGGACCCACAATTCCCCTTAAAACAAGAGGCTGGAGGAATCAGCTGATTGCAGCCACTCTCCTCAGTGAGATCCCCATCTTGCTGGAACCACGGTGCCTTTGGTAGGACTCTGGAGCCAATGGCTCTAGTCCAGGCGAGGCCTCCTCTTGCTGTGTGACAGTGGTGTCCGCACCTGACCCTCCTGGTCTTTAGAGCTGCATTTCTCCTCATCACTACCTCCTTAAGGAAGTCCAGCCATTCTGGGGTCAGCTCAGGCTGATGGACAAAAGGAGAATGCCTGAGAGCTGAGAGTTAGGACTTTCAGCTAGGGGCTTCTTTGGGTGGCAGATAAGCAGAAAGGGAAGGAGAGTCGGAGGAAGTTCCTGGGTTCCTCCTCTCCTACTTCCTGGCCTACACATCTGGTGAGGCCTCTCTTGCCTGAGCACATTTTTATAAATGAGCTGAGAATGCTGGGTGAGAGCCAGCATTCTAACCACCTTGGGCGGTTCTCATACATCTTCAAGCACCTTGGCAGAGTCAGAGGTCCAGAGCTGGGGAAAAAAAAAAAAAAACCTTGAGGGATCACTCACCCTGCTTCTTTAAGGCAAAGAGGTAAATCTTGGTGAGACAAGGATAGGGCACGGACACTCAGTAAACACAATCACAGTGACATGCTAAGAATTTCAAAATGACTTCATCTGACCCATGACAACCCTAAGGTAGGTATTACTTTCCTACTTAAAGGCACCTGAGCTGGGAGAAGTCAAATGAGTTGCTTGGAGTCATAAGACAATACAGTAACCCAACATGTGTCCACCTATTTTATTACATTGCGGAGCCCAAGTCATTCAAGTGTCTGCCAGCCCCGTCCTTTGCCACCTCTTTCAAGTGTGTGGCAGCTTTCCGTGACTCTGATGCAGCCCATGACAGTGCAGTAGCAGGTGACAGGCTTCTCCCGCTGACCTCTTGGCAATGCCTGTCTTCCCCCTCAGGAGCATCACTCCCCAGGAAGACACATTCTAGAGTGAAGGCAGCAATTGTAGGAGCAACGGCTTCCTCGGGTCCCAGTTCACTTGAGTGCAGCAGGCTGCGGGAGTGGAGCACAGGGAAGCCATCATGGTGTCAGTTCAGGGAGGCTCTGGCTGGAACCCGCTGGTCTCTGCATCGGGCTGAGAGTCCGACTGCCTCCCTGACCTGCAGTTGCTGAGTCACTATCTTCATTCTGCCCTGGATTAACAGTTCCTTGTCTGTGTTTTCCTCATCCACTCCCTCTCAGATCATATGTTGACCTCTTGATTTGCTGATATTAGTTTTCCCATTAAACTCACAAGAATCAATGGTTTTTTTTTTCTTACATCTGCATGAGCGCATGCCTACTGCCTATATGTGTGTGTGCATAAGAACACGGAGACCAGAGGACAACCTGTAGGAGAAGGTTCTCTCCTTCCATTGTGTGGTTCCTAGGGATTGAACTCAGGCCATAGGGTATGGTGGAAGGCATCTCTACCCACTGAGCTGTCCTGCCAGGCCTAGAAGAATCAGTAACTCTTGATGTCTTTGAGGCTGGTAGCCCTGTCCCATGCCACGTGATATGTGACAAGGGAGATGTTTCCCTTTGGTGTTCATAAGACTAGATAAGACCTGAAATATATGCTTTGGGGCCAGAGACACACACCATTCAGTACACTTACATAGCAGGAGAGTAAAGAGCAGCATGGCCATAAGATCAACATCTTAATACCTAATCCAGTTAAGTCCACAGTACTCAGAGCTGTGCCGATAAAAGAGTGGCCAGAATGACAAAGGGACATTCTACGTGTATGACCCTTACTTCTTCCCAGTGACTTAGTAAGGTCTGGTAAAGCACTCTGTCATGCCATTGAGGGCATGGGGTTTGGGGAAGCTCCTGGTACAAGTTCACTGATGGAGGTCCACCACACCACAGTGACGGAGATGCTTTTCCTAGAGCCCTACACCAGCCCCTTCAGGTTGTCATATTCCTGGCAAAGCTGGAAGGGATGACTATTAACATGAAAACTCAGGCCTAGAGACATGGTGACATGTTCAAGTTTTCAATGGTGGAGGATCAAGCCTCCATTTTCCTGAAGATGATCTGAAGCCAGTTAGCCAGTGACTCCATGACCTCACCCTCAGCTTACCTGAAGGCTTCCCAAGGCACACCTCCTCTCACAGGCCTGTAATCCCTGCACTCAGGAAGGCAGGGGCAGGTTGATCCCTGTGAACTTGAGGTCAGCCTGGCCTACAAAGTGAGTCCAGGACAGCCAAGGCTACAAAGAGAAACTCTGCCTCAAAAAAACAAACAAAAACCATAACCTGGAACCTCAACGATGTTCCTAGTCTCAATATCGGTGTTTATACCCACAGGCTGCAGAGATTACTCGTTTGATAAAATGCTTGCCATGTAAGCATGAGGTCCTGATTTCAATATCTAGCATCCATGTAAAAAGCAGTGAATACAACACTGAGGCTCCATAATCCCAAAGATGGGGAGGTGAAGATTCCTGAAGTTTGCTGGCTAGCCACCCTTGACAAACCAGTGAGTTCCAGGTACAGGGAGAGATGGTGTCTCAAAAATCAAGATGGAGAGTGATTATCCAAGAATTGTGAAGAGGCCCATGAGTGAGCCCCTGAGTACCATGAGGCCCATGTGGATTGGTAGCTTGTGGTCTAGGATTTAGGCAGGACTCATGGGGGTTTCAGTATCACTCACAGAAGCCTGGGCTGGCCCTTGGGAGGTTTATTTCCACAATGCCTCAGTGGTACTAGATCCACTATCCCCAAAAGCCCATCTTCTTTGCATGGTTCTCTCCTTAGAGCGATTGATTTCACCCTTACCCTTTCCAGGTTGTGCCTCTGCCTTCAGCCTTATGTGGAGCACTGGAAGACATGTCAGTGACCACAACAGAGCAGGGACGAGCCCAACCTGTCTGCACTCATCGCTGGGCTTTTGGATCACACTGCAAACCTGAGGCCAAGATGCAAAACAAGGTGATATTCCTAATGCAGACATTACCATGTGAAACGCCCCCTACCCTCCGCCAACCTGGGCCTCTCTGCCTCTCTGACTCTCTGCCTCCCTCAAGCCATGCTTTCATACAGTTCTTGAGCTGAGAAGGCCCCTTACAGTTAATCCTGGCAGACAGTTCCCCGTGGACTCTTTCTCCCCAGGCACAATGTATCAGTGCATGAAGAGACCTCAAGACTGTCCAGAATGATCCTTTAGATAGCAGAAGAGGAAACAAAGGTGACTGGAAACTGAAGTGACTTGGTGTCTGTGGCAGCCTGCCATTTGAGACAAAGATGCGGCCATCTTTGTATTCAGCTTCCCATTTTGTTTCTAAGGTGAAATTAAGTTCAAAATTTTAAACTTTTCAGCTCTGCTTCCTGGAAGCGGTTGTTCATAGCTGACCTTATGATTCAATAGTGTCATAATTCATGCCTTGATATCTATTCACTTGGCTACCTTCTTCTATACACCTGGTCACACTTCGGATATGCTCTAGAAGACCCAAAGTCCTGTCTCACTTACATCGCTTAGGACCAATCGGCTTAAAGGTTAGCTGACAATACTTTGTCTAGTTAGCCAAAAATGCAATATTGCTTTGTATGGTTAGCCAAAACAGGTTACTGCCCTCCCTATGTCGTTTGCGTTTGGTTCTTTCTATAAAAACCCTGTTGTGAGAACTTGTAGATGTCACAGCTGGGCTCCCGAAGGTTCCTTACCTGATTAGCCTTGATTGATCAGCTTGGAAAAGGCCTTCCAATAAACCATCCATATCTCCAACTGAGACTGGAGCCTGAGTGGTCTGTGCATCTAGTCTTATACTAGAACACTGTCATAGTGAGCTGGTGGCTGGCCCAAGATTTAGACATCCCTGTCACCCCTGTAAGTGAGTCCTCTATGGCACGCTGCCTCTTAAGAGGCCAGATGGGTCCAAGAGACAAGCATCTCCTCTGGTGGAAGATGCACCGAGCAGTCCTGAGGTGGTAACGCCAGCTACACGCTATCAGGTACCAGAGAAAGAACACTGAGTCTGACCCAGCTAGGGCTTCTAAAGTGGAGGTGAGGTGCAGAGGCTTTGGAGGCAGGGGGTGGCGTGGGGGGCTGGGCAACACCAATATGGCAACAGCTGTACCAGAGAAACATCTGCTAACGTCTGGAAAGTGCATCCCACCCCGCAAGCCACAATCTTACCAAGCTGCTGAGTTGCAGCACCTTCCCCTCGGCCCTTGAATTTGGTACGTGGAGGGGACAGGGAAGAAAGGGAACCGTCTGCTACCAAGGGTGTAGCCCTTGCCTGGACCTCTGCCCTAGCTGGCTGCCTGAGTATTGCTTCCCTGTCTTGGTTTCTGAACTTTGAGCTGAGGCTGACATCAGGAACAGGGACAATTCTGAGGAAAAGGCAAATGGTAAAACACATCTTGTATGTTTCCCCTTCTCTTGACCTCTGACCTCACTACCAGCATGCCTCCTTTATGCAAAACAGGAGGCAAGACTGTGCTACACAGGAGAGACCAGGAAGAGCTAGCCAGTAAACAAGACTCCAGAAGCGACACTACCTGCTGTGGCCAAAGATGGAGTTGCTGGAGCCAGCAAACCAGCCTCCTTGGGGGTGTCAGGGACTTACTTCCCATCCTCCCTTGAGGCTAACTGCAGGTCCTCTTCTCAGCTCTGTACCCTTAACCCCACCTCACGGCAGTGCTGGGAGTGCCGACTGGGTGGGGTCCTCTGTGTTGACTGAAAGCATGCCCTAACTGGTGAGAGCATACAGAGGCCGCCAGGCCTCCCAACACTGGGGATCTTCGGGGGAATTCATTTTCTTGGTTCCGGGACTGATTCACGGAGTCAGTCAACACTGAGTGCCTTGTGGAGGTGGTGGGAATGAATTCACACCTTCCTGCAGCCCCTTCCACGTGCATCTGGATGAAGATGTAGAGGGAGAACCCCGGCAGCTCAGTGGTGCTTCACCATGCTGGTGGCTCAGTGAACAGACCTACTCCAGCCCTTCTGCCCCTGGCATGTGTGTGGGAAGCTAGAGCTTGGGAGCTGAAGGGGACATGGGCACGGGACTGAGCCATTTTGAGGCTTTGTTGCTTTTTAAACACTGTGTAAATTGGGCTGGCCTCAGACATGATCCCCCTACCTCAGCTCTTCAAGCGTTGCAACTACAGGCAAGCACCGCACGGTCATCTCAGCTATGCTATGCCCTGTCAGCCCACCCACTTTTATTGGTTTCACAGGCCCCTACAAGGCCCAACTGAAGGCAGAAAATGGAGGTGCCAACACAAACTTAGAAAACCCACTACAAGCACAAATTTAGGCAAAGTGACATGTCTTTGTTGGTGGTCCCTGTCCTTTGGGTGGCTTCCAAATCCTTTCAATGGCCTCCTTTTCATGGGGACACAATCAGAAGAAAAGTGGCTATTTGTGAATTTAACAGAGAAATCTGGCCCTCCCTGAGGCATCTAAAGTCTTCCAAGGTGAGGGGCTTTCCTCATTCACTAGAGCAGCGGTTCTCAATCTTCCTAATGTCCTGACCCTTTAGTACAGGTCTTCAAAGTTGTGATAACCCCCCAACCATGAAATTATTTCATTGCTACTTCATAACTGTAGTTCCGCTGTGAGGAATTGTAAATATCCGTCGTGCAGGTTACATGACAGGCAACCCTCAAAAGGGTTGCCGCCCAGAGGCTGAGAATCCCTGGACTGGAGACACTTCTAGCATCTCCATGCCTTCAGAGAAGGCAGCTGATGAGTATGGTGCTAAATAGGACTGAGAAGTGAGCTGGCATGGATGCCAAGCTGCTCAGTGTGTGTGTGTGTACAGACATCTCATGAACCTATCTCCTGCAAAGGGCAAGAGGAGAAAAGTGTTGTTTGGAATTACCTTTCCCACCTGAAAGATACTCATTATTTGCCACATGTTTCTAGCAGTTGGTGAGGTTATAAGTTGTTACAGTGTGTCCCTCTAAAGCTTTGCGATTCCGGCGATCTAAGTCCACGCCCTAAGCGGACACCGACCACAGCCAGAGTCCGACACCAGCGACAGATTTTATTATACGAAGCAGTTTGAGAAAGCTCAGGTGTTGGCTACCATCTTCTCCAGCCGTCTCTGTCCTGTACCCGCAGCTGAAGAGGTGGATTACAGACTACAGCCCAAGTTACATTGCAGTTCCTGTGTACATGATCTTGATTATCTTAAGGGTGTGATTTGGATCTGAATTTTACATAGAAGAGCCCTATGAGGAAAATAAGTTCTGTGACGTCCATGCAACAGCTATCACCAGCCTTACCCAGCTATGAGAAGGGGAACATTTTCTGAGAGCCAGAGCTGAGTGGAATGGGGGGCTAATCACCTGTGCGTGAGCGTGGGAAGGGACTCTAATCCTGTGAGTGGGGAAACTCAAGCCCTCCAGGGGTCCTCTTGTACTAGTTAGGCAGGATATTTAAGATCTTCAGCCAGAAGTCTCATGGTTGCCTAGCAACTGGTACCGTTCTTCAACAAAAATGAACAGTGTTGGGAAGGTGATCCTCCACTTTGCAAATGTAATGACAGAATGCTAAGGAGTTGAGAAAACTCAGCTGGGATTTGTTTCATTCTTCTGATCGGTTTTTGTCCTGGATCCAGAAGGCAAGTTCCTTTTCTTATTTCCCTCAAACCAAATGACGCTTAACTTGAGAAACACCGTCCTCTGGACAGCCAATAACCATTCATCAAGACAAAGATCAGCCATGGGGCCACTGCCATCTTACAGGAGTTGTTTCTTCGTAAGTCAGCCCCACCCTCTGGCAGCCACAGCAGAGCATGGACACCGAAAGCATGCTTTGTCTCCTCACCCAAAGGTACTAAACGAATATGAATGCTCCTGGCACCTATCTACCAAATTCAGTTCTTTGCGCTAGGTGCTCCTCAGTATAAGCATCTCATTCTAAATACAAGATCCCCAAGGTGTCCCTACTTCTGTCTTTAAGGCACATCAACTGCTCTAAGGCTCTCTGCTTATTATGAGTGAGTTAATGATTTTTAAAATTTAAAACAAAGCTTTTCACCAGGGCTTCCCTTCCTAGCCAGTTAGCCCTTAGATACCGAAAGGGTGTGCTAAGGGCCCAGATCAATTCACATTTAGGGGTTCTGGTCATTGGGGTCACACTTGATCATAACTTTCAGCCCCACTCCCTTTTTGGATGTTTCAAAGGCTTCTACAGCCTTCTCCAGAGGGAATCTGTGGGTAACTAGAGGTTTTACATTCAAAGTCTTCGATGCAAGCATGGAAATCGCCATTGGCCACCTGAAAAAGATCACAAGAATTTCATTAGCCTCCAGGAAGAAAGTCAGCTTCCCCCAGAGTACCAAGCCCAGAAACTTCTGCAAGGTCTCTATTACAGAGCAACAGAAGGCCTGTGGCTTGGAATCTGTGGTACAGAGACTATTTTCAGTTGCCGCATCCATGCCTCTATTCCCTCGCTTTGCAGTGTGGCCCCCAAAGCCTAGAAGTTCTTGGGCACGGCACGAAGGCCTAAGTTATACTTTGGAGGCCAGTATGAAAATGCAGTAGGCATCAGGGAGGTAGCCCGGGATGGGTCAAGATAACCCGTTTGCACAGATTAGCAGCACAGCTTGGCAGAGTTTAACACAAAAAGGGCACTCTGCGGAGGCATGGAGCTCTAAGCTGGGAGGGAGAGGCATCCCCAGGGAAGTGTACCCCTCACAGAGCATCCTGGCCGGGGGGGGGGGGGGAGCAGGGCAGTGTGAGTGGGGTGAGTGAAAAGCGACTCTCCCCCAAGACAGGCCCCCTTATTCCCTTTAAAGGGCAGAAGGGGAAGTCATGAGGAAACAAAAAGGAGGAAGGCCTAGGTGATGAGTGGCAGATCCCAATCCCCCCCCTCCCAGGCTGATCCTCCCTCTGAGGAAGAAGTACACGTTCCCTTAGCAGCCCTACCATATCGAGTGCTGGCAGTGTGGTCAAGGAGTGCCCTTCACGAATAAACAGGCAGGGACTCCTGGCCCCGCGAGCTGCGTGGGACCTGCCTTGGCCACGCTGGCACCTTGGGTCACCCTCAACATCATACTCACGTGTTGCAGTATCGAAACACGCCCTTGATATCCACCTCCCGAACAGCTGCATGCACCAGGGGTAAGCTGGTCATCTCAGAGCCCATTCCCACAACCACCAAGGTCCCGCCAGAGCGAGTGGCCTGAGGAGGAAATAAAAACAAGACATATAGAATATACAGGCGGTCCAGAGAACATGATTTGCGCTACAATGCCAAACTCTTCAACACGCCACCGGAACCCAACAGAGCAGCAGGGTTAAAATCCCCCTTTAAAGATCCGGAGATGTAAGAATAGACGCTAGGACAGTCTATCAGGTGGGCATGGGAGCGTACCCTACACCAAGGAAACTGATGCAGGAGGATTGCCAAGTCCAGTGTGGGCTACAGAGTGGGGGCCCAAGTCAGTCAGGGCTACATAGTCAGACTCCCACGTCTCAAAAAAAATCAAGATGAAAATAAGGAACCCTGAGGAAAATAAGGAACTCTGAGCCCATCAGGAGTGAGAAAACAGGAGCTGCCACACAAACACGCTGTTAAACTCTGCGGTTTAAAAACCGCTTCAACCTGGGCTGGGCGCCGTGCTGCACACCTGTGATCCTGGTGCTCAGGGAGGCAGAGGCAGGCAGATCTCTGTGAGTTCCAGAGATCTTCTGTGAGGCCAGCCTAGACTACAAAGTGAGTCCAGGACAGCCGAGGCTACACAGAGAAACCATGTCTTGAAAAAGCAAATAATAACAATAAATTAATTAATAAATAGATACATACATAAATAAACAGCTTCACCCGTGAAGCCTGGCAGGAAGCATTTTATTCTTCACCTCAAAGGTACTGGATATAATGGATTTTGTCTTCCCTAAATATTTATCTGGAAAACCAATCCTCTGCTAATGTTATGAGATTAGACTGCAGTGAATCACTCCTTCCTCCTAGAAGCACGTTAGCAGAGAGAGACTATCTCCATGCCAGGTAATTAATATTAATAATTAATGCCAGGTAAGTAATATCTCCATGTAAGTAATGTCCTGGCCCTATGGTATTCCATGTTCCCAACTGTGAGAAACAGAAAAATGGACAAGTCCGTCCTACAAAATTCCCATGATAGTCAGACATGGCAGCAGCACTTACACCAGAACCATTCTGATAAAGAGCTACAGGAAGGCCCTTCTGAGGGAGGGGTAAGAGATGCCATGGAGAAGGCCTGCAGTGCCCTGCTGAGAGGTGGCATGCCAGGCTGCAGCAGGGTGAGGGCACTCCTGGCGCTGACTCTGAGCAGCTCCATCCTGGGCTTGGCACCTCACTGGTAACAATCACTGTGCTTGGCACTAGTGTGTGCTCAATGAGGCTGTTTTATGTTTTCGTTGAGGTGCAGAATCACTTACAAACTATCCAGGGATGTATGTGTAATGGAAACAATGTCGCTGTCCCTACTGGAGACAGGTGAGAGGTCAAAGCTTTGAGCTGACTCACAGAAAACTCTTGACTGACATTTTCCAAGAAAATGGTTTCCCCTTTGGGAGTTGCCCTCCTTGACAATGAGAAGGAACCCACTGGTTATTCCAAGTAGCAGGGGCCAGCAGTATGCTGACCACAGGCCAATGAATACTCAGATTACCTGACCACTGTGGGTGTGGTTGATATACCAAGAGATTCTATCAGTTCTACCCAGCGGCATCTCCATCTCACAAACAGCACCCAGTCACCGCCCAGGCAGACAGGTGATACATCCATATTTGGTACAGCTGCCTGCTGCCCTCATTGGCAGGATTGCCATACCTTGTGCGGCTCCTGTTATGCAAAATAGCTCCATAACCATGTCAGGAGAGATGTTACTTCATGCCTGAAGAATACCTCAGATCACATTCACCTCTCCACCATCCTCAGGTTGCCTTAGCAACTGGTCTGCACTCTCAACTACTGGAGGTGACATCTCTCCCCAGGTATCAGGGCAGAGGAGGAAAGACAGGCACATCCATTAAGTCTCCCGGCCCTCTGTGGTGTGATGTCACTGGCCTACTAGCCACCCGAAGCTGGTAGACATGCCTTCCTTGCTGTCATAACCTGCAATGCGTCTAAAACAAAGCCTGGCACCAAAGAGGTACCCAAGACACACCATTAGTCATCATCATCATCCTCAGTTATGGGTTATCTTTGCCCTTTCCCACAGGAGACCATTGGCTATGACAGTGGAACAGAAGAGCTGGTTGACTCTAGCAGAAACTCAGGATAGGGCCAAGTGACACTTGCTCATCTCATCCCTCCTGCTACTACCTCTGTGACACTGAGCATCTTGGCAGGATAAAGCATGTCTCTGCAAGGGGTTCAGGCCTGAGGGTGTGCCACGGCAGATAGAGGTTTTGCTTCCTGGAATATCTCACATGCTGCAAAGTGCCCTGTGCGTGAACTGGCTATGACTCAGAAGAAAAGTGGAAGCTCGTGGCCTGTGGGGAAGCATCAAGAAGGCAGAGGCAGGAGCTCCTTCCTCCAGCTCAGGCCCTCCTGTCCTACCACAGTGGCTCCTCTGCTCCTTCCCAGCCAGCGTTTAAGCACTGGGGCCTGCTGGGCTGGGTCCAACTCTTGACCCTGACTCAGGACACTATAACCTGCGGGCTCTGCCGCTGTGTGAACTGATTTCAGGACTAAGGTGCAGACGCGTCAGGCTCACAAAGCGCCCAGAAGAGGTCTGGCTGGCACACTAGACTGCTTGTTTTCCTCCTTCCCTTGTACTTTGCTCTGTCAATGCCACACCCTCCCCCACCCCAACTCCCTCTGTGTTTCCTGTAAGTTGCTAGTGAGGTGAAACCTTGAGGGGTGAATCAGGAATAGACCTCTTATCTGTTCCGACTTCTGGAAGACAGCACCCCAGTTACCACCAACTTTGGCCTTGAAAACTTTACCTCACCTTTGTGACTAACTGAATTAATAACTGTTGCCTTGTATCGAGGACACCAAGACTAGTTTTCCTCAATAAAACGACATAGGAATTTCCCACCCTACGAAGACGTGGTTCCCTGTTTGTCCTCATGATGGTTTTGCCAAGAGCACTGCATGGCGTACAATGGCACAGTGCTAAAGGCAACCCCATCTTGTGTCTGTTTTTCATTATGAGCCAGTGAGGGCTCAGGGCAAGTCCACACAAAAGGCAAGAAATCCAAGAGCAGAGGGCTTAGCCGATCAGCCTGGGGGTCAAACAGCAGCCTGGTGGAGCCTGATGGCTGATCTCCTCACTGCTGCTCTTTTTGCTACTCTTTCCCACCTCCATCCAACCCCCAGGCTGCACCCTCCGCTCACTCACGTAGATGCCCGTCTGGATGGAGGATTCTGCTCCAGTGCACTCAATGGTGACCTCTGGCTTGCCCCCCAGCAGACTTTCCACCTTACTGGCAATCTCCTGAGGGGTCTCCTTGGCAACCTGGATGGTAAAATCAGCTCCAAGTTCCTTGGCTTTGGTCAGCCGAGGGGCAGATAGATCTAAAGGTAAGCAGACGTAATTTCAAGTGCAGAAGCCAGGAAACCAACTAGGAGGAAAAGAAAACGGAAGTACGAGACCTGACGCAGCAATCTCCAGTGCAAGGGGTGAAGCTGCTGAACCCAAAAACCCTCTACCCCTACTGTGTGCTGCACACACATTCATAGACTATGTAGCCTACTGTGTGCTACACACACACACACACACACACACACACATTCATAGCCACCCTTTATTTCCTTACACAGAACACCTCCACCCAGCCCCACACACACTACACAGTTCTACATAGCTACACACCCACACAGGTTCATGCGCGCACACTCACACACATGTATACACTCTCGAACATGGACACACAGACATACACACATGCACCCCCGCAGCATCGCTGCCTTCTAAGCATGGTCAGACCGACCCAGGCTGAGCCTCCTCTTAGCATTAAGAGGGTAGTGTGGGGGACCACATTCTCCTCTCCACAGCAGCTATCTATCCCTTTCACAAAAGTCCTAAGCTGGTCACACCTGGGCAGGCTTTTCGGCTCTAGAACTCAGGAAACAGCAGACAGAAGCTCTTCAGAAACCAGTACCTCAGAAAGTGCTGGGATTTTTCCCAAAGGTTCACACAAAGGTTTGCTCTGCGGCATGGAGCTCTGAGGTAGTACAGTCTTTAAAAGGTGGGACTCAGGGGCTGGAGAGATGGCTCAGGGGTTAAGAGTACTGACTGCTCTTCCGAGAGACCTCAGTTCAATTCCCAGCACGCACACGGCAGCTCACAACTGTCTGTAACTCCTCACACAGACATACACACAGTCAAAACAACAATGTACATTAATTTTTTTTTTTTAAAGAGGTGGGACTGGTGCAAGGAGGTCACTGGGGCTACTGCCCAAGGAAGGGACAAGTTTGGATCTATCTGGTGTTCCTGTTTTCACCACAGGCTGCTGTCATTTGTCACGCCTTCCGAAATGGGGCCAAAATAATGAGGTGGCTCAGTCTTAGACTCCTGTCTTCTGAAACAACCAAGTGAATAACCTCTTTAGAAGTTACCAGACTCGGACATTTCTTTTCTAGGCAACAGAAAAGGGACTAACAGAAGAGAATGAGCCCCACTGCTGCTTTCAAGTCATAAACCCAGCTGTTTCCCTCAAGGAGACTTGGATAGAAGTAAATCTTCTTACGGTGTGGTGGCCACACCTTTGAGCCCAGCACCCAGGAGGCAGAGAAAGGCAGATCCCTGAGTTCAGGGCCAGCCTGGTCTACAGAGTGAGTTCCAGACAGCCAGGGCTACACAGAAAAACCTTGTTCACACAAGGTTTTTGTCTCAAAGGAACAAGGAAGAGAGAGAGAGAGAGAGAGAGAGAGAGAGGAAGAAGAGGAGGAGGAGGAAGGAGGAGGAAGAGGTAGAAGCAGGAGGAGGAAAAGAGGAAGAAGAAGGAGGAGGAGGAGGAGGAGAAGAAGAAGAAAAGAGGAGGAAGAAGAAACCCATCTTACCAGTCACCACCACTTGAGCAGCTCCCATTGCTTTGGCCACAAGCAAAGTGACTATCCCAACTGGCCCTAGAGGAAGCAGAGAGTAGAGAAGTTTACAAACATCAATTTTTCCCTCCCTGACGGGACTGTTTTGTGTGTGTGTGTGTGTGTGTGTGTGTGTGTGTGTGTGTGTGTGTTGTTGTTGTTGTTGTTGTTGTTGTTGTGTTGTTAGGGTCTTTCCAAGTGCCTGGCACACAATAAGATTTTTAAAGCTGTTCATGAATGCAGATGTGAACAAATGAAGGATTGTTCTCTTCATGAAACATGTCCCTAGCAGTAAGTTCCGTTTGATCCCTCATTATTCAGTTAGAAATAGCCTCTTTTCTCTTAGGCACTGCTAAAGAGAGTCCCAAAGAAGCAGAGACTAAGATCTGGCTGTGCTTCTCTGACATCAGGGGAACTCACCACCCCTCCCCAGGGAGAGTCACATTCTTCCTTGAGGCTCCAAGCATCCCTCTTCCTTGAGGTGGGTCCCTGGGTTGGCCCACCCTCCCCTTTGGTATTTGCTTGCTGGATGGCACTGTGGTTTCGGTATAACACAAAGCCTCACAAAACGAAGCAATAAGGAATACTTTTTGAGTTTTCTTTTTGTACACACCCCTCTTGAAAACAACCTTGCGTATTTCCCACAGAAAGCGGAACGCTGGGAAATAATACCTCAAATGTCTGCAGGGAGGCAACGGTACAGCGTCAAAGATTAGGCTGTAACTCTGCAGCTCCTGACATAAAAACACGGAATCATGGTTCTCTTGTTGCACTTATTTGCGGTACGTATGCGTGTGCACACAGGTGCAAGCATGTTCACAGGGCCTCCCTACTTCCTTTGCAGAGGAGAAAGCTATCATTTCTCCAGCGTGACTTGCAAGTTCCAAAAGTTACTCTTCCCTTTACTACCCCAAATATTTTCCTACTTTCTCTCAAGATTTATTTATTACTTAAATGGACAAAGGATTACATTCCCTATGAAACCTAATGCTGGCTCCTACCCTGCTTGTTGACCTTTACTTGGTTTTTGTTTTTGTTTTGTTCTGTTTTGTTTTGTTTGAGATAGGGTCTCACTGTGTAGCCCGGGCTGGCCTGGAATACACAGAAATTCTCCTACCTCAGCCTCCCAGGTGCTGAGAAGCAGATGTGTGCCACGACATCCACCTTAGACATGTTTTCTGTTTAGCCAAGGGCTGATCACTGAGCGAGGCACTGTAACCCTCTTCTACCCAGAAGGCGGCTAGAATCAAACCAGCTCTTGGAGAGGGAATGAGATGGGGGAGGGACCTCCACATCGCTGACCAGTGAACCCACAGCCACAAGCCCCGTTTCTTACCAGCTCCACACACGAGGACCTTGTTCCCCAGAGAAACTGAACCTCGACGGCAGGCATAGATCCCCACAGACAGAGGCTCAATCAGGGCTCCTTCTTCAAAGGTGACACTGTCAGGAAGCCTGAGAAGTAAGCCAACATCCATGGTTAGGGTCTTCGACTTCCTCAGTGCTGACGACGTTATCAATACTACACTGTCATAGTGTGGTAATAATACTGCAGTCCTGCCATTGGTACTACACTGTGTTTGCCTAAGGTACTAGAACAACAAGTAGCATTTAAGCACTGACTTATACATACAGCAACGTGCCAAGCACTTTACATGTATTTGCTCACACTGTTAGAATAGTCCCGTCATAGTTGCTATTACCTCCAGCCTACTGAGAAAGAAATTACGCTGCAAGAGTTCAATGACTTATCTCAGAAGTTCAAAGTGAGGCTCAAAGGGTTTGAATTGAAAGCCAGATATGTTTGCCTCCAAAAGCCATGCCGTTCTGCCCCCAGAAAACTAAAATTTCTTTGATGAAATCACTTCAGAGTTCAGTGAACCTGCTGCCATCTCAGCTGCATCCACAGTCCCATTGGTGTTTGTAGGAGGCTTGGCAGGCTAGAATGCTTTCTCACTCATTATCTTATCTAACCCTCAAGACAACCCTGCCAGTCAGGCTCTATGATCACCTTTATTCTTCAGAGGGTAAAACTAAGCTGTGATAAGACTGCAAGACTCAAGCCAAGGAGCCCTGATTGCCCTCATCCGGCCCACATCAAATGCCTCTTGACACAAGTGGTTCTGAGACTCCTGTTATGTTTCCACTGGTTCCTTGTTATCCAATGTTTACTTGGTTCCCAGAAACACCTACAAATGTGGACACCTTCAAGTTCCCCCCACCCAGAAATTAACAGGGCAGCTGGACTTGTGTTCACCCCAACATCCTCTGGCCACTGTTCCTGTTCATTACAGAACAAACTGCAAGGCCTCTGCATCTCTTGCTTCATGCTCCACACTCTAAGCCATACTCTGATCACCCTATGGGCACATTCTGTATAAGGGGGAAAAAAATGACACAAGGAAGATTGCTAAACTCTCAAAGGCCATCTCTCTCTCTCTCTCTCTCTCTCTCTCTCTCTCTCTCTCTGTCTAACACGACATCCTGCCCCTTCACATTCTCCCAGAGAAAGAAATGGATCTAAGCTGACTGTTCCTCTCCCCTCTCTCCAACCTCTCTGTAGAATAAGAACACCAAAAAGAAGTGAGGTCGGAACACAAGGGGAGGGAGGGACCACAGTCTGAGTGTTCTGTCATTCAGGTCTGTCTCCTCACACCTAGCTGGGAGCCAGGGATCCAGGCAAATGGGCAGAAGACCAGAAGCCCGAGAGCAGCACTGACCACAGGCAGGATAAGGGTTTCCTTCCTGAGCCTTTTGTAACTTACAATCATCAGGACAGGCAACCTTGGGGAGGGGATTTACAATAAGGTTCAGGAGACAGAGAAAATGGTAGAGGAGAGAGCTAAATGCCAGAAGATCTGGGGTAGAAAATGCAGAGGCAGTGGCAGTGTAGGAGTCCTCAGAAACAGGATCAGAGAGGAAGCTGGGGCAGAGCAAAGGCTTAAGGAAGATTTGAAGGAAGGGCAGAAGCCCCTACAGGCTCTCCTCAAATCTGCCAGAACCTCTGATGAGCAGAATATCATTCACCACCACACCCTGTTCACCATTTCACAAACCACTGCCATGCCTATCCCAGACACACCCCCTTCTCAGGCCTCGTCCTAGACCTCTACCCTCAGACCACAAGACTAAGCTAAGGCCTACCTTATCATCCCTGAGCATCTGTCATGTGCTATGCGGAGCACTCAGTATAATCTATAATCTAATCATTGCATTCTTCCAGCTGTTCTGTGAGGGAGACACTACCCTGATTTTAAACCTTAGAGACCTTGGTCAAGGTCACACAGTGAGCCAACCTCAGAGAGCAGGGTTGTGTCTTGAGCTTTACCACTGTGTTCCACGAACGGCTGCTTGAGGCTTGACTTGGCAAAGGAGCCAGAAAAAATGAGCTGATTCAGGAATCCCTTGCTGAAAGGCATATCCAACCCACACAGCTGCTTTCTTCTAGAGCAGTGTTGGATGGGTATTGGCCCATCATCACCCCAAGGCCTCTAGCCTATGTCTCTTCTCTAAGTTTGCAGGGAGAACTAGAAAACTCTCAGCTCTGGGCAGCTGTGGTGTTCGTGTCTGCAACTTGAGCAACGTGGGCAGTCGCAGCAGGATTGCTGTGAGTTTGACATTGGCCAGGAATACATAGTGAGTTACAGGCCAGCCTGGGGTATGTGGTGAGATCTTGTTGAAGGAGGAGGAAGAAGAAACCGAAACAAAAGTGAAAAAAATTTAGAAACAAAACAAAAACCACCTCAATTAGATCCATCAGACCATCCCTGCCCTTGACACATTCCTGTCCCTGTCACATAAGCCCCATACTGGTTGAGAGCTGCCTCTGGGACCAGGCTAGACAGAAGGAAAACACTTGGGTTGGCAAGAGAGGAATGACATGCCAGCAGCCTAGGGTTTCATGGTGAATTATGTTGCATTTTGCTTCTCTTAGACACAGCTTCTCAACCCAAGACTGTTCCAGGCATGGGAAGGGCGGTTTGCACTGTGGCTGTGCTCTGTGCCTGAGTTCATTAGCTTTCTTCTGCTTCAGTTAAGGCTGGCATACAGCTGCAGCAATGGTTCCCATCCCATTGTTATCCATTATTAGTTAGGCAGCAAAGCCTGATTATATACAAGCACAAATATGGAGTAATAATTATGACTTCCCATGCATTGCCTAATTTAGTCTTCTGCTGGCTAACAGAAGCAGAAGGTCAAATCATCTCCTCCAAGTCACAAGGAGGGAATGGACCTAGCATGCCAGGACTCAGGTCCTGATCCACACTCAGGCTTCTCAGGAAAAGGCTCTAAAGTGTTGTCATTGGTGCTGGTTGATGCAGAGGCCTCTTTTGTTATAGTTAATCCTCCTGCTCCTCCTCCTCTTCTTTCTCTTCCTCTTCCTCATCGCCATCCTCTCTTTCTCTCTGAGACAGGGTCTCAATATGCAACTCTGGCAGGCCTGTACTACCTACATGGACCAAGCCTGCCTCTGTATTCAGAGTGTTGGTATAAAAAGGGTGTGATACCACACCTAACCATAATTTTCCTCTCTGTGGCTGCAGGGAAATAAAGAGTTAGTTATGACAAGTTCTGTTCAGAATAGATGCAAGAGGTGGCGATTTTGGCGATGATTTTCTGTTACTGCTCCAGGTACTGGGAAGTTGAGATGAAAGATGAGACTCAGGCAGGCTGCCTTCCCTCAAAGCCACCAAGAAGGGAAGGGCTGCCTTTAATGCCTTGTATTTAAAGTTAAGGCTGAGCTGGGTGTGGTGGCCCATGAAACAGGCAGATCTGAGTCTTAAGTTACTTACCCTGGTTTATATGTCTCTGTGAGTTTGAGGCTAGTCAGGACTCCATAGCGAATCTCATCTCTTCCCCTTCTCATATATATGTATCCTTGTATGTATCCTTGTGTGTGTGTGTGTGTGATTGTGTGTGTGTGTGTGTGTGTGTTTGTGTGTATGTGTGTGTTAAAGAAGATGCTTGTTGTGAGGAACTAGAAGGAAAATCTAACCAATGGAAAAGGACTCCCAAGGGAGTCCAGCGAGCTTAGGCACTAACTTGTAGCAGAAATCAGCATTGTGCTTGTAGAAGCGGCAGAGGTTTCCGTCATCGGGGGGCGTGGCACAGAAGAAGATAGTCGGCGTCAGGTTGTATCTGCCGATCTTGCAGAATTCATCTATTTCTCTGGGAACCCCAGGCTCGATAGCCACCCGATCACCTGGAGAGGAGAACACAGAGGATGCCGCATCTAAGAACAGAGGCAGAGCCTCACTCCTGCTGGGTCTGGTTCTTCTTTCCAACCTTTGAAAACAAGAGCTCCCTCACGGGCTGAGGCCGGGAGGGGGAGTTCAGCTTAAAGGGCCTCTCCTCTGGGAATCCTGGTGCCTTGGACAAGGCCAGCCTGTTGGGGCCTTCTTTTCTCTCCTCCCTCCCCCCTTCCTCTAACCTCCCCACCCTATCTCACTGAGGCCCATGTCACCCCACAAACCAAGCTGGTCCTCAGCTCTCAGCAACCCTGCCCCTGCTTCAGCTTCCTCGTGCGGGGATAGCGATGTGAGCCACCATGCCCAGCTGTCCCGGTGCTTCTGAAGGAGACATACAACCCAGCAAAGATTCTCACTCTGGGAGCGAGGGCCAGCCCACTCTAGAGGGTTAGCCTGTCTCGTGCTAAACCAGCTTGCCCTGGTCCCCTGGGAAACACAAACCGTTATCTCTCTAAAACGTCCCAGCAGGCTCTCCTGTCTCAACGTGTCACAAAGTGTTATCTGCTACACAGAGGGGGCAAACGTTTCATTCTTCACTTGTGAACATATGGGGCGAGGCCTCTAAAAATAGAATGGCAATTGTAGGAGGAGTTGGGGAGGGGAAACTGTGATCAGAGGATATTGTACGAAATCCCTCCCCCCACAACGGAAAAAAAAAAAAAGACTGTCATGGCCTGGTTCATGTTTTCTAGTTTAGACAATAACTAGGAGTCAAATGATGAGCAGGGTGCTCAGAGGCCAGAAGAGAGTGCTGAATCCCCTGGAAGAGGAGTTACAGACAGTTGTGAGCTGCCATGTGGGTGCTGGGAATTGAACCTAGGTTCTTTGAAAGAGCAGCCAGTGCTCTTAACTGCTGAACCATCTCTCCAGCCCCTCCATCTTTACTAATGAATTTCAAGTAGGCTGCTAATCATTTACTAGAATCTAAACAGTTTATACTTCTTTGTCTAAATTGAATTTAAGTATAACGAACCACTTACATCTTCCGTGATTCATTAGATGAATTTGATAGACATATTCTCCTCGGGGAGGAAAACTTTCATCAAGACTAAGAACAGTGCTGTTGTCTCAGAAGCTTCATCCTTGTGTCCATTCGTAGGCAGCTTCCATCCTGACCCCTAAGACACCTGATATTTTGAGTTTGTTTGACATAGATTAGCACTTCTGGTTATACAATATTAAAAATGACAACCACCCTATCAGTGGACTGGGGGAGGGGCACGGGCGGAGAGGAGGGAGGGCGGGTGGGATTGGTAGGGGAGATACAAAGTGAATAAACTGTAATTAATAAAAATCGTAATAATAAAGAAAAAATGGCAATCACATGGCGTGTGCTCTGTATCTGGCTTTTCATTAAGTTTTTTGGTTGATGCATGTTACAATTGTTTATTCCTCTTTGTGACTGAATGGCAGTCCATCCTGTGAGTATAGCACAGAGAGTTTGTTGGTGGACAACTGGCTATTTCTTGTTTTCCAGACAATGTCTATGAGTATCTTGACTCCTCATTTAAATTGAGAGTGTTGTCTGCATCACATCTATCTTTGCCATTATAAGGAACTGGGGGGAGGACTGGGGAAATAGCTCAGAGTCTGAGAGCTTTGGCTGCTCTTCTAGAGAACCCAGCTTTAATTCCCAGCTCACAGATCCAGACAAGTCCAATTCCAGGAGATCCAACATTCTTTCTGGATTTCGCAGGCACCAGGCATGTGAGTAGAGTAGTATACAGATACACATTCAGACAAAACACCCATGCACATAAAATTTTTAAAATAAAAACATAAAATTAAAAAAAAATTACCAGTGGTTTTTAAGATGTAGCTCTCAACTCGTCTGACCCCCTCAGCTTCTCCCACCTGTACTTCTTTATACCCACCGTTAAGGATAATATACTCAACTTGACATTCAAGGTAGAGTTTTGCATTTGCCATTTTTACCTCCTGGTTATCACTGCATTGTGACAAATGGCAATTCTCATTTGGAGAGTCCTTTGAAGAGAGGCTATGCATGTTTATCATCTCCCCCAACTCCCCAGTGGAAAGCATCTGCTCTGAGAATACATGTGTGAGAACCAAGACACATTACTTGACCTGTGTCATTTTATGGGTCTGACCTGCCTCACTAACTCAAAAACAAAACCTTCTCAAATCTCAGATGACAGGCGACTCATTGGTTCAAACATTCGCTCTTGAGCCAGATGGAACAGGGTGGCATTCCAGCCAACTCTGAGACCAGCCAGTGTGTGGCCCTGGGCAAGAACCACATTCCAGTGTCTGACTCTATTAATAAAGGTAATAAAGTGTGCCCCATGGCATTGTCTCAAGCATTAAATGTGTTGGTATCACAGCAAGCCAATGAACAGCAAGCCAATACATACAAGCTTTCTTCTTCCTTTGTAATTATTCTTGTCATATATCCTGCTCCACTTATCTATGAACTTTCTTTAACCACCTCTGCTCACCATGTCCTTTCTTTGACCCCTGACTATGTACTTTTCCCCCCTCCAATTATTGGTGTTGTTGGCAGTTCTAATGTCTGGTCTCCCTAACCAGATCTATGAATCCAGGACTCACAATTTTTCTTTTTTTCATTTCTCAAAGCACCTGACCCAAGTCTGAACCCATAGCAGACATTGATTAAGTACTTGTTAGATCTTAGAGGACCTGGTCCAACAGGAAGTGATCAGTTGTTGGTTGGCTGCAGGAAGATAAGAGCCTTCCGCTTTGAGATGAGCCTGTATTACCACAGGCTTTTTCCAATGCTTTTTTTTTTTTTTTTTGGCAGTAACAGTGAGTAGAGGTCTTGACTTAAGAATCCTAAATGAGACATGTTTAACTTCTAAGATTACCAATCCCTCCCTATGTCTGGGCTCAGAGACTGAAACATTTCACAGCACCTCCTGCCAAACCCCAGCTTCCCCCAATTAATCTAAAGTCATCTCCAGGCTTCAGTCATCAACGGCCTCAATAAGCAAGGGAAGGTTGCTACCAACAGCTACCTATGCCAAGACAGTTCATTGTGCCGGGGGACAATGTAGGCTGCTGCGTCTGAGAACTGTGGGACAATCGCTCTAGGTCTTATTAGACTATTGTTTCCCTAGCCATCTAACAAAACTCAAAGACGGGCCCCAGGGAGATACCTACCAGCTGTCATGCCAAACAGATGTGTTGTCAAGCTACCTTTTAAATGTGTATATTTAGACACATAGTGCCACCCTCCACCTTGGACAGAAAAGGTTTCTCTCTACAAGTGGTTAGCAGTTAATACAGAGACTCATAACTGGTCCAGGTGCAGAGAACAAATGGCTATTGAGTGTTCATCCCTGAATGGGATATCTAAATCAACCACGCACCACAAGGCTCAGGAATCGTTTTGGAAAAAGAATGTAAGAGACACGGTATATAAAGAGAAGCGCTGTGAAATGCTGTCTGGGCATGACATGGCTATTGCACTCACAAACTAACAGTTATGGTTACCTGCATGATTAGTCAACATTCCAACAGTCCAACTAATTGGACTCTGGTTAAAAAAAAAAAAAAAGGCAAAGACACAAAGTAGGAGCAAGTTGAGGATTGCTGGGTTCTGGGGAAAAGTGGAAGAAATAATTCATTTATGTGCATGAAACTGTTACAGAATAAATAAAAGATACTGTTTAAATAAAACGGAAATTTTGGAATGAAAGACAAGTTGGTTAACTATCTTAAAGGTTGGATATAAAGCTCAGCCTTGCTAAAGCTATGTTGTCCTCTGAGATAAAAGCTGAGTGAGTAAAAACAGGAAGCCAGGATTTTAAGGTCATCTTTGGTGACCTTACATAGCAAGATGGAAGCCAACTGAGCTAGTGTTATAGCCTGCTATTTGAGACAAAGATGCAGCCATCTTCATATTCAACTTCCATTTTGTTTCTAAGGTGAAATTAAGCTCGCAATTTTAAACTTTTCAACTCTGCTTCCTGGAAGTGGTTGTTCATAGCTGATCTTGTATTTTACTATGATTCAATAGTATATGATTCAATAGATAACTTTGTTATCTATTCACTTGGCTACATTCTGGTTGCACCCATTTTATCTACACACCGGTCTACACTCTGGGTGTACTATAGAAGACCCTAGGCCTTGCCTCACTTACCTTACTTAGGACCTATAAGCTTAAAGGTTAGCTGACAATGCTTTGTCCAGTTAGCCAAAACCATAAAATTGCTTTGTACAGTTAGCCAAAATGTGTTACTGCCCTCCCCATGTTGTTTGGTTCTTTCTATAAAAACCCTGCTATGAGAACTTGTAGATGTCACAATTAGGCTCTCAAGTCCTTACTGTGGCCCTGATCGATCAGCTTGGAAAAGGTGTTCCAATAAACAAACTGAGACCAAAGTCTGAGTGGTTTGTGTGGCTATTCTTATGCTAGAACACTAGAAGAGCCTCTATCAGAAAGGAAGATCAAGATCTTCCTAATGCAAAGATTCTAGGGTTTGGGGTTGGAATAGCTCTCTCCTGGGAAAGCCGATTGTGCACTTTGCATCTCTTTGGATACTCAGTGACTAAAGAGCACGCCACTGGACAGTGGTGCTTCACGACTTTAATCCCCGCAACTAGAGAGGCAGAGGCAGGTGGATTTCTGAGTTCAAGGCCAGCCTGGTCTACAGAGTAAGATCTAGGAGAGCCAAGGCTACTTGAAGAAATCTTGTGCAGTATGCTTACACAGGAATAGACTCACACCTGGCTCATGCTTTTAATAATAGCACTCTGGAGGCTGGGGCAAAAGGATCACCTTGAAATAGAGGTTAGCCTGGACTATAAAGAGTTCTAGGCCAACACGGGTCACATACAGAGTGAGTTCTGGGCCAGCATAGACTACAGAGTGAGGTACTGTCTCGAAAGTAAATGAATAATTAAAAGTAAAATCAAGAAGGTCTTGATTCTTAGTCTTTGGAAGCAGTCTGTAGTTTATAAGACAGAAACACTTTAGCAACCTCCCTTTTGTGATTCATTTCACATTCTACATCATCTTTTCAAAGGTGACAGGGCTCTAGACAAGACATGCTGATCACTGCTGCAGCCCTCATCACACACCATGACTAAGAACCTGCTCTCTGTCCCAGGCCTGTGCCCCCTTCCCAGGCAGAAGGTAAGGTCGCTGCATGTAGGGACCCAACACTCTCTTGTTTGCTGTATCTCTGTGCTTAGCTGAGAGCCTGGCCCAGGGAAGGCCCTCACAGACATTTACACTGACCTGGTTTTAGATGCTTCACCATCGCTCCTACTTTGGTGACCGTTCCAGCAGCTTCATGCCCCAGCACCATTGGCTTTTTCACAACAAAATCTCCAATTCGGCCATGCTGCCAGTAGTGAACATCGGAGCCGCAGATGCCCACAGAATGCATTTTCAGTAGCACCTCTGATTAGAGAATTGAGACAGAGAAAACAGGTGAGAGAAAGGCAGACCTTCCGTCGCTCTCAGGAGCAATAGCAGTTCCCCTCTGGACAGGGGAGAGATCTGGGTTCTCAGATGCAGGTACAAAACTGAGATTATAAAAGAAAATAAGCTAAACAGAGGACCCAGTTAAGCCTAGGAAGACACGGAACAGCTTGAACAGAGCAAAGGAACAGAGTGTTATGGGTAAGGACGTGTTGACTAGGCTGGGCTAGTGTTCCAAGATATTTGGTCAAACACCCATGCAGACTTTGCTTATAAGGTGGGGTTTCTTGTGAAGGGTCTTACAGCACAACTAGCATCTACATCAATAGGCTGTGAGTGGAAGACATTGTCCTCCGTTAAGCAGGTAGGCCTCAACCAATCATTTAGAGGCCTTGGGAGAAGACCGAAGGCAAAACTTTCCGAAGACTACTACACAGGAAGCCTGCCTGAGTCTAATACCCTGCCCTGCAAGCTCAGAGCTTTCCAGACCGCCCAATCACAGGAGTTAGTTGTCCAACATAAAATAAACTGCCCTTTTCTCCTCTCCCTTCCCTCTGTAGATATACATATATCTTACTTGGTCTGTTTGTTTGGAGAGCCTGGCCAATCCTACTGTAAACAAGATATTATGAGGAGAAAGCACTGTGTCAGCCATTTAAAAGAACGAACTGTTTTGCAGGAGATAACCGTTCCCAAATACTGAGCTGAGCCTGACTCTTATCATCCTGAGAATCTCTGCTTGCCACTGCGTGATGAGCTGCCAGGTTAAGTTCTTCCTGTTCCTTGTTTTCTAAAAAGGTACAGTTTAAACTTCACTTTCCTGTAAGTGAAGTTACCCTTTACCCTTACCCTTCAGGGGACTGAATCAAGTGAGGTTTGGTGGTGTTTCTGTTGTCCGGAGTCCAAGTTTAAAATAATGAGGCCAGTGGGCCTCCCAGCTCAAATAAGTACCAAAGGATTCTGGGCTCCGTCTGACCTAGATGACGACATTATGAGTACCTCCCTGAGGAAAAAAAAAACAACAAAACTCCATCTTCAAAAGACAAAGAAGCTAAGGGCACTAACTACGCACTCAGACATATCTGCAAATTGCCAGCAAAATCCCCCAGATATGTCTCTGAGGAACTGTCTTTGCCCTTGGTTTTTACTGAGAAATTAGGAATGGCAGGCTGAATTCTGAAATCAAAGACAGAGAAACATTATTGAAATCAGGAAAATGCTAAGTTTTCTCTATAGCAAGAGATGAGACCTGTCTTGCTGGAATACTAGCTTTCCAGTTTACTCTCTTCCCATTCAACTATAGCAACAGACAAAAGAATCAGAATAGGCTGGGTCAGAGAGGACCCTTCACAGACCAAGAAAGCCCTTCCTGGGCCACCTCTGCAGCCAAAGCCACCTTGTCAGGATACAGTGAGGCGCCTCCTCCAGGCCCCTGAACATGATATCTTCGTGAAAATGTCTAAGCCCTTAAATTTGCATTGCTTGCTACGCACTGATAGGAATAGCTGTTGTTCATATCTTATCACTGTAAGTCAACAATGCCACTGACCTTTGAGTGGCAAAGCTCTGGAGTTACCAACAAAGCCTCCTTCAATCTGACGTTTGCCCAGAATCTGTGCTTCTGGGCTGAAGTATGGCAGGGTGGGGAGGACATCCCAGGTCATCAAGGAGAGCAAAGGAATCTGAGGGACCGAAGACTCTGTCCATTGGTCCCTAGCCTCACCCAGGAATCCTACAGATGATGACCTGGATTCTGGGATGGGGTACTCTACCCTAGCCAACAGTGGGCATGACCTCCCCAGGTCTGGATGCCACCAGGAAACCTACATGACAGCTCAGCCCAGTGGGCTCACCCACCGAGAGGCCCGGAGTGGAGCAAAGGTGCCAGGAACCCTGCCCCTAGATGCTCAGTCACTTTCTGTGCTCGGTTGATTAGGGGAAGGGACAGGACTTCCCATAGCCCCTCCCACCATGACTGGACAGGTAGATAGCTCTGGGCTGGTCCTCTTCGGTGTGCTAACGCCGTGCTCTTTCGCTAACTATGAGATTTAGTTCTGTAGATTTCTAGAACCAGAATTATGATTTGGCATCTAATCTGGTAAACAGGGTACTTGCTTGTTAGGTAAGAAGGGTTGGTTCTGCCTTTGGTCCATATGATTCACATCAAAAACCCAGGGCAACTCAGCAGTCTGGCATCTTAGTTTTTCTCCTCATATCACTGATTCTTTTACTTCATACGGTAGCCAAAATAAATCATTTTAGCCAATGGACAAAAAAAGAAGTAAACATGTCAACCAGTAGGAAAAGAGGGGCAGGGATCAATGCACATGTCAGGTCAGTTTCCCAAGGACCTACCATTTGGGCCAGGTTCGGGAACTGGGTAGTTCTCCTGAAATAAAAGAGAAGGTTGTTTAGTATGCATAATAACTTGTCCCTACATTTTTCACTTATAAAATAGTCACCTGGAGCTTCATTTAATTATACCCAGAATGCCAGTTCAAAGCATCTGCTGCTACCCGAGAGCACTAAAGGGGAGCACCCGGCCTGCTAGAAAGCCTGTCCTGCTCTTCACCACACTGTTCAAGACAGAGCCATTGGCCCAAATGATGGCATGCACAACGTACTCCAAACACGATAGGAAAGTGTATAACGGTGACAAACAGCACAGACTGTTCTGAAGCTGGGTCCCCTCCTCAGAAAACTGCCAACCACCCCGCAATCAAAGCCCAACTGTCAACGCTGCGGGAGGCCACTGTAGTTGCTCAGCACACCTTTGGAGCTACGTGCCCAGGACTAAGAAAAGTGTGCTGGATGTGGTTCCGTGCACGAAGGGTGTCTGAGCTGCGCTGCGTTTCTAGATCTGCCTTCCTCACTGGAGCTTTTCATCCTAGCGATCATGTTCTCAGATACACATCTGTTTGCTCTGGCCTGTTCCTACAGGGAAAGGAGGGAGTTACAGGCTGGATTGGACAGGTGGGAGGGTGTCCTTGCTGCCGCTGCTTTCCCTTTACTTCAGCACACGGGATACCCAGGCATCTCTTCTAAAACCTCCATGCGGAGTTTTAGGAGCCCCTTTAGAACACAAGGGCCTGCATTTTAGTGCATAAAGCAACCTGACTGATTTTGGTGTTCACAGCTAGTATTAGAAAAGAATTTGCTTACTAACCCTTTCTCTGTGGTTACCTGGCCACAGTTAAGTCAGGGTTGACAAGGAGGAAGGACCGAGAGTGGCCAGATCCAAGTGTTTACTGTATTAATTCTCTGTGGGCAGACAAGAACCAGAGGGAGAGGGCAATGTGAAATGTTTACAGCGGTTGCTGTAGAATACTTTCAGCTCTGGCTTACCACAGCCCAGAGCCTACAGATGAGAAACCTGAGGTTAGGGAGTTAGGTTCAAGATCCTGTCGCCAGACAGGGGATTAAGTAGGGCTCAGCCTGGCTTTCCCCGACACTTAGAACAGTTTCCCTTGTGCCTCCGGCAGTTCTGACGGACAGTGCCCTTTCTTCTTCGGGTGACAGAAAGAGCTGACAGTTGTGTGGGGCAATTAGTAGGTGGGCCTCCATGCAGACTGCCCTGAAGGGGCCTCTGCTTAAAGCACTCCACCTTCCTGGCCAGCGACGTGGTTCCGCAGGTAAGAGGGCTTTTGGACAAGCCTGAAAACCTGAGTTTGATCTCTGGACCCATGTGACTGAAGGTGAAAACCAGCTCCCACTCGTTGTCCAGTGACCTCCACATGCCAGCCACCTCTCCTCCTCCTCCTCCTCTCTCTCTCTCTCTCTCTCACACACACACACACACAATAAGTAAATATTTTTTAAGGGACTGGAGAGATGGCTCAGTGAATAAGAGAACTGGCTGCTCTTCCAGAACACACAGGTTCATTTCCCAGCACCCACATGGCAGTTCATAACTGCCTATAACTCCAGTTTCAGGGGATCTGACACCCTCACACAGACATATGCACAGGAAAAAAACAAAACAAAACCAACCAAGCAAACAAACAGAAAACACCAATGCACATAAAAATAAATCATTCAGCCAGGCATGGTGGCGCATGACTTTAGTCCCAGCACTTGGGGAGGCAGAGGCAGGCTACAAAAAGAAAACCTGTCTTGAAAAAACAAAACAAACAAACAAAAAAAAAAAAAACCTTTAACTTCAGTGGAGCTAATGACCACTGGTTTTGTTTCTAACTTAGGACCTTGCCCACCGTCCCTCTCAATGATATCAGGAGGCAAAACTCCGTACACTGATGCCTGGTTTCACTTTTTCCCTAGCTTACGACCAGCCAGGGTAAGCCTGGACATCCGGCCTGGGGAAGTGGGAGATTGAAGCTTAGAGTAAGTAACAGCTGGAACACCAAGTAAACCCTGAGTCACTGAAGATTTACTTACAGCTCTAGTCCACATTCAAAGATGCAGTGACTCTTCGGGACACTAGAGGGTGCTGTGCTGGCAGTCCGATTGACTGAGGCCCTAAAAATTTCATTCTTCACACCATTTCTTTTCCCTCTCTCCTCACACTCTCTGGCTACTTATCCGAAGGTGACCTTTAAGCTCTGGTTTCTTCTCCCAAATTCTGGGAGTACAGCTGAGGGCCACCATATCGTATTTCTGTGGTGCTGGAGAAGGAGCCCAATGCTTTGTGCACACAAAGCAAGCAGTCTATCCACAGAGCTACAGCGCTCAGCAAACCCCCTCCCTGCCTCTTGGTGACTTCACTCACTCAACTGTGGCTCAGCTCCAGCTTTCCTCTCTCTGCAGGGGACATGCCACTGGACACAAGACCATGTTAAGATCAACCATTGGTAGCTGAGAGGGCTCAGAAGTTGAAAGTGTCTGCTGATCTTACAGAGGACCAGAGCCCGGGGCCTCGCACCCATGTTAGGCTGATTACAAACGCCTGTAACTCCAGCTTCAAAAGATACAACACCTTCTGGCCTCTGCACGCACATACACTCACACACTCACGGGCGCACACACACAGATATAAAATGCCTTCTTTATATTAGAAATAAAATCAATCTTCACAGTGGGTAAGCAGTTTTGAGGAAGATGGGGGAGAAGGATCTAGAATTTCAAGATTGCCTGAACTAGACAGCAAGACTTCACCTCAAAATAAACAAATAAACCCTAAGCTTGTAAATATTGCTCTAAGTACCACTGTGGATCCCAGGCTTTACCAAGTTACCACAGCGTGGCCACCAAACACTAAAAGGTGGTGTGTGCCTGGCGGCAACCTTGTTTACCTAATCTTCTTTTCCATCTCAGATTTCTCCTGTGCTAACCTTCCGTTTGTCTCCTTACCTCTCAAGGTTCTTGAGGGCTGTAGCTCGGGGGTAGAATGCACGCCTAAAAAGGGTGGACAGACAGACACAAACATACACACACACTGAATATCTCTTCATCAGCTCCCCTTTCCATTGGTATATTTGAAAAATACACACCCTCAACCCATTTTGCCTAGGTCCTCTAATACCGCTCCTCATGTTGTGGTGACCCCCAACCGTGACATGATTTTCATGGCTACTTCATAACTGTTATTTTACTGTTATTAATCGTAATGCAAATATCTGACATGTAGGGTATCTGGCACGTGACCCCTGTGAAAGGGTTGTTCAACCCCCAGAGCGGCGGCCAACCCACTGGTTGAGATCCGCTGGCCTAGGTGCTTCAAGACAAGGAGGGATCAGAGAAGGGAGGGAGGTTTCCCCTCCTCCAGCCTGCCTGGGTATGCCTGGGCAGAAGGGAGGCTCTGGGGTAGCCTGCCCGTGTGCAGAGCTGGCTCTCCTCAACCCGCTGTGAAGTTATATAACCTCTTGAATTTCCTCTTTTGTACCATGAGGATAATCATGAAAGGGAGTGCCGACTCACAGCAAACACGTTTGCTCTTATTACAAAAGAAATAGCCCAAAGTTCTGTCCCCATAACAGTTGAACCAGCTCTGGACAACTCTGTCCTTTGGGAAAGGGCAAAGGACTTCAACCTGTTACAGGATTGGATTCCCATTCTTTCCATGTTGACTTTGAGAGAAATTTGCCCTTTAAGAGGCTGGGACTTGGAAGACCGGAAGCAGAACTCTAGCAATGGTCTAGGCTTGCTTCTTGTAATGTGGAGATGAAGTCACCCCCACGCCTTAAAGGAACAGGCAGGGAGGGGAGTGGTGGCCTGTGGCCGGATTCTTAGGAGCTGTCTTTGCCACTTGCTCCCACACGTCACATTGCCTGTGACCCTGAGGGGCTGTGCTGCATACTTGGTGAACACGGCATTACCGTCATTTCTCTTCCTGCTTCGTTTCCCCTAACCCCGTGTATTTGTCTTGTGTTCTGTGTTCTGGGAGGAAAAGCCAAAGGTCTTCTAATTGGGCAAGAGGCTTTGTTCTAGCCATCGGTCCTGGCATGTGAGACAGTCAAAAGAAAGGGTTGGAAGCTCTCCCATAGTCCACTGAGCTGGTCCTCTGCCCAGGCTCTCCTTCTTCTGTCCTGCTGATACCAATCTGTCCCGCAGTTCGAATCTGTTTACACTCCCGTTAGCCCTGAAAAGTCCCATTCCCTTCACAAGGGGACCCCACTCCTCAATCTCACCTCCAGCCACACCCAGCACCTCCCACTTAACTCTTCTCATAAAGGATTTCTCCTTCTCCTCCTTCCTCACGATCCCATATGAGATGGGAAGTGAAGTATCTGGAAACATCCAGATGGGTCTATCCAATGAACAGGGTTGTTATTTTTGTTTTTTTGAGACAGGATCTCACTGTATAACCCTGGCTGGAACTTGTTATGTAGGCTAGGCTAACCTCAACCTCACAGAGAACTGCCTGTTTCTGCCTCCCAAGTGCTGGGGTTAAAGGTCAGTGGCAGCACCTGGCTCCCAGCAGAGTTTTGTATCCTAGGGACTGACGTTGAGGTGGTTTTCCTGTAAGAAACCTTCCCTCATAACTGGGAATGTAACTCTTTTTCACCCCCTGCCCATGAGAGCCGAATCCACACAGGACAGAGGACTACTTAATTCTCATCAAGTAACGTAAAATGTTTTTTCTTCCTATTCAACAACGGCCAGGGAAAGTGACTGGATGCCCAGGACCCTCTGAGCCCCAGGTGATCATGACAATACCTTTCTCCTCATCCCAAACTGAGCTGGGCCATTTTAAATGTGTTTTATTAGATAGAGATGTATCTTGCCTTTAAATCAAAGCCATTCTGATTTAGCGTGGCCGAGCACGTGTAGATGCAAGGCACACAGCCTGCTGGGGGACCCCAGAGGGCAACTTCCGGGAGTCAGTGCTCTCATTCCACCATGTGGCTTCCAGGCGCCAAACTCAACTTGTCGGGCAGCAGCAAGCACCATCTTGCTAGCCCTCAAAGCAATCCTTTTGCCCTAGGGCATGTTAAATTTCCTCAAAAAAGCAAAAACTCATGATCTTCACAGAACCCTGATTGTTTAAACATCACAGTAATGCTTTGTTCTCTCTGCCCTTTGTAATGAAATTACATTAACCCATCACTTTTAAATGCCTATTTTTTCTTTTACCTTGTTGTCGACTCATATGGCCAATGACAGCATAAAATAAATGAAAACCCAAACCCATTGCCTTGCTGACTTCTCCAGGGTGTTCAGCAGCTGATTAGTTCCCAAATCCACATGCCAAAATAAGCAAGGCCCTGATTTTTCAGGAAGAAAGGGGATAGCATCCCCTCTGAGGATGGTCCATGGACTGATGCGCAGTGCAGTTGGACAAGAAATTGGGAGGCAAACTTAGAAATGGCTACCATTTTGACCTGCAGAGTCCAGCTCAAATGTTAGTCTGTCTGTGGTCAGCTGCAAATGAAAATAAAATCATTCTTTCACCTCTGAAGCACTGAACTAAAGTACCCAGCATGTGGCTGGGATGTAGCAATGCAGCAATATTTGATTCCTTTTGTTAGCATCCGTACTATGCGAGCAAAATGTACAGCATAAAATAGTTCTTTAAAAAAACGCAAAAGCTCACAAGCCACCCACTTGCCCCCAACACCAAAAAACTTCCTGTGCAGAAAAGCAAAGTCAGTTTTCATGAACCAGTAATTCATCTTCCAATGAAGAAAGGCAAGTTCTAGATTTCTCAAGATGGGCCAAAGAGGCATAAAGAAGTTGAACTGCCACAGTTGAATACAGAGTTTTGCCTGGCCCACATTCTAAGAATTTTGCCAAAATTATCCATATGCATTTGACGCTTGTGGCCTTTCCCCATTTCTTCATGCTAAGATGGTTTAAAGGCCTTGGCTTCCTTCCCAGCTCCACAGTTAGCACATACCAGCAGGGGTGCATGGGACTCTGCGCTGGCCCTCTGGTAAGCACTGTGTCACTGAAGCTCACACAACCCAAATGAATACTAAGGCCCCTCTCCTCCCCTCCTCCCCTCCTCTCCCCCTTCCTTCTGTGTTAGGGATTTAACCTAGCCCCTAGCACTGGCCTTGAACTTGCTTTGTAGCCCACAATCAAGCCTTGAACTTTAACTTCCTGCCTCAATCTCCTGAGTAGCTGGGAATAGGCCTGGTGCTCCTCTTCAAGCAAAGATGACCACAGCAGGAGAAAAGACTGTTGCTGAGCACACAACTATCAGACATGGAACTGGGACTGACCTCCACAGGAGGCCGCTAGTAAGGCTTTGACCTTACTACTTCCTTTTCGAGAAGACCCTCACGAACCAACACTATTTGCTGATGGGGGGCTTGTTTCCTTATACATCAACTTGCTCACTTATTTCTCCCTCTTGCTTCTTAAGTACCAGTTTCTCCACCTTAAAAGAGAGAAATCTGAAGCCAGGGTACGGTAGCACATGTCTGTGATCCTAGCACTCAGGAGGCAGAGGCAGGTGGATCTCTGTGAGTTCAAAACCAGCCTGGTCTACAGAATGAGTTCCAGGACAGCCAAGGCTACACAGAGAAACCCTGTCTCAAACCCCCCCAAAAAAAACCCAACAAAACAAAAATGAAATAGAGAAATCTGAGGATCTCCCCCGTCATTATGAAGGAAACCTACCAGCCTATCCTAATATATGTGTGCATCTAGATGCACAACCTCCACTCTGCTGTGTATATACTCATTTACTAGTCCATCCTAGTGTGTGTGTGTGTGTGTGTGCGTGTGTGTGTGTAAGCGTCTCTCACTTTATCACTCAAATTACAAAGGCTCTCTCCGTGTTGACCCTAAGTGTGAGAAGACATCAATTACTATATCAAGGAAAAGAGAATCTTGTCCCCCAGGCAGGCAGGAGGGAGGCTGGGGGTCATGTTTCCTTCCTGCTTGTCTCAGCAGAGTAGCTCAGGTCCTGTTTTTCCACAGAGACCTACCCTGGACATTGGCCAGTTTCTGCCCTTACTGGTGGCGGCAAGGCAACACTGGGAAAGCCTGCACTCTTCTTCCCTTCGGAACCCTTTGAAATCCTGCTTTAGATACTAGGAATGGAGGTTTCTCCAAAGAATTCCTTTTATGTGAGCCCCGGAGGCAAGGATCTTTATCAGCAGACTCTGCCTCTAGTCGACCCAAATGAAAGCTAGGCCTCAGTTCCCCACCCGTCCTGTCCCGTCGAAAGACCTGAACGTCTGTTGCTGTGTGGTGTTACATCAAAAGGAGGGAACTGTGTCTTTCCCATTTCCACTTTGCAACCCATAGCCAAGCTGGCCGACGGCATTCAGAGGCTTCTACCACCTGATCTGCGATTCCGACCTCCCGGGTTTCGCTGTGGTTCTCCTGAGAGACACTGTGCTTCAGGGACTGTCTCACCACTCAGACTTAAACTGCTGAATCTATCTGCCTTAGGAAACCGGAAGGACAGGGGTGCCCCATGGGGGTGGTGGCGGGAGAGGATCACCCCTGGGAAGGAAGGGAGAACCAAGGAGGCCTGTGTTGAATTGCGGGGATCCCAGCAATAGCATCCTCTCCACTGAGGGCGCTTAGGAACTCACTTCAAGGGTTATTGATAGGCAAGCTGAGACAGTCCCAATTCTCCTAAAGAGCGATTGAGGGCAGGACAAGCCTCCGTGCAGGACGGTGCTTTAAGGGTTTCTTTCCTCTATCTCCCTGTTTTGGGATGTTGGGAGAAAGGGACTGTGTCCTCCCTGGGTCCTCAGCACAATGCCTAGGTCCACAGTGGGCATGTTCTCACTTAGTGAAGTCCTAAATCACTCTGCAAGCGACACATCACTCTCCTGTCCCTATATGCGCCATTTACCGCAATAACCGATCCTAGTGTCTCTTTCATCAACATGTTGGATGGATGTTCCAAAGCGCTTGGAAACAGCGCTAGGAAGAGGGTTTGAATCTGAGTTCTTGTCTTGGCTCCGTTAATGAACCAAAACGACCGTCTTGGCAAGTGTCAGCTTCGGGCAAGGGTTTGGACTCCCCAGATGGACGCATAGGCCTACCAAGTGGTGGTGGTGGTGGGGGGGGGGGTTAAGGAACTCTTGGACAATCTGAAAATGTTTCCAAACTCGGGTCTGTGTGCATTCTGCACTGAGGAAGGCTGTGAAACGGACCACCACTGTTCGTCCCGGTGAGTCCGTCCCTGTAGCCGACAGATTCTAGGGAACAGGAGCAGGAGCGGTGGCTGGTCCCCAAGCCCACACGCTGCACGCCCCACTGAGATGGACTTTGACAAGGGAACTTTGGCACGGCCACAGAGATGATTCAGCAGATCTCTGAACTCCAGTTCAGGGGGCAGAGTCAGGTTTGAAGCCAGGGGCAGAGGTACCCAGAATGCTCCAGGGAAGCCAGAGGTGGGCTAAGGGAGATAAACTATAGGCTATACCCCAGTTAAGTGCATCGGGAGCCCTTGCTGGGTCCTCTCGCGATTAACAACTCTGTGAGGGGGTATTATCAGCTGCGAGCAAAGAGGATTACATAGAGACATTCGCTGCTTTTCAGTGTCGCCTTGCCAGCTCTTTCTGCCCTGCCCTGTCTCCCCAGAGAAGATCTGGGGAGATCCTAACCCTGGAAGACTCCCTCGACCCTCCTGAAGAGCAGTAACAAAGAGTGTGAACTTTCAGCTGTCAAAGGAGGTGACGGCTTGTTTCTTTTTCAGCGGCTCTGGCCACAGGCCAGGCAGCTAAGGTCCTGGCAGCACGCGACCAGAATTCTCCCTAGAGATAGATAACGGCCGCTAACTGCAACCCCACCCCCGCCCCTCACCCCCGGTAGCCAGCTGAGATCTGGGTAAACCCGGGCAGGCAGGGGTGCCCTGAGAGGGACAGGAACTTAGTGGGTCTCACGGCTGGGCTGGCAGAGAAAGGGCTCCCACCCTTTTTTTTTTCCCTTTTTACCAAACGAATGTCCCCAGGTCCGTGTACTGCTAGGGCCAGGTTCTCGGCCTTAGCTGGAGCTGCCATGTCTGCCGGTTCTTGCCTCGAAGTGCAGGCTGGACCCGGCGGGGAGCTAGCTGGTGGTTGTGATGGTCCCACCGCCGAGGGTCGGGGGTAAGGGGCAGGGGGCGGGGCTTGGGCACGGCGGTGGGCGGGCGGGGGCGGGGCCTGTCGCGCCTGACAGCCGGGAGGCGGATCTTAACGCGGAGCAGGGGGGGTGGGGCGGGACGTAGCGCTGCCCCGGCGCCCCGAGCCGGGAAGGCGAGCGGCCTAGCGTGGCCACCGCGGATCTGGGGCTGCAGGAGCCCGGGATCCTCGCGGTCCGAGGTGGAGCGCGGCAGTTCTGCGGGACTAGCAGGAGCACTGCTCTGCCAAGCGCGCTCCGCGCGGCAGCCGCTTGGGTTTCCCCAGCAACCTGCAAAGGGCCTGACACGAGCAGGCGTGGAGGAAGGAATGCGTGTGTCACACGGTCCTGCTCCGTCTGCAGAAAGATGCTGGAGGACGAATTTGCGAGCCTTTCTCTTTAAAGGCTTCCTCGCTTTCCATTGGCAGCCGCGTTTCTGCCCAGATCCCGCCTTTAGTGCCTCCCCGGTCAGGACAAACAGGTTTTCTGTTTTAGCGATGGAGCTTGCCGGCCCTCTCTGTAGATGCTGGGGGTTTCCCTCTCTTTCCTTCTTCCTTTCTTTCCCTCCTTTCTTTCTTCTTCGCTCCCCCCTCCCACTCACCCCCGACCCCGCGACAGGAAAACAGGGTTTCTCTATGTAGCCACGGCTGTCCTGTAACACACTCTATACACCAACCTGGCCTCGAACTCACAAAGATCCTCCTGCTTCTACCTCCTGAGGGCTGGGATTAAAGGCGTGTGCCACTGGGGATCTCACCCCCCTTACCATTCTTACTACCCTGTAATCTCCTCCGGGGGGTTCTCCCCAGAGCTCCCAGCTTGTGACACCTCCTTGGGACACAGCTTTATGCTCTTTGGCAGCATCCGTTCCCTGGACGCACTAGAGGACCCACCGAGGCCAAGGTTCCATGCCTTCACTAGAGTGTTGTGAGATGTTTGGCTCAGCAGGGGAGCTGAAAATCGTGCTGGAGCCAGATGCGGAAGAATGTCAGAAAGGGGAAGTGATTGGGGTGGAAGAGGTAGAAGTTGGTATATGGCTTAATAAAGCAACAGGATTAATTTTTAACATATATATACACACACATACATATGTATATATACACGTGTGTGTATACATATACATGTGTGTATATATACATGTGTGTATACATATCTGGTCTTACGTGTATGAGTGTCTGGCCTGAATACATGTATGTGCATGATGCGGGTACATGGTGTCCCTAGAGGCATCAGATCCTCTGGATCTGGAGCTATGGATGGTGGTGAGCTGCCGTGTGGCTTCTGGGAAATTAAACCCAGGTCTTCTACAACAGCATCAAGTGCTCTCAACGACCGAGCCAGCCCGCCAGCCCCAGAACGGATTTTTTAATCGTGTTTTTAATTGAAAGCTAATAAATTTCTAATTACATTTCTCCCCCAACCCAAAACTACAAACTGAGTACTGAAGCTTAGCTAATCAAGGTGCTTAACTCTGCTTAACTCTGGGAGATCTGACCCAGAGCCTGAGACCTGAACCCGCAGCCTAACACGGAGCCTTAGAACATTAACTTCAAGGTGCTTTTTTTCAATTCGTGGATAAAGATCATATTATGCTAATTCTACTTCAGAAAGCTTTGCGAGCTGTTTGATTTACAACGTCAGCTTTTAAAAGCACAATAAGTCAAAGGGTCAGTAAACCAGGCAGAAATAATTTTGCAAGAAGGGAAGGAAGAGGAGGAGGACGGGGAGGAGAGAGCCCCAAATCCGCTTTCTAATTTTATTCATAATTAAGAACAAAGGGACTTTCACACCAGTAGAAACTGAGTCACAGGTATGGAATCCATACCCCAGCTCCACACTAGCATATTCTGCTAATTCGACAGACCCTGGGGCTTGTCCGTTACGGTATGCTGCTGGTGTTAGGACAATCCCACGGCACTACCCTGTCGGGCACACTCCACTTCTCACACACGCTGCTCCTCAGTGTGCAGCCAGGCGTCCCTCTGGCCGTCGAAGTCGTTTTTCATATTCACAGTTGTGCAACTTCAGCAATATTCCTGTGTGTAGCACCACGCAAATCCTCGGTGTCTAAAGTTTGCAGCTGGAGTCAGCTTGAAGAGTGTGCCCAAACTTCATCCCAAACTGGAATGTCGTCTGTTCCGCTTCTCCTTGTTCTCGTCCTCAGGAGGAGAGGCCTCCTTGTGGCTGGATGCCACTGAATACTGCACTAACCTTGTTAGAGGGACCTGGGCATCACCTCTTTCCTCCGCCATCCACTCCCAAACCTTCCAACAGGGGCTTGAAGGTCACAGAACATTTCCCAGTTTCGAAGTCAACTTTACGTATCTCTCTATCAGAACTCTGTGACTTAGGTAAAGGTCTGGTGTTCTGATCAAAGGAGATAGTGGGCGAGAGGCCAACGTGACAGAGCGTTGAATCTGCTCAAGGCCACAAACAGGACGGAATTATGCATAGAACTACTCACTCAGTGAGTTGGGTTCTTGCTTTGACAGACCTCCCACGAGGCTTAGCTGTGCTCTTAGCTGGTTCTTCCCTGGCCCTGTTTCTTGGGAGAGCTACCCCCAATACACCTGCCTTTATACTTTAATTTGGCCTGAAGTGGCTCCTTTCGCCAGTGGAATACCTGTCACAGAGCTTGGAGTTTCCTCATTTTCCCAAGGATGTCACCCCAATGAGTGAAGCTGATGCAGGAAGTAGAGAACGGCTTATGGACAAAGGGACATTTCAAGTAGATACTGCTTGTCTTAAAATTATGAAAACAGGATAATCAGAGTGAAAGCAAAGGTCGCTACAATAAAGGTAGAAGGGCCTTGCTTGGAGCTGTCTCTCAGGCAGGAACTTCAGATGCTACCTTAAAGAGTGTTGCCTGGGAACAAAGAGATATGAAGGGTGAGATGTAGATTATATTGGTAAATCGTCATGTGCTGTTTTAAATCACTACAAAGCCAGCTCTGGATGCAGAATTGACCTCACTCTACCTCAGACCCAAGCATATTTTTACTTTTGCTGTATACTTATTAAACTCATTCAAAATAGAACATACATGGATCATTCTCCAGACCGTACAGAACAAAGGGCCAAGGGATAAAATCTTCTGTGACCAGGACTTTTGATAGGAAAGATAAAAAGGTTGAGCTGATAAGGTTTCCTTATTATTATATGTAGGAGTAGTACTAGCCGTAGTAGTTTGATTTTGAGACAGGTTTTCACTCTAGTTCTGCCTGGTCTCAAATGCACTATGTAAATTAGGCTGGCCTCAAACTCACAGACATCCCTCTGCTTCTACTTCCCAAGTGCTAGGATTAAGGCAAGTGTCACCACAGCAGTTGTTTCTACTTTTGAAGACAGGCTGTCCTCAGGCTATCTGGAAATCCTGCTTCCAGATCCCAAGTGCTGGGATTACGGGAAGGAGACAAAATACTCAGATGGATAAGGATTCTTAAGAAACTTCTAAAATTCATTTTTAAGTTTAGAAATGTACTGAAGACACAAGCTTTTATATAACTTTAGTTAGAAACAAACAAAAAACAGCAACTGTGTGTATATGTATACACACACAAAAATTGAACTATGACATTGTATCAAACAAAACTTCATTTAACCAAAGGATTCTTCCTAGAAATAGCTCATTTTTATCAAGGATAAGCAAGGGGAAGGGTCGTAGAGCCCAGGTAACTAGGGTGAAACAGAGCAAGAAGGAGCCTCAGGGAGCAGTCTCTGCCCCTCTGGCTGGGGTCCTGCTGCTTTGAAAGCCAAGAGATCCTTCCTCACCTGACTTCATGAACTGGAGAATTCAAATGGCCTGGCCCCAGCCTAGAATGGTTGTCCGGGTCCTGGGCAGCAGGCATCCATACAGCCGATGAAGGGAGCATAAAGACACCCTCTGACTGTTCCCATGAACAAAGCATGAAACACGTCTTTTGGTGAGGTGCTGACTCAGCTGCTGCTGAGCTGTTCTGGGTCTTTAGTGAAAGAGCCAAGTCCTAACTTGTCTCCAGCCAGGGAGACTCAAACCACACCGTTTCTCAGCTCCACACTCCAGTCTAACAATGGAAATAGAGACCTTCGATCAAGGTATAGCATGTTTTCTCCTCAGATCCAGGCCAGTGTGTAACACTGACATGTCTGTGATGTATTAGTGTGACATCAAAAAAAAAAAAAAAAAAAAGTCTTGGAGTGGTTTAAACCGAGAGAGAGCTCAGTTTCCTCTACTTCTCTACCTAGGTCTTCCATCTGCCTCTGTTGCCTCTTCCTGACAAAGGGTTTTGCTCTGTATTTCTCAAACAGCACAGAAAACATAATACAGGGAAGGAATGAGGAGTTTCTTGTCTAAATAAAAATTTTGTCTAAATAAAATTCCTTGTAAAAAATTTACAAGGAAAGAATGCGCTGAAACCCGCTGATCCAGAACAGGAGTCACAAACAGATATGTCGACCTATATTCACGTGTTGCTTGCAGAATTTACGGTGGATACTTGTTTTCTTTAAGGTTGCTTTCTTGGTTGCTTTCAGCAAATGATTTCCATCTCTCTCTCTCCCCCTCTCTCTCTCTCCAGGGGCTTTAAAATTAAAGCTTTGTGTTTTGTAGTAGAAGTTTTGGTTTCTTTAAAAACTCAGTGATGGGGACTGGAGAGATGGCTCAGAGGTTAAGAACAATCATAAGTTCAATTCCCAGCAACCACATGGTGGCTCTCAACCATCTAAAATAAAATCTGGTGCCCTCTTCTGGCATGCAGGTGTACATGCAAACACATGTATACATCATAATAATATGATACATCATATTATTTAATAACAATAATACATCATATTATTATTTTAATAATACTATTATTAATAATGCATTATATTATTATGATATGATATGCACATGACGATTTTACCAATATAATCTACATCTCACCCTTCACATCTCTTTGTTCCCAGGCAACATTCTTTAAGGCAGCATCTGAAGTTACTGCCTGAGAGACAGCTCCAATAATAATAATACATCATATTATTTTTCATAACTAAAGAATATCTTAAAAAGAAAGAAAGAAAGAAAAAAGTTACTTAAAAAAAACTCAGTGATGGGGCATAGAAGAAAAAAAAGAGAAGAGGGTGGGATTGGGAGGGGAGGGCAGAGAGAGCTATAGCTGGGATACAAAATGAATAAACTGTAATTAATAAAAATAAAATTTTAAAAATGTAAAACGAAAAAAAAACCTCAGTGATGTCATACGTTTTTGTTTTGATCCCAAGTGTGGGATATGGACTGCCTTAGTTTAGTGCCTTGATTGGGGCATGGTCTTTGCCAGTTGTAACAGCCTCATGGGACTGGGAGACGGATGTGGTCTTTGCCAGCTGCAGAAAGTGGAATTCTGAGGACTCTGAGAGAGTATAAATATAAGAGCCCAGAGAGAGAAGGTGAGGGTTTCAAGGAGACGAGGAGAAAGAAGGCTGTTTGTTCGTTCCGCTGTTGCTGTTTGCTGGACTGTTAGCTATCCTGATGACTGAGATTGGTATTTTCCTAAAGAACTTGATGACCCTAACACTGGAACTAAGTCTAAAGAGGTCTACATCCCCTTTACTTTCTAACCTTTCTTTCCTACCTAGGGATGGGGGTTGGAAGGGAAGTAGAAGCTGAAAGAACCTCAAATAAATAGAGTTTTAAAAATAGAACCTACGAAGAGAAGGGTTTTGGGGGGGATACAAAGTGAATAAAGTGTAATTAAAATAAAAAATAAAAAAATTGCACCTACAGTATTTACCATAGCTTGAAAGGCTGATTACATGGGAAGCCCAGTGCATAGTAGGGCTATGATTACATTGATTACATTGTTTTCTTAGATGCAAGTCAAGCTTAAGTACACTAAATACTTAACAGGGAAAAAGACTGGATACAAGTTTTAAATGGTCTCAAGGCATGTGATTAATTTGGTTCCAAGGCTGAGCAAAAATTTAGTTTTAAAAAAATGAGGTATTTTCAGAAAAAAGCCATTTCCACATGTGTCCATCGATGTGAACATTTTCTGATTCTTGCTTCAGAACAAGAAGCTGAGGCTATGGCAGAATCACTGCTTTTAAAAGATTTGGGGTTTTATTGTTATTGATGGTGGTGGTGGTTTACAAAAGGATATGCTAGACAAGAATTTATGTCACAGCTTTGTGTTGGCCAGTATGAGTACAGGATTGGATGATAAGAAGCAAGGACATATTATGGACTGTTCAAATGATCTTCTAGGGGATTGGTTTGGAGTGTTGTATGTGGTATTAATTTTTACTATTGATTTATCTTCTGGTAATGCTGCTGTGCTGTTAATCCTCAGGAGCTGCATAACCAAATCACCACACAGAGACTGGGTTTTTGGTTAACCTAGAACACAATGCTGGGCAGTATTTACTCCCTTCTAAACCTCCAAGCCCTCAGTTTCCTAACATTTAGATTTCCCACATTATACTTGCTTTGTGTGAAATCTTAGGTCTGGTTCATGCTCCACGTCCTCCAAGACCTCTCCTCCAGCTCTGCTCTCCTAGCTCTCCTCTTTCCCCTTCTCCTCCCACTCCTCTCCTGCCTTCTTGTTCCTCCCCTCTTTCCTGTCCTCTGGCTCCTCCCTGCTCAGCATTGCGTCTAGTTGCTTTATTTTGTGTTTACACAAGAGTTGAGACAGGATGCTTAGAATGAGTATCACAATGCAATATCCAGATTGAAACCAGAGAGTTGGGGGCGGGGTGGGGGAGAAATCAGTATTTGAATGAACAAGGGTAAGGTGTATACATTAAAAAAAAAAAAGAAGAAGAAAGAAAACATTGTACCAACAGAGTGCTAAACTGTTCTTGTGTAAGAGAGCAAAGGAAAATATTTGCATCCATCTACAGAAAATCAGCTGCAATCAGTCTACAAAAACGTCCAGCCTCCAGCACACTGTGAGGAAAAACATGTGATCACCCTGGAGGTGAGAGTGATCCAGAAGATACTGAGCAAGGGCAGAGAATGGCTGTGCATCTGACAGTGCTTCCCTTTCCTCTGACAAAAAACCAGGCTTCGTGTGTGTGTGTGTGTGTGTGTGTGTGTGTGTGTGTGTGTGTGTGTGGTAGGTGAGGCAGGCTCTGAAAGATACAACAGCAGTGCCTGGGCAGAGAGGCCTGGGGCTTGATGATGGAGTAATTAACATTCCGGTAAGTGGTTGGATCAGGATTGTTCCTGATCAACTTAGTGCAGAATCAGAGTTGAATCCCTTGATTCAGAAACCTGAGGCTGAAAACTCTCAGAAGAAGATGGCATGGTATGGCAAGACAGTGCATGTGGAAGGGAACATAGGACAGGCCCATTTGAAGAAGACCCAGGAAGTTCCTTGCCTGACTGCTGAAGTGGACCACAACACACAAAATGAATCCCTCCATTCTTCACATTGCAAGGGATGGTGGGCCCTTCCTGAGACTTGGCTTCCAGAAGTTAAAGGAGAAATCTTGAGAAAACCAACCAGGAACTCAGCCCAGGCGGAAGAGAACTTGGATGTGCCTGATGGTCAAACAGCAAAACTAGTGGATGACTCCAAAGGGCCATGAGTTTCGGAAAGGGAGAACGCAGGCCTCCCAATCACAAGAAAGGGAGGATTGTTCACACCCATCATCTTTCAACAGCATTATTCATAGCAGCTAAGAAAGACAGGAAAAATTTGAGAAGAAACAGATGACAAGAAAGTATGGAATCCACTGAATTCCCTATATTGTCAATGTCGACCTAAAAATGGTCACATTGTTTGTGGCAAAACAGAACATATTATGTCACATGGTCAAAGAAGATACGAAAATGAATAAACCCTACCTAGCATGCAGACAGCCAATTCAAATTATGTGCTAACACATTTCAACCAGCTAATCTGTCCACAAAGATATTTTTACACAGCCTCCTTCCACCACCACCCAGGGACTTCTCTGTGTAGCCCTGGAACCTGGAACTCTGTAGACCAGGCTGGCCTTGAACTTGCAGATATATATCTACCTGCTTCTGTTCCCTGAGTGACAGGATTAAAGGCGTGCATCACCTGCCTATTTTAACATTTCTAATTATACCCTAATATTGAGACAGCATGGATTTTATTTTTTTACATATATCAAAGCAAGAAAGTATCTCAGTCCATGTAAATGTCTTTTGTGTAATTTTCCCTATTTCCTAGAAGTAGGAAATAGTGGCATTCACTTCCTTTTAGGTAAATTTTACTTTGGATTATATTTTATGCTAAGGTTTTAAAGCAATTTACATTGACTGTACAGCTTATCTTTTATCTTTTTAAATAATTTCCACTTATCTAACAACATGAGAAATGTCTGACTTCCTCTTAAAATATATATGCACATCTAACTTATTTAGTACTTTCATGTAAAGAGTAAAAGAATGTGTGAAAGGTTTTTTGTTTGTTTGTTTGTTTGCTTGCTTGTTTGTTTTAGACAGTGCCTCGTGTGTCTCAGGCTAGCTTTGAACTCTCTATTCAGGAGAGGAACTTTCAATCCTCTTGGCTGTGTCTCCCAAGTGCTAAGACAAATCTAGGTATTCATGAATGTTAGGCAAGGATTCTACCAACTGAGCTACATCAGCAACTCCCATGTGAAAATGTTAATATTTAAGGCAGGCTTCCCTAGCATAACAATAGCAGGCATGGTGGCACACGCCTTTACTTCCAGCACTCAGAAGGCAGAGGCAGGTGAATATCTGTGAGTTCAAGGCCAGCCTGGTCTACAAAGTGAGTTCCAGGACAGCCAGGGCTGTAACACAGAGAAACAGAAACCGTGTCTCAAAAAAAATGTATATTTAAATTTTAGACATTCATAAATTCTAAACATTAGTTTCTCTGTACTCCTAGAAGTTATGAGTTATAGTTGGCTCTACATAAAACATACACCTTTTTAAAAGGAAAGAGAACAAAACACAAAAACCAAACCAGAATAAAAATGGAATGAAACCCTGATGTTCCAGCAATACACGTTCTAGTGAACAGTGTCATTTTCTTTCTCCCCTTTCTTGAGCTTGAATTTGTTCTAGTATAAAAAATAGCTGCACAAATCACTCAGGCTCCTGTCTCAGTTAGATAGGGATAGTTTATTAGAATGCCTTTTCCAAGCTGATTGATCCGGGCCACAGTAGGGACTCGGAAGCCTAACTGTGCCATCTACAAGTTCTCACAGCAGGGTTTTTATACCAAAACAAAACAAAAACAACAAACAAACAAACAAACAAAAAAACCCTGCAAAGGACATGGGGAAGGCAATACAAAGCAACATTACATTTTTGTCTAACTAGACAAAGTATTATCAGCTAACCTTTAAGCTGATTGGTCCTAAGTGAGGTAAGCAAGGCAGGGCTTAGGGTTTTCTAGAGTACATCCAAAGTGTAGCCAGGTGTGCAGATGAGAAGGGTGCAACCAGGGTGTGGCCAAGTGAATAAAGCATCAGTTATAACATTACTGAATCATAGTAAAATATAAGGTAAGCTAGACTCTCTAGCAGGGTCTAGTGCCAGCTATGAACAACCCTTTCCAGGAAGCAGAGTTGAAAAGTTTAAAATTTTGAACTTAATTTCACCTTAGAAACAAAGTGAAAGCTGAATACAAGGTGGCTGCAGATTTGTCTCAAATAGCAGGCTGCCACAGAATCCTGGTTCCAATCAGCAGACTACTCAGCCAGCAAGAATGGTTATGGCATTACTTGATAATGACTGATTTGATTGTTAACGTGGCAAGATCTAGAATCACTTAGAAGATAAGCCTTTGGATTATCTGAAACTGGAGGAGTGACCTTCATCATATTGTATTAAGGTGTGTCTCTGTATATTGTATTATTAGTTGCTAAACAGGCAGCGAGCTAAATGCTAACAGATTCTGGTACTGTTATTGCTATTGAGGAATCTCCTGTCTCAATAGTGTGTAAAAATTACTCTCCAAGTATCTCTGATTCATCAATAAGGAAGTTTAAGAGCCTATAACTAGGCAAAGGAGACAGTAGGCAGAATCTCTGTTCCCAGTCTGAGCATCCCAGGAAGAGAGAGAGGAAGGAAAAGGTTGCTGTACCTTGAAGGGGAGGTCACCATGGAGGAATCAATGGGGATAAGGATGGAGCAGAGGTGGCCAGGGCGAGACTAGAGGACAGGTGACGGGGCACGTGGATGGAAAGTAGCCAGGCTAGCACAGTTGAGTTAGATTAGATCGATATCTGCTCAGTTCTGGTGCTTGAAGCTTCTTAAAAATGTATCAAGCCTCTGTTTCATACATGGGAGCTAGAGCTGGTACAGAAAAAAACGAAACAAAACACCTCAATTCCAGCATAAAACAGGAAGACCCACCCTAAATATGAGCAGCAACATTCCACAAGCTAGGATCTAGAACCAGAAAGAAGACACCATGCTCAACAGCAGCTTTCTTCTTTCTCTACTGCCAGACTGTGTGTCACATGACCAGCTAATTCACGCCCCTACCACGTCTCCACTAATAATGAACTTCATCCTTAGATTGTAGAGCCAAACAAACCCTTCCTTCCTGTTGAGACCTGCGTTAGCCTTTAGCGTAGCATAATTGTAGCCTTTTGTTTCCAGTCTCCATCTTGATTATAAGATGAGATTAAGTTCAAGTTTTCAGTTTCTGCCTTCTAATGATTATGTCTCTATGGTTTAATTTTCTCAAACTTTGTATACTTCATTACCTGGACACCCTATAAACTTCCTCTACTGCAGAACCAATCAAATTAAAAGTCAGTTAGAAAATGCTTTGTCAAAATGATGTAATGTTCCCTACTCCTGGATACCTGGTCGTTACCTAGTTGCAAGTTTGTTTCCTACACCTGGTTACAGTTCTGTTACCTGGTTGTTACTTGGTTGCAGTTTTTCTTATAAAAACCCAGCCTTGGGAACAGACTAGCCTCACAGTTTGGCCCTTGAGTCCACTGTGTCCCTGACCATGATCAGTCTTAGGGTGTTGCATAAATTAAACCATATCTCACTGGGACTGGTGTGCAAGTAGTTTGTGCATCAATTCTTGTACTACAACACTTCCCACGTTGCCAGCAGGTATATTGTAACAGCAACGGTAGGAGTAATTAATTCGGAAACCCACTGACATTTTTCCAGCAACGGCCATGTGTCTGGGCAGTCTTACGTAGGCCACACGAGATTAAAAGCACAACTTAAATGCGTTCTAAGATTCAGAAAAAAACAGAAAACAAAGGAAAACAGAAAGAAAGAAAACCCCTGAAAACAGGGACATTGAAGAATGCTAACAAGGGAACCTCTGTTTGGGAGTCTGGGGTTAGGGGTTGTATGGGGCTGGGTGTCACTCTGTGACTCACACTGGACTTGAATCCAACTCTCAACTCAGCCTCCAGAGAACTGTGATTCCCAGTGAGCACCAAGCCAAGCTCTACACCTCCATCTTAGAAGCAGGGGTAGGTGGGAGAGATTCCAGGCCTTAAAAAAAATTCATTCTAAAGCAATTTAAGAAGACAATATTTAAAGAAAAGAAGAAGAAGATGTCATCATCAAGGAAGGTGTGACAGGCCTACATAATTTGTGAACAGGGACCAGAGGTCATAATGGTAAGGAACCGGTTTTTCCAGGCATTTTTCCGAGTAGCCCATAAGATGCTGGCTCTGACTTCACTGATAGCAGCTTGGCTCAGCGTCCCTGTGTAACCTCCCCAGCCACCACAGCACCGTGAGACACATCCTCTCCTGAACAGAGCTAGAACAAGTTGTTGATACATTTCTACTGTGGCCTTTTAGGTGGAATTTGGAAACCAAACCACATAGCAGGATCCTTTAGGGTCACATATCTAGAAGCCTATCGTAATACTGGACTCTGGACTTACAGATTGTCCAGTGTGCTGACAAGAAAAGCCCACGCTACACAGGTCCTTGGTATTCCCAAGCTTAGAACATTTGTAAAATCTTGATTCCTGACTTTCTCCATCAGTTTATCAACTGTTCATTTACTCAAACCCAGTTGTTTATCACAACAGGAAAAGAGAAAGAAACGTAAAAACATGAAGTTTCTTACATACCCTCAAAATATTGAGAGTTAATCTAGTAAAATCCGTATGTACTGGATGAGATTAACAGAGGCTACTCTGAGGAATTAGTAACATGTTTCCTGTAAGCAAACCTAAAGCTAGCCCTAGAGTGGGTTAGAAAAGGCACTGAGAGAGCAAGGATTTTGGTCTGGGACCATGCAGGGGATGGAGGCCCTTGGCGGTAAAGCGGTCACCGGGAGATAATGGCACAGGAAAAAGGAAAAAAGGAAACAAGGTTACTATTGTAACTGAGGATGGTGGTTTGCACATGCATAAATCATGGAAGTGGTGATGGAGTAAAATGGAAAGACACAAGGTTTATTTCAAAGATTTCATAAGGGATTCATTTACCAGAATCAAGGAGGCAGTAGTAGAAAATTTTATTTTAAAATCTCTAATGCCTTACTACTTCCCACTTCTTTCACAAGATTCCCTGCACTCTGCCCAAAGGTTGGCCATAAGTCTCAGCATCTGCTTTGATACCCTGCAGGGAAGAGCCTTTCAGAGGCCCTCTGTGGCAGGCTCCTGACTTGTTCCCTGTTTTCTCCACAAGGAGAGCAACAGAACCAAAAAATCTGGGCACAGGGGTCTTTTCTGAGACTGATACTCCAACCAAGGACCATGCATGGAGATAACCTAAAATCCCTGCACGGATGTAGCCCATGAAAGTTCAGTATCCAAGTTTGATTCCATAGTAATGGGAACAGGGACTGTCTCTGACATGATCTGATTGACCTGCTCTTTGATCACCTCCCCCTGAGGGGGGAACAGCCTTACCAGGCCACAGAGGAAGACAATGCAGCCACTCCTGATGAGACTTAATAGACCAGGATCAGAAAGAAGGAAAAGAAGACCTCCCCTATCAGTAGACTTAGGGAGGGGCATGCATGGAGAAGGGGGAGGGAGGGAGCCCAGGGGGGATACAAAATGAATTAAATGTAATTAATAAAAAATAATAAAGAAAAAAATCTCTTCATCTTAAAAAGGGTGTAAGGAAATACTGCTACCTGATATGGACAAGACTGGGAGAAAATGGAGCAGATTTGGGAGAAAACTCACTCTTGTCATTTTGACTGGGTCAAGTTTGAGATGCCCACGGGACAGGCAGGTGAAGCAAGCAGGTAGTATAAGGGCACGCTTGCTAAAAGACTCTGGAGAAGTCTCGGCTGAAAGAGCGAGACTAAATTGCAAGCAGGGGTGTGCACACTGTGCTTACACAGTGAGAGAGAGTGAAAAGAAAGATAGCTCAGCCCGCAATCTCAGGAGCCAGCCAGGGATCCTGAGAGTAAGTGAAGCCACCACGGGAAAAGGTGGTGTTTCAAGAAGGAAGTGGCCAAGCGTTGAGCACTGACACCTCAGCATGGAAACCAGAAGATGACCGAGGGATTAGGGCATGGACAGTATTGGCAGTGCTGTGAGCTCACTGGGAGGTGGGACTTGATGGGAGATCCTTGTGCCACTGGAAGAGGAATGTGGGATTCTAACACACACACACACACACACACACCAGCTACTTCCTGGCTCATGACTTGAGGAGTTTGTTCTATTACAGACTCTTCCACAGTATGGTTCGCTCACATGAGGCTAAGGCAACAGGCAGCTTGATTGTGATGTACATGACCTAGAACCTCCAAGGCCATGTGTCAAAGTGAATCTTTTTTCTTTATAAGTTCACTGCCACGGGTCTTCTGTAATTGTCTGAGGGGTGCCAAACGGAAGGAGGCAATTTGTGATTTTGAAGAGAATCTTGGCGGAAAGATGGGGACAGGAGCCCCATGGGAGTGGACTGTTACCCACTCACCTAGTAAACTAAACATGTAACAAGCACCTGTGAGAGATCAGGGGCAAGTTCGGGATAATGAATAAGACGTTACAGAGGGGAAGCCAACATTCACAGGGAGGTGTCTGTGGCTGTGGATATAAATGGCCCTCCAGTGAGCTGTATATGCGGTTCATGGAGCCAAAGATAAAAGCTCTTAAACACATATGTTGGGCATGGTAGTGCCCTGAGCAGCAGAGGCAGGTTTGGCCTATATAGCAAATCCCAGACAACCCAGAGCAAACAGTGAGATTCTCTCTCTCTCTCTCTCTCTCCCCCCCCCCCCCCCCCCCCGTGTGTGTGTGTGTGTGTGTGTGTGTGTGTGTGTGTGTCTGTGTGTCTGTGTGTCTGTGTGTTTGGAGAGAGAGAACGATTATTAAAAACTTAGGTAATATTAATCCCAGCACTCAGGAGGCAGAGGTATGTGGATCTTGGTGAGTTTGAGGACAGTCTGCTCTACAAAGAAAATTCCAGGATAGCCAGGGCTATTACACAGAAAAACAAAACAAAACAAACAAACAAAAAACTTAGGCTATAAAAGTTCAGCTAGCCTAGAATTCAGCTTTTTCCTCTTCATATCTGTAACTATCTGGTCCAGAAATTACTTACTTTGTTTATAAATTAGTAAAGGAAAAGAACAGGGGGTGTACAAATATTCTACAGGGAGAAAGGGAAGAAGGGAAAGACAAATTTATTCACTAAAAAGAAGCTGACAAGCAAATGGACCTTGTCACAGAATATGCCGTATGTCATACCACAAAACTGAAGGGGCACAGAGGCAAACCGGCAAAGGGGACCTGTATTAAAACTTCTGGAATTTTGGTTTCTTTAAAAAACACAGAAATAGTGTAAGAATATGTTTTCATTTTAATCCCAGGTATGGGCTATGGGGCTGCTTTAGGCCGTCCACAGCAGCTGACTAGGATCTGCCTCCTGCTCTAGCAAGGGTATGATTTCACCAGCTGCAGATAGCTCCTGAGATTGTGTGACATTTGGAATTCTGAGGACTTTTCAGAAGGCACCTAAACACTAGGCTCTTGAGTGCGGTGGGGTGAGTTGTCGGTTGTTGGTCAAGGTTTGTTAAGTAGTCATGTGCAAAGAAGAAACAACAAGAAGAAATTAGATATTCTGACGGCAAAGATCAAACTTTGCCTCAAGGAACTCTATGCCTCAAACCAGCAGGAAGTCTAACATCACCCTTTTTCCAACCCCTGACTTCATTCAGGGATCTCTTTCCTTTCCTCTCTTTTTTTTTCTCTCTTGTCTAGTGTTAGGGGTTGAGAGGGTAGAAGAAAGAAGGACCTACGAAGCAGCCAAAGAGCAGCTTCTGGGACCAGACGGGAGTCAGGGCAAGGAAGATGTGGAAGTGCTGGGGGGGGGGGGGAAGCTGGGCACAGAGGTGGGAGACTGGCACATACAGGGAGACTAGTAAGTGAATACAGTTAAGATAATGGCAGTAAGGTTACTCACTATGGAAAGTGAGAGCGAGAGAGAGCAAGAACAAGAACGAGCAAGAGAGAGAGAGCAGAATTACGCCTGTGTAGTGGTGTAAAAACTAAAGGAATGCATGTGAACTCGTTAACATAGGGAGCAGATACCAAAATAAATACATCACGGCCTGAACGTTTGTGACCGTCCCCCAATTCATACACTGAAGTCCTACCTTGCAGAGTGATACGTTAGGAAGCAGGACCTTTAGAAGATGATTACAAGAAGCGCAGCCTGTCGGGAGTGAGCGAAATTCTGAGTCAGTGTTAACGGTCTGACGGGAGTCATCCACGGCAAGAACCAAGGACTCAGACCTAAGGGAAGTTAACAAAACCTTCCTCTATCCAAGAACCAGTTAGGAACGGTCGAACAGCATGTACAAAAACTAGCAGCCTCTGGGGTGACTGCAGCCTGAGCCTGCTGGTCTACAGAGACTCCTGCTGAGAAGTACACGTTAAACTTGCTGAGATGCAGCTTTCTCGGAGTGTGCACGCCACCTGACCCCAGCTTTTCTGAACATGTGCTTGTCCTTGCCTCACAGCCCCATGGCCCCAGTCGGGGTTCCAGAAACAAGCTGTGACCGCCAAGACACCTAGAAACTCATTTGCTTCCTCCACTGCATGAGGACGCAGAGGAAGGCTCCAAATTGGAGGAACTGGCCCACACCTGACACTGACGAGGCAAGCACCTGGATATTGGGCTTCCCGGGCATCACAACTACAAGAAACGAGCATTCATTTTACTCAGAGCCAGAGCACCACCCCCCCTTTACTCCTCTCCCACTCCCCACAAATCTTGGTTTCTAAATACCAACGTAAGAAATGAAGTGAAACTATGGTTGGAACAAAAAGAAAAAAGAAAAAAAAAAAAACAAAACTACAAGATGAACCTAGAGCATCCTGTTGTGCCAGAGAGTAAGGAAGTGATCCAAAAATGATAAGCTATAGAGAAGAAACCGGCTCAAAGAAACACGGACTGGCTGAGGCAGAAAAGCAGGCCATGAGAACATTGACAGTACCTGAGTAGAGTAACACACACATTTAATCTCAGCATCCAGAGCCAGAGGCACAAGGATCTCTGTGAGTTCAAGGCCAGATTGGTCTACACAGTTCCAGGATATCCAGAGCTACGTAGACCCTGTCTCAAAATAAACCAACAAGCAAACAAAAAATGTTGGCAGTGAGGCTGAGGGTATAGCTCAATGGTAGATCACTTTCCCAGCATGAGCAACGACCTGGTTTTGTTCCCCAGGGATGAAAATAAGAACAACAAAAGCCAATAGTATGTTTGAGAACAATATGTTAAATAATGATCATTGCTTTGAGTCAGAGGGATCTAAGAGTTTCACCTCCCAACACAGTCATGACAGCAATTCACTCTGTAAGTGTCTTTCCTTTCTTAGTGTCTATCATTTAGTTTCTGTGCTTACATCTGAATCCCGTGATGGTTTTGCTTTTGTTTGCGTACCTCGATGTCAGGTTTTAGGGCTGTCGCATGTGTTTCGTCAACCATCCTACCAAGATCACTCCACTTTACTTCTCATATACTTCCTTCTATTCCTAGGCTGTTTAATTTTCTTTTGCACCCTTATCCCTCTCTTCTTTCTCCTTCTTCCTTCTCCCTCTCCTCCTTCTTCTGAGATAGAGTCTTTTGTATATCCCAGGATGCCCTTGAACTCATACATAGTCAAGAATGCCATTGAACTCCTGGTTCTGACCTTGCTTCCGAGTGCTGGGCCTCCGAGCTCTTCTTACTTCTCAAATGTAACCTTGCATAGCTTTAGCAATCTCTAGAGACCTGTGGTCTCTAACAGTATCCCAGCTTGCCCCTCCCAGTTAATATACTAACCTCAATTTTTTTCTCCTTAGAGTTATCTGATGTTTATCTCTCATCTGCCCCACCTCCCCACCACTCCTAATCTCACTCACTATCCAAGTGTACTCTCTATGGTCCCTGGTTCTTTATCTTCTAACAGTTGTAACTATAAAAGGGGACACTGTCCCTTACTGGTTAACACAATGTTTGCGTGGTAGGAACATGCAGCAACCGAGGGGACTCTTTCAGTTAATATTCTACTGAGGAAATACCGCCTCAGAGTTTGAACCAGGCATCTTGAGCTCCCAGACTGAGGAATTATTTTCTGGATGACACACCTCAATTCTATGACATCCAAGTCCTGTTTGAATATTGCCATTACCTAAACTGAAATACTACAGCTGATTTTTAAAAGTCCCACACAACAAAACAACCCTTGATGGATAATACTCAATGCAGTAACATAAGAAACAACAAAACAAAACAAAACAAAAAACCAAGGCAACATTACCCCTGAGAAAATTACTGATCCTACAGTAATGGTCCAAGTGAGAGTGAGTTAGCTGAAATCTTAGACAGAGAACGCAAAACAATCGGCAGAAGTGTATTAGAAGAAAACAAACTTCCGTTCGAGAACACAAACAAATTGCCTGAATAAAGATGGCAACACAAGATACGGGGAAGGATTTTAACAAACAGGAATGCTGAGGAAAAACAAATCTGAAATGCTGGAAATGAAAAACACAATTCAAATGAAAAATGGTGAAATGTCTCAACAATAGGTCTAGGAGATGGCAGAATCTGAGCTTAAAAACAAGATGGGAGAACTAGAACTCTCCAATAAGGGCAGAGACAAAATAATCAGAGGGTATTCAGAGGAACTTCCACATACACAGCTCTGTGAAAAGACCAAATGCATGGGTTCTGGACAGAGTAGGACAAGAATCTCATTCTATATGAACAGAACATGTTTTAAAAAGTATCAGAATAGAAAAACCTCCCAGAGTGAATGAAAGATACCAGTGCTGATTCAGATACCAGTGACATTTCAAACACCAAACAGACAAGAATATAACTTTCCCTCCTCATATTACAATTAAAACACTGAATATACAGAAGAAAGTATATTGAGACCAGCAAGAGAGACACACCAAGTCACGTACAGAGGCAGGATAACAGCAGACTTGTAGTAAGGCTGAAAAGATAAACAGGCTTCACAAGCCCTCAGTCAAACCAACCGAAAGACAGAAAAGACCCAAATTAATAAAGCTAGAGATGGGAAGGCAGTCATTATAGCACATACAAATGAGATTCAGAACATCATTGGATCAAGCCGGGGAGACGGCTCAGTGGGTAAAAGTGCTTGGGCACAACCCTGATGACTAGAACTTCATCCCTGGCATACACGAAAAGATGAAAAGAAAGAATTGATTCCACAAAGTTTTCCTATCCTCCCTCTCCCCCCCCATACAATAATAAAAACAACAATAACAACATTTAATACTAAAAAGAAAAATATTAGGTCTTACCTTTAAAACATATATTCTACTAAACTGGGAAGTCTAAAAGAAATGGATGAGTTCCTAAATGCCTACAATTTACAAAAATTAAACTAAGATGATTTAATTTAAACAGATATATAGTGAACAGCAATACTGAAAGAGTAATAAAAAAAATTTCCACTAAAACATCCAGGCCGAGATGGATTTATTGATGACATTTATGCAACCTTCAAAGATAAATAACACCGACATGTTTTTGTTTTTGTTTTATTTTGTTTTATTTTATTTTGAGGCAGGGTTTCACTATGTCACCCTGGCTGTCCTAGAACTCACTTGTAGACCAGGCTGGTCTCAAATTCATAGAGATCCATCTGCTTCTGCCTTCTGAGTACTGGAATTAAAGGCATATGACACTATGGCCTGCTTACACCAATATATCTTAAATTATTACCTAAAAAAGAAAAGGAAGAAACATTGCTAGACTTTTTTTCACAAAGCTAATATTATCCTGCTACCAAAACCAGGAAAAAAATGCAACAAAAAAAGAAGATTATATACCAGTTTCCCTGATGAACACAGATGCAGAAGTTCTCAAGAAAATGTAAACCAAGTTTAAGGACATACCAAAAGGGTCACTCCAAATGATCAGGTTGGCTTTATTCTAGAGATACAGCGATAATTCAACAGATGTAAATCAATGAATGTTATAAACTACATAAATAAACTCAAGGGCAAAAATCACATGAGACCACAATAAGCACAAAAGGCTTTTGGCAAAATGCAACATATATTAATGATAAAAGTCCTGATGAAACTTGGACTAGAAGGAACATCTCTAATATAATAATAGCTATATATGACAGACCTAGATCCAGCATTATGTTAAATGGGGAAAAACTCAAATCATTTCCACTAAAAACAGAAATAAGACAAAAATATCCCATTTTCCACTCTTAGTCATTATAGTACTTACAGTCTTAGTTAGCTAAAGCAATAAGACAAGAAAAGCAAATGAGGCTGGTGATGGTGGCACACTCCTTTAATCTCAGTACTTGGAAGGCAGAAGCAGGCAGATCTCTGAGTTCGAGGCCAACCTGGTCTACAGAGCAAGCGAGTTCCAGAACAACCAGTGCTACGCAGAGAAATCCTATCTTAAAAAACCAGAGGGAGAGAGACAGAGACACACAGAGAGAGACAGACAGAGAGAGACAGACAGACAGAGATGGAAGCAAATAAAAAGGATACAACTAGGAAAGGGAGAATTCAAAGCATCTTTATTCACAAATGATATATGATTCTACACATGAGACCCTAAAGACTCCACTACAACAGTTAGATCTGCTAAACACTTTTCATCAAACTGAGAGAATACAAAAGTAACATAGAAAATAGTAGCCTGCCTATATACCAGTGGCCTTCCTACTTACCAAAGGCAAACCCATGGAGAGAGAAGCCAGGGAAACAATTCCATTGTCAACAGAACAATGAACAAAACAGGAATAAACCTAACCAAGGAAGTGAAAGGTTTACACAGTGAAAACGTTAAAACAACAAAGAAAGAAATTGAAGTAGACACTGAAAACTGGGGAAAAGTTCCATGCTTGTGGATTCCAAAAACAATCTTGTGGTGAAGGCATCCTGCCAAAAGCTGAATCTACAGGTTCAATTCAGTCACAAACAAAACAGCCATACCGTTCTTTACAGAAATGGAAAAATATTCTAAATTTCATATGGAATCACAAAAGGCCCCAGATAGCCAATGCAACGCTGAGCAAAAGGAGCACCTGATCCTAAGTTAGACCACAGAGTCTTGTGGTACTAGTACAGAGCACAGCACTAGCACAAAAACAGGCATGTGGACTGTATGCATCCCACGTATGTCTATATTCACCCACTTCTTAATAAATGAGCCAAGATGAAACACCGGAGAAAAGATAGTACTGATCAACAAATGGTGCTGGGGAAACCGGATGCTTACAAAATTAAGACCCTATCTCTTACCCTGTATAAAAACAACTCCAGATGGATTGAGAACTTCAACATAAGACCTTAAACTCTGAATCTGCTAGAGGAAAAAGTAGGGCGCACACTACTTTTCAAAATACAGGCATAGGTAAGGACTCTGATCACTCAGGAAATAAGACCCCATGAAACTAAAAAGCTTCTGTAAAGCAAAAGATACAGCAATCTAGTGAAGGGGTGGCCTGCAGAATGGGAGAAACTTTTTGCCAGTTATGTATACAATGGAAGGTTAGTATCCTGTACACACAAAGAACTCAAGAAACTAAACACCAAGAAAACAAAGAACCCAATAAAAAAAAATTGGTTGTAGAACTAAACAGAGTTCTCCAAGAAGTAACACAGATGGCTAATAGACGTTTTTAAGGTGTTCATCATCATTGGCCACCAGGAAAATGCAAAATACAACTTTTGAGGTTCTGCCTCACCCCAGTCAGATCGGCTATTACTAAGAAAATAGACAAGCACTAACGAAGATGGGGGAACGCTGAGCCCACATCCACTGTCTGTGTGGTATAAATCGGTACACCCTCTAGGGAATCAGTGGGGATGTTTCTCAAAATACTAAAAACTAGGGCTGGAGAGATGACTCCGTGGTTAAGAGTGTGTTCTTCTCTTCCAGAAGACCTGAGTCTCGTTTCCAGCACCCACATCAGGCCACTCATAACTACCTGTAACTTCAGCTCTACAGATCCGACACCCTTTTCTGGCCTTGGTGGACATCTGCACACATGGTAGACACACAAACAAACACAGACACAGATACACACACAAATAAAATAATTTTTATGAAACTGAAAACAGAAATGCCATACGGCTCACGTAGACCGTCCTGGGCAGGTACCCAAAGACCCCCTACCTTGCTACACACACGCTTGTACACTCATCCACTGATTCTCCACTCACACGGCTGAAAAGCAGACTTAGCCTAGATGTCCACGAACTGATGAGTAAGTGACGAAAATATGGACACTGGGGAGTTTTTAAATTTTATTTTATATGTAGAAGTGTCTTGCCTGGATGTTTGTGCATGCCAAGTACCTACAGAGGCCAGAAGAGGGCATCAGATCCTCCAAAACTGGAATTGCAAACCAGTGTAGGTTAGCTACTATGTGGGTACACTTCACTACTGAGTTTTCACTGCAGCTGAATTTGAATCAGCAGCAAAGAAAAGAGAGAGAGAGAGAGAGGAAAGAAAGAAGAAGGAAGGAAGGAAAGAAGGAAGGAAGGAAGGAAGGAAGGAAGGAAGGAAGGAAGGAAGGAAGGAAGGAAGGAAGGAAGGAAGGAAATTATTAAATTCATATTATACTAAGTGAAAAAACCCAGGCCCAGAAAGACAAATATCACATGTCACAAGCAACACAGCTTCAGCTGTCAATCTGATACACAAAGTCACCTTGGGAAGATAGATCTTTAATTGAAAGCTTTCCCAGGTCAGACTGGCCTGGGGCCATGTCTGTGAGGCATTTTATAATTGCCAGCTCACACAGGAGGGCCCAGACCACTGTGGGAAGTGCCACACTAAAGCAATGAGGGGAAGAGGCCTTAAGAGAGTGTGGTGACAGTAGAACACACGTGATGTAGAGCAGAGGTAGAGGGAACACCGGAGTTACAGAAGGCTTGCTCTGTGACGAGGCCAGGGATAGAAGGGGTGGGAACATTAGGGGAGATGGCAGAAAGACTTAAGCTGTGATGGGGAGAGAAGGAAAAAGGTTAACAAAACATAAGCATATATTAAAAGCATATATGTAAGCTAACTAACTTGGTAAGCTAACTAAAAAAAACAAAAAACTGAAAGACCCCTGCCCCACCCTAAAGTTAAACATAGCTAACGCCATTTTGTGGAACACCACTGTTTTGTAAAACTCTGTAGGCTAGGTGGGGAACTGGAAAATTACTAAGAAACCCCCAGCTGTGTCACCCACTTGGGATATCTGCGGTCAGGCTGCCCCAGTCGAGCTAAAAACAGTTTGTGTTAATCACCCTCATGGATATCTGTGAGACTGTTCCAGTTAAGATAAGGGTCCTAAGGAAAACAACAGGTGGCGGGCCAAGTTAAGGGGGTCATCATGACCGTTTCGACCACCCAGTTCCTGGAATCCTGGCATCCCTGCCAAACTCTGACTCAAACTGTGGTCTCATGTAAATGTACCAATCAGCCCCCTATAACCATGTTTTTCGCTTCTGTACCCGCGCTTATGCTCTAAAACCCTATAAAAACCCCAGCATTCCACCCGGAGGGCGCGTAAGTCCTCCGAGTGACTCTGCTGCCCCGGGTACCCGTGTATCAAAATAAAAGCCTCTTGCTGATTGCATCCGAACGCCTGGCCTCGTTGTTCCTTGGGAGGGGGTCTCTCGGATGAAAGATACCCTCCGGGGGTCTTTCAAAACAAAAAATTTAAGGAGGAGTTTGGCAGAGAGCATGGTGGCACACACCTATAATCCCAGCACTCTGGGATGCAGAGGCAGGCAGATCTCTGTAAGTTTGAGGCCAGCCTAGTCTACAAAGTGAGTCCAGGACAGCCAAGGCTACACAGAGAAACCCTGTCTCAAAAAACCAGAAAAATAAATGAATGAATGAATAAACAAACAAATAAATAAATGGGGAACTGGGTGTGATTCAATTCTGATCAAAATATATATTATATATATGTGAAATTATAAAAAAATAAAATTATTTTACCAATCAGAAATTTTGTTTTAATATCAAGCAAACACCAAGACAAGTGTTAGAACGCACAAAAATAATTTTAGAGGAAAAGAGTGTAATTAACAAATAACAAAGTTATGACTATCTAATTCCAAATAACTTGGCATTAACATGGATGTTAATTGAAGCATAAATCCGGAGGATACACAAGGGAAGCAGACAGAGAAGGGTTAATTTTGTATGTATAACTGGTAGCACGTATAGATGAAAAACCCTAAACAAAAACTATCAAACTGCACTGAAAATGTACATTTAAAGGCATATGTAGTTTCCATACACCCAATAGTTCCTTCAAGCACAACTGATTTTGTACATGTGTCTATAGAATAAGACTTCATCATCAGGGCCTCAGAGTAAACTCCCAAGAGGAAGGTCTGTTTAGAAGCTTCACTTTGGCATGCTGTAGAGACTGAACTTTAAAATCAGACTGCTCTGGGATGGATCTGAGACAGAACAAGCACAGAGTAACTTAGCAACCCGAGACATCACTTAGCTATGCATGCATCCGTCTTCAAATACCACACTCAGCAACCTGGTGCCCCAGCTTTCATAACATCCCACGTAAACCTGCTTTGAATGATGAAAATAAGTTCCTCCCCTTGGCCAACTCTTAATAATGTCCCATTTCTATTCAAATGTATCTTGGTGCACACCCTGAAGCCCTAGATGATGGGCCAATTCAGTTTAGACTGATTTGGGGTGTATGTGCAGCAAGGCAAATGTTATTCTTTAAGAAAACTTTAGGAATCTTCTCTTTACCATTTTATGCCTGTGTATAATTGGGCATGCAAATGTATTGGTATAATGTTCTTTTGGAATGTATATAATTCATCCTGTTCATTCAAACACTGATTTCTCTACCCCTCTATCTGGTTTCAATCTGGCCATTGCATTGTGATGCTAATTCTAAGCATCACCTGTCTCAAGTTTGTGTAAACATGCCACCATTTGTTCTCTATACTGTCAATTAAACAACCAGCCAATGCTGTGTAATGAAGAGGACAGGGTAGGACATCCTGGTCGGGAGGTGAGAAAGAGGAAACAGGAGGGAAGAAGAGAGAATCTGCAGGAGAGATCTTGGAACCATGTGGAGAGATGGACCGGACCTTAGATATGACTCAAAGCAAGTATAATGGGTGAAATCTGAATGGGAGGAAACTATGCGGGCTTGGAGGTTTAGGATGGAGTAATATTACCCAGCATTGTGCTCTAGGTTAATTAAATAAATCCCAGTCTCTTGGTGGTGATTTGGGTATACAGCTGGTTTAGGACTGACTGCTGCTTAACTCAAAGATAAATCAATAGTAAATATTAATACCCACAACATATATGGTTATAATAAGATGCATTATGGGAAAGAATATGTGCAGCAGAGACTAGTTATACAACTGACATCTGTCTGTCAAAACAGAGACCATTCAAACCACACCCCTGAGCAAGTGAACTCTTCCCTCTCAGGGATCCACCTGCCTCTGGCCCCCCAGCGCTGGGATTAAAGGCGTGTGCCACCATATTCTGAAAGTTCCACACCTTGACAGTGATTTCTGTTTGTTGTTAGTTGGTCTGAAAGGTCTCATGTATACAAGGCCAGCCTTAGTAACCTTGAAACAGGGTCTCATATAGCCCAGGATGGCCTAAAGCTTGTCATGTAGTCCAGATTGCCCTTGAATACCTGATCTAACCTGGTTTTCCTGCCTTCACCTCTAGAATGCTGGGATTCAGGTGTATGCCACCACACCCAGTTTATGAGGTCTGGGGCTTCCTGCATACTAGGCCAGCCCCTACCAATTGAGCTTAATATCTAGATCAGAGCAATTTGTAACGTACCAATAATTATGCACAGTGTGATCGATTTACATAAATATTCCTGGCGGGGATGGTGAGATGGCTCAGTGGTTAAGGACACACAGCACTGCTCTTTCAGAGGCCCCAAATTCAGTTCCCAGCACCCATATCAGGTCACATCTGCCTGTGACTGTAGCTCTAGGTGATATGTCACCCTGTCCTAGACACACACAGAAATGCACACACATAATTTAAATTTTAAAAAGATCTATCTTGGAAAACGGTCCGTGCATATTTTAAAGTAATTATAAACTATAATTATTACTATTCTCTTGTGTCAAGTAAAGTTCATTGGCTTGTGTATTTAAATTTATAGACTTACGTACTTGGTTTGCTTTCATAAATTACTGATAGGGATATAGTAAAAATCTTCACTGTGATGCTATATTCCGCTCTTCTCCTTTCAGTCACTCCACTCTAACCCCTGTTGAAGATACAGGGCCTCTCACATGCTAGGCAAGCATTCTCCCACTGGGCTACACTCCAAGTCCCTGGTTTTATAATTTCTTGCTTGTGCTTTCTTTTCTTTTACTGTTAAATGTATTTGTTTACAGAGCTAAGGTAACATATAGAGTAATGAGTTTCATTATGGAATTTCCATACATATATATCTTATTCATATCCCATTGTTTTCCCTTAGCCCATCAGGCCCCTCTGGCTGTCTTGTCACCTCTCCCTGTCTTGTCACCCTTCCTGTTTTCATGTCACATGCATTCTACTATAATGTCTGTCTGTCTATCATCTATCTACCTACCTCCCTACCAATCATCTATCTATCCATCCATCTATCCATCCATCTTCCTGTGGTTCCCCCTTTCTAAGATCTCTTCCCTTCATAGTCCTCCACTTTTACAGACACACACACACACACACACACACACACACAGAGAGAGAGAGAGAGAGAGAGAGAGAGAGAGAGAATCTGCGAGTCTGGCTTATTTCACTTTAATGATCTCTGTTTCTATCCATTTCCTGAAACTGTAACAGTTTTGTTTCCCTCTCTCTCTCTTTCCTTTTTTCTTTTCTTTTTTGGTTTTTCTAGACAGGGTTTTTATATGTAGCCTTGGTTGTCCTGGACTCACTTTTGTAGACCAGGCTGGCCTTGAACTCACAGAGATCCGCCTGTCTCTGCCTCCTGAGTGCTAGGATTACAGGTGTGTACCACCTCGCCCAGCAGTTTCTTTTCTTTATGTCTGAATATGTACATGTGTACAACATTTTCTTTATCTACTTGAAATAACCATGAATGTGTGGGGTTGAGAGACGTTTCATTGGGTAAGGAGTTCTTTCCAGAGGCTCCAGCATTCCTGTCAGTGGACTCACACCTGCCTATACCTCCAATGCCAGGAGATCCCATGACCTCTTCTGGACTGTAGGGGTAACTATACATATACCCCTCATACACACACACACACAATTTTTTAATGTAATAAAAACCAAATTGTTAAGAAAAATAAACATCAACAGGAAAACATGAAGTACAAGTACCTCTATAGCATATTGATATAAAGCTTTTCAGCTAAAAGCCAAGAGCGGTGCGGCTGGGTCATAGTTCTTTCTTCAACTGTTGAAGGGCCTCTATGCTGACTGTCATAGTGGTTACACTAGTCTGTGCCAGCACTGGCACTGGCATGGAGTTGAAGCAGCAAGGATGGCTGTGTGACCCCTTGGAGGCTCACAGGAAAAGGATGAGGAAGGTGAGCAACAAACAGAAGAGCCTCATGGCTTCAGGCATGGTAAAGCCCAGAATGGCCTAGAAGAGCTATTGCGTGGGGTATGGGTTCCCTGAATAATCAAAATAGAGTTGCCAAATGCCATTCCAATGCAGGTCAGTCCCTGATCCAGGGACACTAACTGTGGTGGCCCCAGCACCAACAAACTTGGCTTGATACGTCAATGTCCTGGGAGACAGCTCTGGTCTGGAGCTCCCACCTGGACACCTGGAGCGGGGAGGTGCTGTAGAAGGCTGTTTAGATGGATGATCTTTTCAGAAGGGAGGCAGACACAGGCCTGATAAGACCCTTGCTACAGAAACAAATCAGAAACTGGAGAAAAGAGCAGTGCCTTGGTACTCTGCTTCTTTTCCATCTCCCAGCTTTAGACCGTTGTCTCTGGGAATTAACTTTCAATCGGTAAAATTTTGGTTCAACCATCCTTCCCTTTAGGAACAGGAATGTTTACTTTATGCCCTGTCTGATGGAAGGATGTAAATATATATAAGCTCAGAGCTAAGAGACTGAAATTTTTAAGTGTTGGGATTGCTGAAAACTATGGGGACTTTAAAGCTAGACTGGGTGCATTTTGTAACATGGTCATGAGACTATGTGGACAAGGAGTGGAAGGGTATGGCTTAAAGGGTATGGCTTTGGGTGTCTGGTTGACAAGGGGTGGAGCTGTGAGCATTACCTGTCAATTTGCCAAGATCTAGAATCAGCTGGAATAGAGCCCTCCTGGCATGCTGTAGGGGGTTTTGCTGATTACTGTTAATTAAAGGGGGAAGACCCACTCACTGTAGATGCTGCCATCCCTGGCTGGGATTACGGGCTGTATAAAGGGAGAAGGGGAACTGAGCTGCAGCCTGCATTTCTCCCCACCCCCTGCTCCTTGAACATGGATGTGATATAACCACTGCCTTAAGCTCATGATGTCTTGATTTCTCCACCATGTGGCTCTTGTCAGGTCCAAGGGAAACTCCATTTCCCCAAGTTCTGGCAGTTGGACAAAAATCAGCATTCTCAGGAACTTGTGAAGCAGGTTCCTGTCCACTAAAAGGAACCATTTCCTTTATTACTGCCAGAAGGGACGAATGGATGCCTGTGGTCAACATGCTGGCCTCCAGGCTCCCTCGGTTTCACAAGTACCTGTCAAACACATCAAAGTCCACACCAGCATCCTGGCCCTTCTCACCCACTCCCCTAAACTTCTCCAACTCCTAGGCTTCCCTTTCCCCATTCTCCTTATAACCCTGCTATCCCAGCTATGCTCTCTGTCTTCATTTTCCTTTCTCCCCCTTTCTCTCCCTCTCTGCTCCTGCTTCTCTGCTGGCCATGTTCAGTCTACTTCTTTATCTCTCTGCTCTGGCATTTCTCTCCTTCCTATCTACAATAAACACCTTAACCTTGCCATGGAGCAGTCAGTCGTCAGTTTATGCAGCTCTAACTTGACCTGTGAACCAAAACAAATCCTTTTCCTCTTAAGCTGTCTTTATCAGAGAATTTTATCACAGCATATTTAAAAAAAAAAAAACTAAACTTTTGCCTTTTTATTTCTTCATATTTTCAAGTCCTGAAAAACTTATAGTATAAACTGATTCTACTGTTCCTGGAAGCATTCCAAAGACATATGTATTATATTGGCATTGTCTATCTGAAATATAATAACTTTGTTTGGGAAACATTTCTGGCTTTTATTTACTATGTTAACGCACACACATACTGGATAAACACTGAATACTCTTACAATAACCGCAATGTAAACAATTTAGTGTACGCTTACGTAATACTCTTAATAATTAATTTTAAATTGAGAGATAGGCTTGGTTTCTATGTAAAACCTAATCAATAGACTATGACTAAGATGAAGTGTTCAGGAAGAGATAATATTTAATGTTTCAGGAAAAGATAGTTAACAGGTTTTTTTTTCATTTACAAGTTCAGAAGAACTTAATCACAAACACAAAAATAAATAAGAAAAAAATACCAAACAGACAAAAATATAATTCTCAAAATGTTGAGGCTGAGAGTTGTGTTAGAATGTTATGAAATTTGAGTTGTAGGGAAAAGGTAGATCTAAGGCTCACATATATCCAAATAATACACACTCACACACACAGATATATTTTCTTTAGATAGTTTTGCAGCTGTCAGAGGACAAATAGGTCTAACAAGATAGCTTAAAAAAACAATTCCGTTCTTGGAAAACCTTGTTTCAACTAACCAAAAAAAAAAAAAAAACCAATTCCACTTATGTCTCCAGAAAGTAGTAAGTCCCCATACTCTATGGAAGAACTGGTTTCGATGCTCATGTGGCACTTGGAATTGAACCCAGGAATTTCCACAAACTTGACAACTGCTCTAGCACCAAGCTTTGTAACTGGTCTCTTCTAGCTTTTTGAGACACGGTTTTACTAAGCTGACCAGGCTGGCTTGAGCTGTTATCCTCCTGCTTCAGCCACACAAGTACCTGGGATTATGGGTCAGCACCACCAAGCCCAACAACACTTCCTTCTTAATTGCCACTTCTCTAGATGTATTTAAGAGACAGGCACGCCAGGTCCAGAGGCACATAACTACAGTTTCAGCTTTATTTGGAATGCTGAGTGAGGCAGGAGTATTATTTGGGTGTTAAAGGGCAGCTTGGGTAACACAATGAGACACGCAGATCCTGACAGAGGTTACAGTATAGCCATATAGGAAAACAGGGTGTGAATACCAGCCTGGAAAATAAGGAAAGTCATATTCCACTTTGGCTTGGCCTCATTTAGTTACTCTGGCAAGACACTCTCAAGGGCTTCGTTTCCTCAAAAGTCACAGTATTGGGCTCAAGCTCTACCAGGGGAACTGTAAGGTACCTGGCTCACTATGTTTCAGAGACAAACATTTACAGTTCAAGGATAGCTTCCTAATTTATTTTAAATCAAAATAACCTGACCAGCATCATAATTGGTTAGCATTTCAATACTGAACCTAGAAAAATATAATACAATATTAAAGTCAAAATCAAAAGAGCATTTGACAGATTTCTTTTAAGTGTGTTTGGATGACAATAACTCCATAACAATTGTGTACTTAGAATTTGTGAATATGTCACAAGTTTCACTAGTCAAAACGATTCTGAGTTTTCTCAGGATACATGTTAAGAAAGAGATAATTCTTTCCCCATTCACAGTTAAATTATATACATATTTCATAATATTTTACAAAAAAAATGCCCAAACCTAAGTACAGTTTAGCTTAGATTCCTTCTTGATTTGTTTTTTTATAGCAGACATGCTAATTTCATTTTGAACATGATATGCCAAATATCCGGAGCTTCCAGGAATGAAGTCATGTAATTCTCCAAGGAATTTCTCCAAGGCATCAATTGATATATAACCTATGAAAATAAGAAGAAATAGATACTTTTGAAATCCTATCATGCTATTTGGTTTTCAGTGTCTTTGACTTATAAAATTTTATAGAACTTTTTAAAAGAGAACTAAAAAGAAAAGCAAACTGGTGAGAAGATTCTCTGAGGACAACCTTAAACGCCTGACTTCCTGCTTTTACCTCTGCAGTGCTGAGGTTCCACCATGCTCCATTATGAGGTGCTGAAGACTGGACCCAGGGCTTCGTACCTGCTAGGCCAGCACTCTACCAACTGAGCTAGATCCTCAGCCCTTAACACTGGCTTTTTTTTTTTTTTTTTTTTTTTTTTTTTTACAAAATAATAGGTTTTATCATGACCTTTCCACTCAAATATATCATTGTATTTAGTCATATTTGTCTCCTCTCTTCTACCCATCTCCCCTCCTCATTGTCCTACCTTTTTTTTCGAGACAGATTTCACACTTTAACCTAGGCTAGACTGGAGTTCACTTGTAGCCCAGGCTGGCCTAAAGCTTTGAGCAATCCTCCGCTTCAGCCTCCTAAGTTCTAGGACAATAGGTGTCAAACAGCACACTTAACTTTTTCTTTCACTTTTGAAAGTTACAGACATTTGATAAACAACTTTGATTACTGAGCATGCAATGTCCATATTGGGGCTGGAACATTAAAGTACCTAAACCAAAATGACTGGGCATAACTGGCGTAGTCTGTAACCACTTAGAACTCTCTCTCCAACTACCCAACAGCACAGCACGTCTGCTCTATAGAGCAGACAGCATTTCTAAGCACTGTAAAACTGGGGTAATGTTCTTTAGGAAAAAATTAATAGTAAAGTCAGTACTGCTGTCAGTGAATAATAGTTATGGGTATAATTTTGATGTCATTAATAATCTGAAATAGATATGGATGCCTAAAAGGAAACCCTGTTTAAATGCAGAGAGCTTAAGCAAGGATTCAAATATCTTAAGCAGTAACATCATAATAATTGATTTCCATTTGAATGATTATATTTTACATTTAATACAAATATTTGTGGTTTACACTAAAACTAAAATTGCAATCTAAAAGTAAACACTGAAAACAACTTTTTAGAAGATCTCAAGTATGAATTTAAAAGTACCATCAGTGCCAACAGAATTATGCATATCACTTATTTTAGTGACAGTCTATTCACAGTTAAAAATTATGGATCCAGCCATAGAAAGTTAGTCTCTTTAATCTATTTCAGTTGTGGTCCTCTCCATTTGGGTTTTCACTCTTACCTTTTCTCGGGTTGCATTTCTGCCTTGATACCTACAGGGACACCTTCCCTCACACTTACACTACGTGAGGTTTCTAAAGGCATTCAGAAAATAAATGCAAAATTAATAGCAAATATAATCTCACAAGAGGAAGTGTGGATCATGATGCTTCTCAGCTTCCATCCAGTTTTTGGCTTGTAACTCTTCACTAAAGGTCTAAACTATAATTTCTCTCCCACAGACAGCTCACAGAAACTCTATCATCCCCCCACACACACACACCTTTCTGTGAACAAAGTTTCCCAGAAACACCTTCTGCAAGGCTGATTAACTGGCCAGAAATCTTATCGCAGAGAAGGCCCCATGTTGCAGCCTATTTACTGACACTCCTCTCCTACCTTTGAGTGCAACCTGGCATCCTTATGACCGGTTGGTAAACCTTTCAGGATATATCACCTTAACCTAGCAGGTTAAGCTTCCATCAACCTCAAGGCTAAGAACATCACAGACAGCACCTGAGGCCTGTGACAGAGTGTCCCTGTTCTGCTGTAACTACCTACCTGGTGTTTCCACCAATAAACTTTAAAAGTATCTCATTTATGATTTTCTTTGTTCTGTTACTATAAAACATCATCAAACTGTTACCACACTGGAATATGGGATTTGGTGTAACCTGAATCTGTGTTTCTAGACCATGTTCATTTACAGTATCTAGAAAACTATCTCTTATCCCATTTTTTTTTTTTACTTTGTCATCATAAATTATCTAACTGATGGTAGACCATAAGGCTCTTCATTTTTGCGTGAGTCAGAATCAACTACCATTCTCTTATTGATCACAAGTTTTTGTCTAATTTTTAACTTCATTTTCCTTTTCTGGGGAAAACTGTTTCCTTTAATGGTAGAAAATATGGTCATTTGGTGTAGCTTATTAGCTGAATAATAAGTGTATTATTACACTTATTATTAATAATAAGTAATTATTATTATTAATTAATAAGTAATAATTATTATTATTAATAATTAATAATAATGTATGCTTAGCATACATGAGGCCCTGGGTGTGATTCCCACTAAGTACCCTTTACCGCACCCCAATCCTCCTCTCTGTCTCAGGGCGGAGGGAGGGTGGATGAGTGTGTATTCACCTGAGAAATGAGTTAACCTGGTGCACGGTGTCAAAAACTAGAAAAAAAAAAAAAATACTATGGTCAGCCTAGTGTAAATCAGGTATTTAGTCCAAAGAAACTCTTGGGACTACAGACAAAGCTTGTAATTTATATGATGCCTATTTCTGGGAGGTGAGATGGCTCAGTGAATAAAGTCTCTGTCTCTCTCTTTCTCTCTCTATAGCCTTGGCTTGTCCTGGGACTTGTTCTGTTAGACCAGGCTGGCCTTGAACTCGAAGATCTGCCTGCCTCTGCCTCCTGAATGCTGGGATACTCTCTTATTACTTTTGGACCTCTTCCTTGGAGAGAAACAAGCTACTATACTTTGAATAGATTTTATGAAAATGACTATGTAGGAAGATGGAGAAATGGCTCTGTGATTAAAGATACTGACTGCTCTTGCAGAGGACCCAGGTTTGGTTCTCAGCTCCTACATGGTGGCTCACAACTGCCTATAACTCAAGTTTCAGGACTTCAGGCGCCCTCCTCCATCAGAGGAAAGGGGAAGCTTCATGTTATGTGGTTGGTGAATAGCCCACAGAAAGGGCCCAGCTGTCTCTGGCTCTACAAGAATGCCTGATCCTAGGCATGTTTGAGGCCCTGGGCTCAACCTTCAGCACTACAAACACAAAAACAAAAGAACCGATGCCTGAATGTCAGAAATACATTGCGACTGTCTAGGCCAGCAGCAGCAAGCACCCCTCCCACCTACAGACCCCTTTCTTGGCACAGACAATATGAAGCCCACGCGTGGTCCGTTGTGCAGGTTACTGTTTTGGCAGATGAATGGCAACGCTGCTATTGCAGGGTAAACGAAGGGGCTCTGCTTGGTAAAGCTTTGTTCTTCCCCGTCCCCTTGCTTTTTCCCTAGCAGAAATTAATCTCTAATCATTACCTGTTACCATGTTGTTCACCGGATAGTTCTGAAGAGGGAGGTACACCTGCTTTTCTACATCCGGAGTCCTTAGTAAATGATTTTCTGCACTATAAAAGTGAGGCAGACAGAAAGTCATATTTATATTTGATTTTTTAGTTTATATTACAAATGAGAACTTATTCTAGACAATGTATATAATAATTTAATACTTCTTTAATCAGGTTTTTTCTTACTTGGTAAAAAATGTTAATTGTGAGCTTTCTTTTGTGAGACGAAGAAAAACCGGGGCCCAGATAGCCATTTCTAGTTTTCTTAGCTACTTCACAAATAAACAGTTATTGAACATATAGGCCCTCTCATCTATAATTAGATAACATAAAACTAGGAATATATTTTAGCCTTAGGGCTTTTTTCCTAGTATGCATGAGCCTGGATTCAATCCCCAGCACTGTCAAAAATGTAAAATAATTTATTATATACATACATAACCAACACATCTATGTATGCACATATGAAATCTTAAATATGCCAAAGAAAAGCACAATAGAATCTATAAATGGTCACAGGACTTATGTTCTTCAGCAGTCAAATAACTGAGACTCTATTAACTAGTACAATACTCCGTACTTCAGCATAACAAATAAAGAAAACCATGAAAGGTTGGGAAAACCATGAAATACAATGAGATTTTGAAGTAACTTGTGAGCTAAGTAAATAAGGTTTCCCTTAGATCATGGGCCTGCCTGCCTGTTTAAGAACAGATAGCAGCCTAGAAGCAATCAGACCACACCTCCCCCTATCATCTGTCCTTTGCGGTAACAACCTGAGAAGCTCTGCACTATGACACGAGCCCAGACTACTCCCCTTTGTTGTAGCAAATAAGATGGAGCCATAGATCAAACAACTCTGACGCCTACTGTGAAACTGGCTCTGAGCTATGGTTCCGCACCCCTTCAAATAAAGGATTTCCACAATCTTGGTCTCTTGCTCATCCTCCTGTATTACATGTTGTCGCGGACAGCCACCTCTTACTTACTTGAAACTCTCCAGGTTTATGGAAAAGCACCTTGCCCGTTAAGGTCCTGTGTGTTGATACCTGTGTCTCCGACACCTGCTGTCCCTCAAGTCCTCATGCTGCCTCTGCTGTAAGGTTCTGTCCCTCCTGCCTTCCCACCTCAAGCTGAGCATGCCCATTGTGGTTGTGAGGCTCTCTCCTGAGAAAGCTCACTGCTGCAGGGCACATGCCAGATTACTCCTTTACTGAGTTTATAACTTTGCTTTCTAACAATTTAATCCTAGGACTAAATTATAACATTAAATAAGGTTTTCAATCTTATGGGAAAGTATTAATAGAATGTTAAATACAAAGTGAAGGGACTTCAAGAAGACTTCACCTCTACAAATCATGTGTCTCATTGTAAGACCAGAGAGACATATAGCAATGAGCGGTAGGATTCTTCCTAATTTAAATTCCCTTTATTCTTCTCTATATGTCTTATTTTCATGAATTAAATGGATTTCCCTTTTTAAAATTTTGGCGTTTTTGAAATCGGGTCTTATGAAGCCCAGGTTGGCCTCAAACTAGCTGCATAGCTGAAGACAACTTTGAACGTCTCGCCCTGCCTTCATGTCCAGGGTGCTATGATTACACGCAGACATTGGCGTGCCTAGTTTATGCAGCGCTAGGGGTGAAACCCAGAGTGCCATGCACACCAGACAATCACTCTAACAACTGAGCGATGTGCCCAGCCTGTTACATTTATTTTAAAATAATTTAAAACAACAAAAACCTAAAATGCATGTGACTTTAGAATGTGAGGACTATCTGGGGAAAGGAAAATAGCACAGCGGTTAAAAGTTTGGACTCCAGATCTCCTAGACATGGTTTCAAATTTAGCTCTACTTTCTGAATAAAACTGAGTAAAGTATTTAGCTCTCCGGATGACTTCTCAATTGTAAAATGAATGGGGCTGACTGCATATCTAAGGTGAGAATCCAATGAAATACGGTGAACTGCTGTCTCACAGACATCTTGTACTTAGCAATTGTTCATTCAGAGCATACCACTTAGTATGTGCTTACTATTGCAGAGTAATGCTTCATACATGCATATAGTTCAGGGTATATTTTATTTATGCTCATAGTGCACCATCTGGTGGCTCCACAAAGCAGAGCCTACAGAGGTACTGGAGGTCTATAGCATAACTCGACAGGGCTGCTGAACAAGAAAGCACAGTGCTATCACCACAGGTGCAGGACTTACACAAAAGTTCAAGCCAGCAAAATCTCAGCCTGTGTAAGGAGGGGCTCGTGAAGCTCAGCCTTACCAAGAAGCTGCTGGCTATGTGTAGCTGCTATATGACGGAGAGTAAGTTGTCTTCAGGGATGCAGCCCCTGAAAGGCTGCTCGTGCTCCAGGAGATGCTATATACCCAAGCACATGAAGGAGAACTATGCAAGCCCAGTATTTAGGAGGCAGAGGCAGATGGAGAATCTCTGCAAGCTTGAAGCCAACCAGGTCTACATAGTGAGCTCCAGGATGGCCAAGACTATACGAAGAGAGGATACATGAAACTGGAGGAAGGAGGCTAAAGAATTAGAGGGAAGGGGATGGGGTGAATTTGATCAAAAGGCATTAATGCATTATGAAATTCCCAAAAAAAAAAAAAGAAAAAAGAAAATCAGCCAGGTAGTGGTGGCACACGCCTGTAATCCCAGGACTCAGGAGACAGAGGCAGGTGGATCTCTGTGAGTCTGAGGTCTGCCTGATCTATAAAGTGAGTTCCAGGACAGCCAGGGTTACACAGAGAGACCCTGTGTCAAAAAACCTAGATAGATAAAGGGATAGGTAGATAGATAGATAAAGGAAAACTGAATAAAAAGCAAAAACCTATATTATATTCACATAATTGTTCTTTGCTTTAAAACGGACACAGTGTTTTCCTCCGTCGTCTAAGTAGCCCAGGCCGGCCTGGTGCTCATCTTAAGCCGTCCACTGCCACGCTGAGAGCTGAAAGTGCCATGCCTGGTATTTGTCATGTGTGCATGTGTATCTGTGTGGGTGTTGGTGTGCGCGCGCACATACTCGAGCATGAATGTGGAGAGAGGCTGACATTAGAGGACTTCATCGATAGTTCATCACCTTATTTTTTTAATTATTATTTATTTTCTTTTATGTGCATGAATGTCTGGCCTGTATGTATGTGTACCACATGTTTGCCTGGTACTCTCAGAGGTCAGAAGAGGGTGTCAGATCCCCTGGAACTGGAGTAATTGATGGTTGTTGAGGCACCATGTGGGTGCTGGAACCAAACCTAGGTCCTCTGTAAGAGTAACACGTGCTCTTAACCGCTGAGCCACTTCTCAAGTTCCATTTCTACTCTTTTTAGTAAAACTCCGTATGACTTTAGACAAATTAATCTTTTTAATCTTAGATCTCTTTTTCTGTAAATGAGAATGGTGATAATATCAATCTCAGAGGAACTGAAACTAAGAAAAATACACAATCAAGCTCAAAGAGTTCTACATTCATTGAATAGCAATGAAGCATGCTGATTCAGTACCTTCTGGACAATTCCTCTTTGTGTTCTGTTGTTCGCCCAGTGCTTTCCTTTCCTCTTGATGTTACTCTGGCATGCTGCAAACAGCAAACAAAATCACACTTTTAAATTTTAGCACACTAATTATATAAGCGTTGGTTTCTTAATCAGAATATATACCTAAATTTATTCTTTTCATTTTAGTCATTGTAACCTGGTAGGACAGCTTATGAAATTTTGTATATATACTCGAATAACTATGATTTTAGAAGAACATAAAGGAAAACCAGAATTTTAAATGCCAGCCGTAGTTGTAGCAGGCAACTGAAGTTTGAGGGAAGAGGAAAGAAAATATAAAGGAGGGAAGAAAGTAAGAAAAGAAAACTAAGCATTACAAATGTAAGACTTTCTTAAAATCCTTGACTTTAGGATTCTCTTTCTTCCTGTGAGCTAAAAGTAAAAAAAACACAAAACAAAACAAAAAAAAACAAAACATGATGCTGAATGAATTGTTTCCCTTTTAAAGCGATGGTGACAGAGATATGTTTACCCCTGAACTAAAAATATAATCAGCTTTTCAAAAACACTTGTAAAAATCACAAGATGCTTTAAGATATTTAAGAGAATATCATTAGAAATTCCGTATTTAATCATAAATCTTCCCTAAGCAATAGTACTTTGCAGATTTATCCTTGTTAATTTCATTTGATAAAATAGCTTTCTGTTTGTATACTATGTGATTACAGTGTTATAATAGGTAATATTCAATATTGATAAATATTTTGAAGGAACTGACAAGACCCTTTATCAAATAATAATGCCTAACCAATAATGAATAAAAGAATGTTATCCCAGATGGTGGGTGGCACATGCCTTTAATCCCAGCACCCAGGAGGCAAAGGCAGGCAGATCTCTGTGAGTTCAAGGCCAGCCTGGTCTACAGAGCAAATTTCAGGACAGCCAGGGCTAGACACACACACACACACACACACACACACACACACACACACACACACACTGTCTTGAACTCCTCTCTACCAAAAAGAATGTTATATTAATATTTTTATTTATTTGTCTGCCTGTGTGTCTGTATAAGTATATTTTATATATGTTCAAGTGCCCAGAGAGGCCAGAAATGGTCAAGTGGAGCACCTGCAGCTGGAGTTGCAGGCATCTGCGAGGCACCTGACATAGGTGCTGGGAGTTCAGAGTAAACTGAATTCTGACCTCTAGAAGAACAGGAAGTGTTCTTCACTGTGGAGTCATCCCTCTAGCCTCATACTAATTTTTTAATAGAAAAGACATTAAATTAGGTTGAGGATAAGAAATTTTGATTCCATAGTAATAATAATATCTGGTTATGTGAATTAAGTTTTTTAAATCTTCTGTTTATGTCAGCATTTTTATTTATAAAATTAAATGATCTTTAGGTTCCTTTTAAGTACCATAGTACTGGAATACTGAGTAATTTGACAAATAATAAAAAAAATTCATCATCACTTATGTAGAAACACTGACAAATCAGAGAATGGATATTTTCACAATGTATCACCTCCAAACCAAAGATCCTGAAGAGACTATTCCTTTCAAATGATGATACTCTGGGAAATAAAACAAATTAGTGGGGCCAGTGAGATGGCTCAGCAATTAAGAGTGCCTGCTGCCAATTCTGATAACCCGAGTTTGATTTCCGGAGCCCACAGGGTAAAGGGAGAGGATCAGCTTCTCCAAGTTGACCTCTGACTTCCACAATGTAGTGTGGTATATGCATGCACAGACACACACAAATAAATAAATTTTTAATTAATGAAATATATAAATTAATTGTTTGGCTATGGAAATATAATTTTTTCATTGTTTCAGTCTGAAAAAAACTAACATACTGAGAAGTCTAAAAATACTACAAAAGCACTATATACCTTGCACTTACATATTTACTACCTTGAGTGTGCTCTTGTTCAGTTTTGTGAGATCATTTAAAAGCATAACATTTCTATTCCTTAAGATCTAGCATGAATTTTCTTAAAAATATACTACCTTTATAATACTATTAGCATACTTAAGAAAACTTAACAAATCATTATTATCTAATATTCAACCAATCAATTTTCATAGCTCTGTACATCAGGGTGGCCTTGAACTCACAGAGATCTGCTTGTCTATGCCTCCAGGTGTTAGGATGAAAGACCTGTGGCAGGATGAGGGTCAAAATGCTTCTTTTATGTTAAACAAAATACATACATATATAATACATATAACATTATGAATCTGATCAAGGTTTGTTTATTTATTTATTTTTTTGTTTTTTTGAGACAAGCTTGCTTGCTTGCTTTCTCCCTTTTTAGGTTTTTTTGAGACAGGGTTCCTCTGTGTAGCCCTGGCTGGCCTGGAACTCACTTTGTAGACCAGGCAGGACTTGAACTCACAAGAGATTTTCCTGCCTCTGCCTCCTGAGTGCTAGGATTAAAGGCTTGTGCCATGATGCCCAGCCTGATCAAGCCTGATCTGGTTATTGTGTCTCGATTTAGAAGAATCCTCTTTGTAAGAGTCACTATAGAGGCCGGGCAAGTTGACTGACTTTGTAGTATATAGTCACTTCCTGGATTCATGTGAGTAACTCATAATTAGATCTTGGTTAAGCACTTTAATAAGAATGCAATATGTATAATATTGTGTTGTTATTATATCACAACAGACTAGGCATGAGGAGAGGTTATTCCAGTACTAGTGACAGGCTTTTTTTGAACTTCTGATCCTCCTGTCCCTACCTCCTAAATGTAAATGTTCGGATTACAAGCAGATGCCACCATGTCTGGTTTTTATACTGTGTAGAGGACTGAATCCAGGGCTTCTTGGATGTGAGACAAACACTTTACCAACTGAGATATATCAGCAATGCCCGAACACTCAAGTTTCTTATATAAATAATTTCATTTATACAAAATACTTCGATTTTATCAATGTATTATATAAAAACAATGTCAAACCACATAATAGTCAATAAAAGCATGCCCTTTAAATTCTTTAGTTGGGGGCTGGAGAGATGGCTCAGCAGTTAAGAGCACAGGCTGCTCTTCCAGAGGTCCTGAGTTCAATTCCCAGCAACCACGTGATGGCTCACAACCATCTATACTGTGATCTGCTGTCCTCATCTGACATGCAGGAGTACATGCAGACAGAGCACTTGTAAAACAAATCAATCTTTTAAAAAATTTTTTAGTTGGCTCACTGATCACATATTATACTGCCTTCAAAGTTTTTGAAACTGTATATCCCAACCAAGTATTTTAATTTCTTCTTACCTTTTCTATCGGAAAATTTTCATCTTGTTCCCAAATAAAACTACCAATTTTTCTTCGTATTTCTGTAGTGAGAAAAACAAGTCTGATACTTTTTTTAAGGTAATTTCTGGATTTTGCATAGTCTGAACCTTGTAGGCTGTTTATTCTACTTGGATCAAAATAACCTCTTAAGATACTTGTTTAAAACCTAGATTCCTACTGAATCAGAGCATTGAGATGTCTAGGAATTAACATTTCCAATCCACTCTCCAGATGATTCTAGTACCTTAAGAGAACCATTACTGTAGACTTTTTCTTGGTGCATGATGTTTGTGTGTGTTTTTGTTGTGTAAGTGTATGTGGTTACATGCACATGAACATACAGATGTCTGTCTATACTGTGTATAGCATGCAAAGGCCAGGAGAACATTGGGTATCTTCCTCTGGGTCTCTCACTGAACTGGAAAGCTCACTGGTTCAGCTAGGCTGGCTGGCCAGCAAGCTCCTGGGATCTCTGTCCCCATCCCACAACCGCTGGGATTGAAGACACTCAGTGACCATACCTGGCTTTTCATATGGATGCGAGGAATCCAAATTCAGGTCCTTGTGCAGGACAAACTCTCTTACCCACTGAGACACTTCCCTGCCCTTTGTCTACTAGTGCATATTACCTCATTAGTGTCTCTATTGTGTGTCCACATTATGCCAAGTGTAATAAACAAGACAACTGTCACAATAAAATGCATGAAATTGTTGTATGCATAGAGCTGAGGTTCTCAAGAATTAATTTATTTTACTAAAAAGTAGATAAACAATATGTTTAATAGACAGGCATCCTATAAAATTCAGTATAGCCAATACATCTTAATATATCTCAAAATTTTCTGCAACAGCCCACTGGAGGAGAAAAAGGGTCTAATTACACCAGACTTTTGCTGACCAATACAGTATCTGACTAAGTATGCATACTTAGTCAGATTGAGATGTGTAAAATAAGCACTGGATTTTGAATATTTGGTATCAGGAAGAATGCAAAGTATTTTAACAATTTTTGGCTTGATTACATGTTGAAATGATAATCTTTTCAATGTTAGGTTAAATAAAATATATTTTGTTTTTGTTTCTGAAGAAAGGGTTTCTCTGCGTAACAGCCCTAGCTCTCCTGGAACTCACTTTGTAGACCAGGCTGTCCTCAAACTCACAGAAATCCACCTGCTTCTGCCTCCCGAGTGCTGGGATTAAAGGTGTGTGCCACCATGCCCAGCCAATAGAATATATTCTTAAAATTAAAGTTTTGCCTATTTCTTTTTAATATGCTTTTAAATACATATACTTCACAGTGGCGTCTTACACACCTACTAGGCCATACTGCTCTAAGTAGAGAAGTATGCTATTATGGTTTGAAAGAGAATGGTCCCCACAGGCTCAGGTTTGAATGTTTGGTCCCCAGTTGGAGGAACTGTTTGGAATAGATCCTTGTTGGAGGAAGTATGTAACTAGCAATGAATCTGAAGTTTCAAAAGGCTGTGCCATTCCCAGTGTTCTTTGCTTCCTGTTTGTGGATCCAGATGTGAGTGCTCCAGTGCCATCTGCCTATGATAGCGCCAGGCTCCTATCCCTTTGCAACTACAAGCCCCAAATAAACCCTTCCTTCTATTGGTTGCCTTGGTCATGGTATTTTACCATAGTAATAGAAAAGTGACTAAGACAGAAGTATACCTTTAAAAAAAAAAAAAAAAAAAGGAACATGTTTTCATTTCAAACAGATTTTTTAAAATATTTAAATATATGTTTATGGAAGATTCTAAACTCAAGGATAAAATAAAAGTGATAATTTTAAATAAGGTTAATGAATCAGATAGTCATCTATAATACAAGCTCCTTGAAGGAAGGTTTTTGATGCACATGGTTTTTGAAGGGAGTTTAAGGCCAGCTGAAGCTACACAGCAAAAACTTGTCTCAAAAAAAAAAAAAAAAAAGGTTTTGGGGCATGATGGTACATATCTATAATCCTGACACTCAGAAGGCTGAGTCAAGAGAATGGCCATGAATTTGAGGCTAGCCTTGGCTAACGGGACACTATCTCAAAAATTAAAAAGAAAGAGGTTTAGATAGGAAGGGAGGGAGAGGAATAAAGATATGGTTATTTAGATATGGTTATTTTTAACAAATCAATTTTACCACAGGCTGTTCATTTATTTGTAAAACCATTTAAACAATTCAGTGTTATAACTAGATTTTTCTGGAACAGTAGTTATAAGAAACCAATCTTTGAGGTTTCTAAGTGTTCTTCTATGAAAATAACTAAGTTTTTTGTTTGTTCTGCTCTGTTTTTACTATTTTCCTCACTGGAAATCTGTAAACGGTGTAAACAGTTTGTCTTTCTAGAAATGGACTTGGAACTATGGGATGAGCAAAATCCTCATCAAGAACTGCCCTACCAGAAGACCCTGGTTCAATTCGAGCACCCTCATTGGCTCACAACTGTTGGTAACTCCGTTTCCTGGGGATCTGATGCCCTCTTCTGGAGAGCATGGGTACCAGGCACCACTGTATTACACAGACATACATGCCGGTAAACACACACATTCAAAAACAAAATTAAAATGAGATACATAAGGAAGGCTAGGCAGATAACCTAGCCTAAGCTTTGAAAAAACAAGATAACATGTTCCAAGCAGGGAAAACTGAAAGAACCAGTCTCAAAGCAGTTTCCTTACTTTTCCTTCTCTCTTCATAAGGTTGATGAAATAATGTGAAAGTACTTACAAAAGTATAAAGAAAAGTACAAATATTTGAGTTTATTATTATAACAAATATTTAAAGAAAAATTAGAATGAAGAGAGTCAACACTAGCAAATAAATTTATTACTCACCATATGTCATATACCTTAATCTATTGCTTCATTTTATCCTCAAAATCACTTGGAAGAAACCAATAGCATGTTAGCTCACAAAGCCCAAAAGTGGCTCTGTGTGAGTTTGAGGCCAGCCTGGTTTATATAGTAGGTTCCAGGCCAACCAGGGCTACACAGTAAGACCACGCCTTAAACAAACAAATAAAAAAAAAATAAACAAATAAGTGTTGGATCCTAGCTGGTGAGCACTTTACTTTGAGGGTACTGACTCTGTCTTAGTCACCACTGAACTCCCAGCTCCTGGGCTGTCACCTGGCAAACAAAGGAAGCTTAAGGAAGGAAGCCAAACTCTTCACTCAGGTTATCTGATTCCAAGACCAGATTTGTTTTACCTATATTAAATGATTCAAAAATCTCTGTAGGCATAGTGGCTCACACCAGCACTCAGGAGACTGGGATACAGAGTGAGACTTTGTCAAAAATAAAAACAAACAAGCAAACAAAAACCAAAGGGGTAAAAGTCAAACCACAAAATTTCCAATAGAAAATAGAGATTGGGTAAAATTAAATTTGGCTATCTTAATGGGGATTGGCTGGATTTGGCAAACAGATGGGTTTATGATTTTTGCTAACCTTTTTGCAGACATGCAGGAGGAAGAACAAAAAAGCCTATGGACACTGCGTTTTCCACTTCGGTATTAGCTACTGCTGAGAGATAGGAGGCATGAAAAACTGTAGCATTATCTTCTATGTACTGGAGGCTCTGATATATTCTAGAAGAAAGGAAATCCCCTAGGTTAAGAAATAAACAAGAATGCATTCAACCTTTCAAAAGGAAAACAAATGGCTGCAAGCAGGAGACTGTTGACACTGAAGAATATGATGTATTCTTTTTCAATGTATTCTTTTTTGTATTCTTTAATATTTATGATGTATCCTTTTTTTTTTTTTCCTGGCAAAAAAAAATGAATAAATTTCAAGTACAAGACATTACTCAATTTGGAGACCTACGTGCAGGCAAATCTTAGCTTTAGAGTTGCTAAATGATTATACGTATTTAGAAAAGATCGAAGACTATCAACAGTGGACTAAAAGACAGTAGCCTAATGAGTTTCACTCATGGTCACTGCCATTAAGAGAAATCAGTTGATTCTGAGGTAAACAGTGGTCATGCAGTCAGAGAAGCCTTCACATACAGAAAACATTTAGGCCTGTGAAGAGAGAGAGAAGGAAGGCATTAGAGGAAAAAAGACAGACATGAAGGAATGGTAATGACGCCGAAGGCTGACTAGTCTACGAAAGGCATGGAAAGCTGAAGAAGCCTTAGCTAAGTAGGTAGTGGGGGCAGGGCAGAAGCAGATCTCTGCTCAGTGAGCACCTGATAATGAAGGGAGATGGCAGAGCACAGACGGAGGCAGGCTAATCTCTTAGGAAGTCCTGTGGCAGTCCTGGCATGGGGTGATTCATAAAGCAGCAGCAATGAGGATAAAGTACTGTTACCAGGGCCTGTTCCACGGTATTAGCTACCTATTTATTTATGATTAACAGGGCTTGCTGGTTAAGAGGCCAGAAAGCCCAGACTGTTGACACATGCCCGAAATCCCAGCACTTGGTATGCTATAAGACAGGAAGGGCACGAGGTCCAAGGCTAACTAACCTAGGCTACATTGCAAGATCCTGCCTCGGAGAAAATAGACGAAAAAAAAAGTGTGTGTGATGGGGGGGGGGGGGGGTATTCAGAATGCAGGACATACTCTTGTGTTTTGGTAAAATCTGAGTGGGACACAGGAATAGGGACCTACAAGACAGCCTATGGCTGTCCACGTGACAGCCGGACACTCAAAACCGGGGTTCCGTTAGAGCCCCGAGGGACAGGTGACAGAGCAGGGCGGAAGGATGGGGGCATGTCTAGGGCTGCGAACGCGCTGTTCCTCAGTGTCGGTCACTTCCACCCGTGCCTCCAACGCACGATGACAGGAGGGGCGCTGGCGGGCGGCCCCGGGGTACCTCAGCGTGTCCGGGTGCGCAGCATCACAGCTGAACAGGAAGTCGGCGGCCTGGGCGTCGCTGAGCTCCCCGCCCTGGTCCACTGTGGAGGCAAGGGCACGCGTGAGCGCGGAGCCGGAGGGGGCTTCCACAGGAAGATGCCCTCCCTCCTGCCCGGCCCATCTCCCTACCCCAGAACTGCCTCAGGTCCTGACTGACACTGCGGCAGAACCAACCACGCTGCCCCCGGAACATGGTACCGCCTGCCGCCGGGCTCCTGGGCGGGGCTGGGAGACGAGGCCGCTGATTGGTCCAGAGCCAAGCTTGCCGATTGGTCCTCAGAAGGAAAGGGCGGGAAAGGCCCCAGGAAGCGGGCGAAGAGACGCTAACAGCGTAATTGACGGAATAGCTGAGGGGACGGAGTACCTGCACCTGGTAGGTTTTAAATCCCGAGAAATAATATGGAAATTTTGTTTCTTTTTTAGACAGTTTATTCGTATAATACAGATGACTTGAACCTTTCTGTGAGGTGGCGTGCTCACGCACTGAGGGAATTACAGACTGGCCTACAGTCAAGAAGAGGACATTGAACTGGAGCGAGAGGCCGTTGTGAGGCAAGGAGCTAGAAATTGAACGTGGGTCCTCCGACATAGTGGTGCTCTTCAATCCCGAGCCATTGCTCCAACCCTAAGAATTATTTTTAAATGTACTGATGATATCATTTTGTTTGTACAAATTTATTTGGGAAGTGTTTCTCTGTGTGTGTGTGTGTGTGTGTGTGTGTGTAGGCCAGAGAAGCTGGTTCTTTACTTGGTAGGTTCCAGGGGTTGAACTTGGATAGTCAGGCTTTAAATCAGCTGAACCATCTTACCATATTTTTTGTCATTTTGAGACAGCCTTTTGTAACCTAAACAGGCCTTGAACTTCAACTGAATATGGCCTTGAATTTCTAGTTCTCCTGCCTCCACCTTTAGAGTGCTGCGATCACAGACCTATGTCACCATGTCTAGTTTACATTTTGTTTTTTTGAGACAGGGTTTCTTTGTGTAGCCTTGGCTGTTCTGGACTCGATTTGTAGACCAGGCTGTCCTCAAACTCTCAGAGATCCTCCTGCCTCTGCCTTCCCAAGTGCTGGGATACAGGTGTGTGCCACCGTGCTAGGCATGGCTTACATATTGTTGAGGACAGAACCCATTGAAGAGGCCGCAGAGTAGGCTCAGAACACACCCAGACGCCAAATTCGCAGCACAAAGAAGATTTTATTAACTGCCACTTGTGGAGTTGGGGGAGCGGGGTGTCTCTGGATTGGGCAAAGACAGTAGCAGGTTTCTCTCACTCAGAAATGATTTTTAAAGTGCTAGGATGAGTTGTTAAATCCTGATTGGACATATTAATTGGTATAGCCAAATGAATTTTGATAGCTGGACCTTGGTGGTCAGTCTCAGGAATGAGTCTGGCATAAGGAGGTGGCCAAATAAAAGAATGGACCTTGGTGGCTAGCTTTAGGAATGTGGAAATGCCTATATAAGAGTCCAGTGGTTTAGCAAGGGAAAAGGAAGGAGGAAGGGCAAGGTCTTCGGAGGCCATGTTTGCCGTGCTTGGGCCTGGTAGGTGCCTTTACCCAGGGTTTTGTGTATGCCAGGTAAGCACTTTACCAATTCTTAAACTAAAATTCTTAAACTAATTCTTAAACTAAAAAACTGGCCAGACTGGGAATGTAACTCATTGGTAGAGTGCCGTGCAAGGCCTGGGTTCATTTTCCAGGATTGTAAAATAAACAAATAAGGAGGGGAAGGATGAGAAAGGAAGGGGGAAAAAAATGAGTTTTCATCCTTCCTCTTAAACTGAGTGTCGCAGTTTTGAGATGTAATTTTGTATTATTGTTCAGTTCAAGCTATTCTCAGATTTCAGTATAACATTTTGTAAAGAGGGTTATTTAAATTTTTTTAAAGAGGTACTCGATATGATTTACAGGCTGACCTCAGACTTGTGATCCTATGCCTCGACCCCCAAATGTGAAGATTACAGACCACACAGCCATATACACTGATATGTTTTTATTTAAAATTTTTCAAATGAGTACGATTTTCTGATTCTAAATATGTATGGCTTAGCTGCATGAATATAAAATACTGATCTGTTTGGCCAAATCTTTTGAAGTTAGCATTTTCTTTATAATGGAAGTATATGGGCAGTAAGGTTATATCTTTAAAACGAATGCCCCGAAACTCTCAGATGTTTAGAATGTTCAGTGTTCTATATATGTTCGTTGGTTCAAATTACTCATATTGTCTGATTCCCTGATGATTAGTAGGGAAGCCATATAAAAATGTTATGGATCTATCAATTCTTAATATGTCTGTTAAATTTTTGTGTATTTTTAATTAGACACATACAAAACTCACACTTGTTATTTTCTACTTGTTTGAACCATTGAGCACTTAAACATGAATGGCAAAACCTCCAGACACATAGAACACCAGAGAATATTTTTGGCCCCAGGCAAAGGGTTGTTTGTTTGTTTTTTTTTTTTAATTGAGACATAGCATTAAACATGACAGAAAAAATTACACAAATTTGACTCCATTAAACTTCTCTTCATCAAAATCATAATAATTAGGGTGAATATACACAAAGTCACAAAACGGGGAAGGTACCTGTATCGTAAATAATCAACAAAAGATTAGTACCCAGGATATATATTTAAGTAGCCCTATGAAACAATAAGAGAGAAATGACCTAATTAGGAACTTCAGCAGACATCTGAATAGACTTTTCTGTAAAAGACCCACAAATGGCCAATAAACACATGAAAAGATGCCTAATCACATGGTAGTTAGGGAAATTAAAACCACAATGATACAACAGTATGTCCCTTGCTAATAAAAAGTGTTTGGCAAAGAACATCACAGGAATTCCTTCTCCTGCTTTGATCAACAGGTCAGCGTTACTTAAAGCTATGTGTCTGATGTCCCCCAGCATTCATCACATACACTCTTAAGGAAGCCCTTACCCCCGTGTACACATACAGTGGACCACAGAAGACTGTTTATGCCACATATGACTGTTTATGGCAGCTTAATTGCTTAGAGCAACAATAACAGAAAGGAAAAGAGGAAACAGTCACTGCACACCGGGTAATTAATTTACTACCTCTCCTTTACATTTACTTCTTAATTTGAAGGGTGACATGGCTTGCATGTGGAGGTCAGAGGACAACTTAAGGGAGTCAGTTCTGTCCTTCCATGTGAGTCCTAGGGATCAAATCCGGTCATCAGGCTGCCTTTATCTACTAAGACCCAGAATTGCTAGTGGAGTTTTTTACATGACGAAATACAATATTTCTCCTTATGCACAGGGGATGCTTTTCAGCATCCCGAGGGGATGCTAGCAGCCTTGACCCTATATATATATGCAGTTCTTGACCCTGTATATACTATACTGCTTTCCACCACTATACATAGATCGCTACGACAATTTAATTTATAAATGAGGGAAGAGGTTGACAGCTAATAATAAAATGGAACAGTTATAAGAATATATTGAACAAAAGTTAATGTGTTTTCTCTCAACTACCAAGACACCTATGTTCACGTCAATGCGTACACTGTGGATATGCTACTCTATCTCAAGTGGAAGAGGCAGAAGGGCATAAGATTTTATCACACAACTCGGAACTACAGATTTTATTTACTCACTTGTTTATTTAGTGCTGGGGATTGAACCCAGAACCTCATATATGATAAGCAAATGCTCTACCGCTGAGTTATACCTCCAATGCTCAGAAACACAATTTTAAATTAATGTGTCATTTACGTTTGGAATTTCCCGTTGATGTTTTTAGACTACAGATGACTATAGGTAATTGTAGCTGTGAAACATTAAACCATGGAGAAGGGAAGGAATACTAGTACATCATAATTTGAATTTTCAAAAAGCCCGGGAAGACAAACAACATGATACCATTTATTTTCAAGTTCAAAAGAAGTGGTAAAATGAAGATACATATTTTAAGAATACATGAATATTTAATAAAAATTAAAATATACATGTATAGGAAAACCAGCTACAGTTTATATTTTTAAAAGAATTCTTCTATAAAACATATTATTTATGTATTCTTTATTGGTATGTGCGTGTGCCTGAGTATGCGTACCACACGTGTTCAGGAACCTGACGAAGTCAAAAGAAAGCATCAGATCCCCTGAAACTGAAAGTACAGGTGGTTATAAGCAGCCCTGTGAGGTTCTCTGCAAGAGCAGTAAGTGCTCTTAACTGCTGAGCCATCTCTCCAGCCCTGTATCTATGTTTCTATACAAAGCATAGGGTACCAAATACTTGAAGACTAAAAGAAGCACACAGGAGCCGCCAATGTTTCATTACTGTTGGGTTCTGAAGCTTAGTATTTTTTATTAGCATTCTCAGAAAACCTCTACATATCTATCACCTGCTTTCATTATTGTGTATTTTTAGTATTTTTAAAAATAATTAAGAAGAATATGTTAGTTGATAGGGGACAACAAAGTTCCAGGCTCAAAATGCATCCTCGAAACATTCTGGTTGAAGTGAAGTTGTTAGACAACATACGAAGGAGCTGGACAAATGGCTCAGTGGTTAAGAGCATTTACTGCTCTGTCAGAGGACCCAAGTTTGGTTCCAGCAGCCACATCAGGCAGTTCACAACCACTTATAACTCCACAGGCACCTGCATCCATGTGGCAAATACTCAGATACACATGCATATACATTAAGTGAAAAAATAAGATATTTTGTTTAAAAATACTAAGTTTTAAATGCAGCCTTTTAATCACATCACAGTAGTTACCAAAGTCATCTATTATAAATGTATACATGTTGTATATAAAAGCAGTTTTAGAAAGGGAATCCCAAGGAGAGGAACTAGGGCCATTTTATCAAGAGTACTGTGGATTTTGAGAACTCTAGACCTAGAAAGAAGGAACAAGCTAGAGAGTGAACTTATTGAAGAGAGTAGGATGAAAAATACTGTTAATTAAAATGTGGACAAGGCTTATGAAAAAGGACAGATTCAAAAGCAGGTGAAAATATGGCTATATCTTAATGTAGGAGAAACAGATAACTCTCACTAAAAAGGCAGGAAAAAATAACTGAGAGGATGAAAAGGAACCAAAGATTTGCTAGACTGAAAAGTGGTTGAGAGACTGCCAGAAGACAAGATTATAACTTATTCAGGTCATTTTCTGCTTTAAGTCTCTGAAGCAAATTTTCAAATTTATAGCAACATGTTTTGGAAAAGAGATGAGATAGAATTTTATAATTAAATACGAGCCCGGGGGGTGCGGGGGGAATGATTAAACAGGAAGAAGAGTGCCGATGTGAAAAATCCATCCTTCTTAGCATCATTATGCTCCTTGCTTCAGAAACAAGACATGAGGACCACACTTAGGGTAGCTCCTGTGTCTTAGAAGATCCCAGAGAAGTAGAATGTTATCTTGAAAGGCTCAGCAAAACAAAATCCATATATGAAACTGACATGTCAGCTTCCAAATCCTGCTTTTGTTACTTTGAGTTCCCCATAAATTGGAAAGAGAATGCAGTGAAATTGGTAAACTATTTCAATACTTTAATAACGCTCTGAATTTATACAATAGTATGACTAATTACTGTGGCTGTACGATGTGCAATGGTTCTTTATTCTCCCCACCATCATTAAGGCAGGGGCAGAAGTAAGGGAAAAGTTTCTCCGTGAAAAGACTACTGAAGGTGTAAAGATGGTCCATGGTTGCAGCATTATAGAAGGACACCTGCCCTCCCTCATAATCTAGGTACACACCCACCCGGTTGAGAACAGCCATTTTCAGACTACAGGAAGGCAGATCCAGAGCCTTTAGGTCATTTTGGTTCCTTAGTCTTAAAAGCCAGAATCCTTGCTCTGGGGTCAGAGGGCAGCTCCCTTTCCGAATGATGGATTCTCTGGCGACTCCAACTGTCCATTTGGTCTTCTTTGCTACTTCTACTTCCCAGTACCACTTTCCAGAGGTGAAGCCTTTTGAGCCCAGTACCGCCACGCTTGAATCAAACCTCTCTGGATCATCAGGCATTACCTGCTTAACATCACCATGATATACACTGGTCCGGCTTTTGGATAGCACCAGATTTGGATGAGCTGTTTTAGGATCCAGAGTTAGTTGAGTTAAACCTGGCAAGAAAATGAGATAGCAGGGAAGAGGAGAAGAGATGAATGCAATTTCCCATAGTAAGAAATAATTCAAACAAAGCTACTAGGACATTTGTCCCTAATATGCATAAACCCTTAGTCAGGGAGTTTCTCATATACTTTTTATTGTTTGGTATCCACGTTGCTATTTCTAGACATTTTAATATTTAGGACAAAATCAGACCTTGCTATGAAGTAATTTATATTCTACTGAGGGAAGCAGTACAATAATGTGGACCTTTACTGATACCAAAGGGGTAAAAGCTAGGAGAGGTTGTCCTAGGAAATCTTAGTAAGAAGAGTGTCTATTGGGATGTAAACATAGGAAATGTTTACTTTGTGTAAACAGAGAGGGGAGAGGTGGGTTAAATGCAGTTGCTGCTCGTGTGTGAGAGGCTGTCTGTTAGAGCTAGGTAAGACGCCTGGTAGAGATTATACTTGGTTTAACATGCAGCCAGACATGGGCGCTCTACAGTGCTGTGTGCCACTGCTCTTCAGAATGTACTCCACAAGTTATGTGCTCACCAAGATAGCACAGACATTCAAAGCACATATTTAGAAACATGTATGGAAATGTAACAAAGTAACTTTATGTCAGTTGAATCTGGTAATTATAAAACCAGGTTTGCCAGGTGATGATGGTGCACGTGTTTAATCCCAGCACTCCAGAGGCTAGTTGACCTCTGATTTCAAGGCCAACCTGGTCTACAGAGTGAGTTCCAGGACAGCCAGGGCTTACACAGAGAATCCCTGTCTCGAAAAACTAAATAAATAAACAGGTTAAGAAATAAAATCAGACTTGTACTTTATAAACACTCTTTAATTTCACATTTGTAACTAATTAATTTATATTGTATTCTACAATAATAGAATTCTGTGATAGAAAACAATTTTCTAAATATGTAGAAGCTAAGAAATTTTGCTTATGGAAATTATGGAACTAGGCTAGTGATCACTGGAAGCTGGGTAGTATAGGGAGGGATGGGGTAGAATGATATTGGATAACAGATACCAAAGTGCAATGAGATAGATGTTAATTTCAGAGTTTTAGAGCACAACAAAGTAATAACCTACAATAATTTAGTATGTATATATCCATATATATGTACATATATATTTCAGTGGTTTGGTTTGTTTTTGTTGGCAATACTAGAGACTGAACCCAGGGCCATGTACGTGTTAGGCTAGCTCTATTACTGAGCTACGTCCCCAGGCTTTATTATATATTTTAAAAAACTAAAAGAGTTCAAAAGTTTCCAACCACACAGAAGTGATAAATGTTTGAGAAGATATGAATAAATTATTATATGTTGCGTATATGTATTAGATATCATAGTGCATCCTATAAGTATATACAAATACCATGTGTCAATTAAATTTTACTTGGAGCAATAGTACACACCTATAATTCTGGCACCCAGTAGGTTGAAACAGAAAGATCCTACGTTCAAGGCCAGCCTGAGCAATATAATGAGATCCTGGCTTTGTTATTGTTGCTGTTTAATGGTTTAAATTAGGTGCATACCTATAATCCTAATACTTGGGAGGTGGGACCATCCTTGGCCACATAGAACTCTTGACTAAGTGTGGTCAAAAGATTGACTATGTCTCACCAACAAGACATAGGAATAGCAGAGAAGCATGTGGAGAGGTGCTAAATGGGATTGGATATCAGAGATGTATACATTATAACAGTGATAAAATGTTACTATACTTAAATAGTTATAACTAGGAAGATTGACAATAGCAGGTTAAAGTTAAATGCACATCTTCAGCCCTAGGCCTTCTCCTCAAAAGTTTGTAAACAAATTCACACAACTTTATTCATAATAGCCCTAAAGTATAATCTACTCCAGTATTCCTCAGTTGGAGAATAGATAAACACATTGTAATGTATCCATTAAACAAAATGTGCAACTACATAGGTGAATCAAAGAAAGCACTGTGTTAAGTGCAAAAGTCTAGACACACAATACTGTAATGCATGATTTACATTAAATCAAAAGTTTTAAGAGACACATCAAAAGTGAAATAAAGCAGATTTTGCCCTGTTCAGCATTGAGGGCTGGAGCTATACAGAAAGAACTAATTGCAAAAAGACCTGTGGCACCTTTGAGGAGCATGTGCACACGCATGTGTGTGTGCAGGGATGCCTGTACATGTGAATGTGGAGATCATAGGTCTAATAGTTTGGGTGTCTTCCACAGTCATCCCCCATCTTATTTTCTGAATCTGGAACTCACTCTTTCAACTAGACTGGCTGGCTGGTGAGTCTCCTAAGATCTGCTTTTCTCCAACCCCATCTCCAGTGCTGGGTTACAGGTGTTTGCCAACATGCCTGGCTTTTTACATACACACTAGAGATTCAAACTCATATCCTTGTGTTTGCTCGGCAAGCACTTTATCCACTAAGCCGTCTCTCTAGTCCCTATCTAGCTGTCTTGATTACGGAGATAGTTACATATTTGTCAAAACATATCAGCCTATACACTGGGTATATTCAGGTAAACTTGGCAGATTCTGCTTTGTTAATTATACTTCAGTGAAGCTGCTTTCAGTGTAAGTCACCTGGAAAATGTAACAGGGATACATTTATGATTTTAACTGAGTTACTAACAAATAGTAATATCTATATGAATTCTGTTAAGGCTATCTAAATTCTTATTTTTATATATATCTTATCTAGAATATTATTTCTTCTTAAAATACCACTTGTGTTATTTTGTCCTGCTCAGTTCTTTGATCTTTGCAAGAATTTATATAGCTGTCGTAGCAAAACAGGATAAAATAGTGACTATTCCCACACATTATAGATTAAACAAAATTATAGGCTGAGGAGTAATTCTAACATCAGATTTTTATGCATTAGTTCAAAGACACATATTCTTAAGTCATAGCAGCAGAAGAAAAAGAAAAACCTTTTTGACTAAACTCCACCCAAGTGCATCTCTATCCTTTGACAAGCTAAAGAACTAACTCAGGCCACTGAGAAGGCCACACAGATGAAATATAGATTAGGGGCCATAAGAATCAGTAGCTCCTTCCCACTATACCTGGACTGAGAATGGACTGCATTTCCCTCCAGATCATATACTGGGTGGGACCTTTGAAGACACCTGTGTTCAGCTTTTTGGCGATAACTTGTCTGGGTGAGAATGCCTTCATTCCTTTCTCTGTGCTGTAAGGGGACACAAAAAGTTTTGTAGACATCCTCCAGGGTGTAAGGAAGGTGATTGAGTACCATGGAGAAGCACTTACTTTTCTAGGAGCTTCATGATGTCCTAAAAGAGAAAAGGAGAAATAGAGAAGTCAGATGCCTGTTTGTCATCTCTAGAAATCTCTCTGGTTATTCTGACAACCATCCAGATTTGATCATTAATTCTAGCTTCCTGTGCAGAGGGCCCTCAGTCCATTGCCAACACTTTTTATCCTCCCATCTGCTTTGCTAATCAGTACCCCAATCTAAGCCATGATAAACTGACCTCTGATTTGCTAACCTATTGATTTTCTATAATTCTGACTCTCATAGGAAACAGGACAAGAGCCAGTAAATCCATAGTTACAGTCAACTCTTTTTTTAAGGTGAGTGCTTCCAAATACTCCAATAAGAAAAGATCGGAAGCGATTCCAGGGCCAAGGGAAACTAAACTTTTGAATACTGAAGTGAACACCAGTGTTGCTTTAGAAGTGCAACTTCAGGTACCAAAGTTTGACAAAAAAAGCTTTTTGGATAGTGTAGTTTATAATTTCTGCAAGCCCCAAACTCAACAAAGGCTATAAGATACATACTTTTGAAAAATAAAGTTTCAGTATTCTTTTTGGAAAAATATGGAAATATTGATTTATGTAGCATTATTAGTGAAATTGTATTATCATGTTCCCTGAGAAGAAGAAAGTAAAGTTTTCCATAAAGTAAAAGAGACCTACTTTTCTCCCAGAGGACTATTAAAGCATCCAGTTGGTTGGGTTGGGTTGGGTTAGATTAGGTTAGGTTGGGTTGAGTTGGGTTGGGTTGAGTTTGGTTAGAATTTGCTTTCTTTTCCTCCCCCATCCTCAGGCTCTCTTCCCTCCTTACAAGTATACCCATAATCAAATTGGTGCAGAATCTCACTTTGAGGAAGTCAAATGAGTTCTGCTGTTCCATCCGTATCTGAATGTTCACCAGCATGTCTTTGGCAAGGAGACACTGCTCCTGAATCTGGTTCAAATTCACTTCCATCTCCTCATTCAAGAGTTTTCCCTCATCCCGGAGGTCATTTAGAATGTCCTTTTCTTTGTTGTGCAGGAACTGATGCAGCTTTAGAAACTCCAAGGAAAGGTGTTGTTGCAGTTGTAGCTTGTTGTCCTGGAAACCTCCATAATCATCACCACGATTACTACTGAGACTAGCACTTGGGGATAGGGGCTCATACCACCCAACACACCTTGGAAAATTTCATACAAATATCTGTTTAGCATCAACATTCAACTTACTAAACAGAGCCCTATGGGAGGCGTATTCCTTCTTTCCCAACTAGTTTTATGATGTAGGATGAAAGGTTTTGTTTTTGATTTTTTTTCTCAGTGCTTGGAAAATAACCAATCAATTAAATAATGTTGCAGAGCCAATCAAACATTCTAAAATGAATGCTAACAATACTTTCCTAGACTGGCAAATCAGTATCTACAAAATGATGCTGTTAGACTAGAGCCATAAGGAACCTGAGAGAACTGTCCTCTTAAAATCAAAACTACTCCTGCCAGTATAACATAAAAGAAACAGGATATGAACAATGTATAAAGCACTAAAACTGATAATTGCTGCACTTGCAGCGTGTTTGTGTGTGTGTGTGTGTGTGTGTGTGTGTGTGTGTCCGTGTGTGTCCATAGCTTCTTCCCTAGTAAGCTCTTTATATCCTTAGCTCCTCATTGTCCTCATTTCTGATGACTTACAGCTTTCTGTATTCACTCCCAACCACACATAGAATTTTATCATTCCCATACAATGCAAATCTCCAAAATGACTTTTTGTTCCAAGTTTACTTGATTCCTACTGTAGCCATGTTGAATCTCAATGAAATTTTTTATTCAACCTGGACATGGTGGTGTATGGCTTTAACCCAAGCACTTGGCAGTGGGGGTGGGGATGGTGACAGAAACAGGCAGATCTGAGTTTGAAGCTAGCCTGGTTTATACAGTAAGTTCCAGAGCAGACAGAACTACATGGAGAGACAGACCCTGTTTCAAGAAATGAGCAAAACAAGTTCCTAATCATTGACTCCCTCTGTTTCTATTCATAAACTTCTTTTTCATGGCCTGGTTTCCTAGCTAAGACTCTATGGACAATCATTATCACACTCTTAAAATAACCTTAATTCCATCATTCTTCTAACCCATGTATTAATGAAGAAACATAACTGCCGATTTGGCTCCTACCCTAGAGACTGATTTGCCAAATCTTTACTGTTAGACTTATTTGGTGCTCTTGCAAAGCCTAAAATGGAGAGACGTGTAAAATCAGCTCTATGTACTTTGGAAGCAGTGAAGAAAGATAAATCAGAAATAAAAGTGTTTCTTTGGATATAGCCATCTTTGGTAGGTTTCACTGGTAAAGTCTATTTTGCCAGAGATAAAGGGGCAGATTAAGCAGATGTCAATCCCACAATGTTCACCTAGTGACTGAACTATTGAAAGGCTCAGCATGTTAGGGCAAATGCTAATCTGTTCAGTTGATCAACTACTGGGAACCATTTCTACCATAATTTCTTCCTGCCCAGCAGTACTTCTATAGCCCAGGTGCTGTTAAGTGTATTAATAGAGCTGGAGTTACAGTATAGTCCAGCTCTGCTTCATAAGCTCTTTACCCTGCCCCTCACCTTGTAAGCAGCAATGGCATCTTTCTGCATCGTTCTGAGAGACTGAAGCTCCTTCATGGTTGCCTGAAGTTGGCTATGATAGATGGCAAGCTCCTCCTAGAAATACCAAATAGAATTAACCCACAGCAATCTGGGAAATAAACTAACATAAAGCGTGTCCCTGGAGGCTGAGAAGAGCCACACAATGTGAGGACCTGAGTTTGATCCCCAGTGCTTATGTAGAAGGCTGGGCATGGGGGCTCACACTTAAGTTCAGTGCTGGGGAGATGGAGACAGATAGATCCTTGGCAGGTAAATGGCCAGACTGCCAGCCTAGACTAATCTGCAATTCCAGGTCTTCATGAGAAGCCCTGTCTCAAAAAAAGAAGGTCGACAAGTGCTTGAGGAGCAATCTGAAATTCTGTGGCCTCCCCATGCATGCACACACATGCCTATAGCACAGAGACACATCTGTGGAACAGGACAAGAGCTGTGACAATAGCACAAGGAGGCAGGTGGGGGTCCAGGCCTAGCTCCAGAGGACATTCTGCCAGGGCATAGAAGCCACACCAGTGTTTGTTTGAACAGAGAAATTTTAACATAAGGAATTACCAAATTTAAAGTTAACTAATTGCTGGATGGATAAGAAGACTCGGCTGAGCTTGTCCACCTGAGTTCAGTCTCTAGAACCCATGTTGTGGAAGGAAAGAACCAACTCCTTTAAATTGTCCTGTTATATGCATGCATACACACACACACACAAGAAAGGGAAGTGGGAAGGACATATACAAGACACAGGAAATAAATAAGCTCTGAGGTGTTCCTTCTTTGGAGTCTGTGGTGGTCTAAATAGGTATGGTTCCCATAGACTCCTGTGTTTGAGTGCTTGGCCCATAGGGACTGGCACTATTGGTAGATGTGGCCTTGTTAGAATAAGAGTGTCACTGTGGAGGCAGGCTTTAGGGTCTCATATATGCTCAAGCCAAGCCCAGTGAGACAGTCTTTCTTTGCTACCCGGGGGTCAAGATGTAGAACTCTAGCACCATGTCTGCCTGGACGCTGCCATGCTTTCCACCATGATGATAATGGACTAAGCCTCTGAGACTGTAAGCCAACCCCAATTAAATTTTTTCCTTTATAAGAGCTGCCTTGGCAATGGTGTCTCTTCACAGCAATAAAACCCAAACTAAGACAGAGTCCCTCCTACTCTCTGGAGTTCTCTCTCAGTTTTTCTCTAATAAGGCTGTATTCGCTGAAGCTCTTGGTACAAAACGTCTTTTCTTTCCACCATGTCATAATTCCTGTCCATTGAGAATTGTGGCTAGGGCTGAAGGTGTCGCTCAGTAGCATAATTCTTGTTTTACATGCACTACACCTTGGATTCAATCCCCAGCAAGATGGGATTGGAGGAGGCTATTGCTATTTTGTGGTTTGTTTTTGTTTTTGTTTTTTTTTCCAGAGCTGACGACAGAACCCAAGGCCTTGTGGCTTGCTAGGTAAATGCTCTACCACTGAGCTAAATCCCCAACCCCATGGAGGAGGCTATTGCAAATCTACATTTTCACCCTGGACACCTTTACATATGCTGTTCCCACTGGAATATTTCTATTTTTCCTTTTGCCCATCCAAATTCAAATGATTTCCAGTTCTAGTCACACATTGTACATCGTACATCCCAAGACCATCTCAGAAATCCTAAACACTTAAGGAATTACAAATGTGACAAAATTTAGCTCTCAGTAATACATTATTGTATACTATTCCTATTGTACTCAGTTGAAACTTCATTAAAGTTTGAAGCTTTTGTAACAGGAACACTATCTTATCTGTTCATGTTTTACCCAGTGTAACTGAAGGGTCAGCCATAGCTCCTTTACAGCTCCTTTCCTGTACATAGCATCTCTAGAGAGAGAACTTTCCAAGGTATGTTGTATTTCTGAGGACTCTGGGCTTTCTCATTATTTGAATAAAGGGATGAGGTCAGAAGAAAGAAGAAGCCCTCTAAAAAAGTTTTCCTAAGGGAATGCTCAAGACCCAGGGCTCACACACCGTGAAGAAACGGACAGCGTCAGAGATTTGCAGGAAATCCTTAGACTGCCCCATAGACAACCGTGCATCCTTGCATTGAAAGCAGATGAGTTTCCCATCTGGCTTACTGAACAGTTTCAGGTTCTCTCCGTGCTCTGGGCACTGCGGATGGCCCTTGAGCAGGGGTAACTTCTTGATCTTCTCCACCAGCTTCTCCAGCACAAGGTTGAATGTACAGCTGCTGTACTGGCATAGCATCTTACACTCAGGACAGAATGTTTCCTTTGCATGCATTTTCCAGTAGTTTTGGATACAGCTTTGGCAGAAGTTGTGGCCACAGTTCAGCATCAGTGGATCGCGGAACCAATCTTTACACAGCGGGCAGTGTAGCTCCACAGTAATGTCTTGTATCAATACTTTTGAGGGTAAGTGGGTGGTTGGATCGGTCACTTCAACATAGCTGCCTGGATCGAAATTAGAGGGGGGCCTGGAGGATACCTTTGGGAAAGAAGAGCTTAATTAAGGTTCTCTTATTGTACATTTCCATACACAAGTATATAGACTCCATATCTAAAGATGCTGAGAATTGATTCAGCTAAAGCACCATAATCACTTCTGGCCTTCACAGAAACTACACTCATTGGGACAAACCCATATAACTATAATTTAATATAATTAAATAAATAAAATAAAAATAAATTTAAAAAAAGAAAACAATATAGTAAATTTCATGTTCTCTAGCATCAAAATTTGTGGCACTATTTCAAATTTTAATACAGGCCCAAAGCAAGAAAAGAAAACAATCAAAGATACACATTTTGCTGTACATTCATCTCTTTACCAATCTTCTCCAATTATGCATTGAATTTCAATGCATTTGAAAGGATTAAAGTCATATGAAATGTGTGGTGGTTTGATAAGAATGGCCCCCATAGGCTTACATTTTACCATTAGGGAGCGGTGCTACTTGAGAGGGATTAGGAGTGCGGCCTTGTTGGAGAAAGTGTGTCACTGAGAGGAGGAGCAGCTTTGAGGTTTCAAAGGCCCAAGCTAGGTCCAGTGTCTCTGCCTCTCTTGCAGCTGCCTGCAGATCTGGATGTAGAATTCTCAGCATCATGTCTACCTGTGTGCTGCCATGCTTTCTGCCATGACATCAGTGGACTAACCCTCTGAACGTTCCTTTGTAACAGCTGCTGTGCTATGGCATCCCTTCACAGCAATAAAGCAGTGACTAAGACAAAGTGTCTTCTCAGATACTATAGAATTGAGCTAGCAAGCAATAACAAGCAAAATGGAAAATTCATGATTATATGGAAATTACACAGAATATTCTTAATCACCCAATGGGTCAAAGAAGAAGTAAAGTTAGAGAATATTTTGATATAAATGAATAAAAAGATACCAAAACTTATGGAATATGATAAAAGCAGTACTATCTGGGAAATGTATAATTGTAAACACTGACATTGAAAACTAAAATGGGGTGGCACTCAGTAGTAGAATGTTTGCCAAGCACATAAAGGCCCTTGGCTCAATCCTTAAAAGCAGCAGCAACAACAACAAAACTTGAAAACATGAAGTGCCTGACATGTGCCTGTATTTCCAGCTACCTGGGAATCTGAGACAAAAGAATTTCTTGAGCCTGGAAATTTGAGTCCAACCTGGACATCATCAAAGGATCCTGCCTGGGATCTCGGGTGGCTTAGAACATAAGTCAGTGGTAGAGCATATCTCAGCATGCCTCAGACCCTGGGTTTGATCCTTCAGCACAGTTAAGAGTTAAGTCAGTAAATAAATACATAAATTCACAATAAATAGCCTAAATTTCCCTTAATGAACAAGTTAGGGGAAATCACAAACAAAAACTAAATCCAAAGCTAGCAGAAGGAAGAAAACATAGAGTGGAGATGAGTGAGTAGAGAGCAGTAGAATCAACAAAACCGAAAGTGCAGCTTGTTAGCTCTGACAAGCACTGAGGGTGCATATCAGTCATCTCACATTTAGGCTCTTAAGGCAGGAGCATTGCCCTTGGCTTAGTCTGGGCCTAAAATAAAAGTAATGCATTCAGTGGGTGGTGATCTCTAAATTATAAAAACAGAAGAGTCAAATCACTATGACAAATAAGTAAAAATCTTATGAGACTTCTATGAACAATTGTATGACAACAAATTATGAGACCTAGATAAAATAGGAATAGTCCTAGAAACACATGAACCCCTAGAACTGGCTCAAGAAGAAATAGAAAACCTGAACATCCCTGTAACAAGTAAATAAACTGATCAATAATAAATTTTTTAAATAATAAATTAAAAACTCAACAAACTAAAGCTCAGGACCAGATGACTTCACTGATTAATTCTATTAAACAGTTAACAGATTAGTGTTAATCCTTCTCAAATTCACCCAGAAAATAGGGTGGTGCTTCTTGACCCTTTATATGAATTTAGCATTCTCCTGATATTGAAGCTAGGTAAATAGGAAAACAGACTAGGAAGGAAGGTGGCTGGTGGCCCGCCAGTGGGTGGCACACCCCTGTGGGCTTCTGTTGAGGGCCAGGCCTAGGTGGCCTGACCCTCAGCCCTGAGGCTCAGCTTCAGCTTCCGCATCCTCTGTGATGCAGAATAGCCCCTCAAGTACTGCCTTGTCTGGGTCTCATGAATAAATGAACAAGGCTTTTACCCCAAACGTTGCAAGGCCTGGTCTTTGCAGGAACAGCATAAAGGCCTTTGAGGCTTTCCTGCAAGCTAGATGGTATCTCTCAGTCGGTCAGTCAGCTGTAACTTGCTCTAGTGTTTCCATCTGAACAGTGGCTGTCGGGGGTTACAAGTAGTAGGTAATTTGGTGGTGGTACAGTCTTTTCATCCCAGCACTGAAGAGGCAGAGGCAGGCAGATCTCAGAGTTCAAGGCCAGCCTGGTGTACATAGTTAGTTCCAGGGCAGCCACGGCTACTCAGAAACCCTGTCTTGGGAAAAATAAAAATTAAAAAAAAAAAGGAAAAAAAGAAAAAATCTAGCATAATAAGAAATTTTCACTCTTTTTAATTTTTGAAAAATTTTTGGTGAGACTTACTTAATTTGTATGTATGTTTTGTCCTCTTGTATTTATATATACCATATGTATACAGGACCCCAACAGGGCACAGGATCCCCTGGAACTGGAGTTATAGGCACTTGTGAGCCATTTATATGGGTGGGAACTGAACCTGGGTCTTCTGCAGGAGCAGTAAGCTCCCTCAAGCCTGCCACTACCTGTTCAGCCCTGGAATGTTAACTCTTAATAGAAACCATTGTCATAGTTAAGAGATGCTAGATGGTGGTATCACATGCCTTCAGTCCCAGCACTTGGGAGGCAGAGGCATATGTATCTCAGAGCTTGAGGACAGCCAGACCTACACAGAGAAATCCAGTCTCTAGAAACCAATAATAATAACCATGAGTTAGGAGCTGATGGCAGAAGCACGGGTGCTATTTGAGTATGGCCCATGCTTGCAGTCATAGCTTTCAAGAGGTGGAAGAGGGATGGTAGTCACCGCTGGCTATATTTGAGCTCCACGCCAAATGGCCACAGAAGACCCTAGCAGTTGAAAATAGATGAAACAAGAAACACAGATTCTTGCCTGCATGAGGCCTTGTCTAAGAACTGAAAATAAATGAATATGCAAATAACACAAGGAGTGCAGATTCTGAAGCCAGACTTCCAGAGTTAGATTCTGAGCCCCTTCCTTGATTAGGAGAATAATAATGGCATCTGTCTCAAATTAGCATGTGTAAAACAAGTGGATTGTAATTCAAGCACTTAAGACAGGGACTGTTTGTTTGTTTGTTTGTTTGTTTGTTTTTGAGACAGAGTTTCACTGTGTATCTGTAGCTGCCTGGAATGTAACTGGTCACTATGTAGGCCAGCAAGTCCAATGTACATAGTGAGGCCCTGTCATAAAATTAAACAGGTTCTGGAGAAATACCTCAGTGGCTGGGAGCACTTGCTACTCTACAGAGGACCTGGGTTTATTTCCCAGCACCCACACAGTGGCTCACAGGGGATCTAATGCCCTCTTCTGACCTATGTGGGCATCAGGTATGCATATGGTCCACATACATATGTAAGGCCAATGCTTCTATACATAAAACTTAAATATAACATAAAAAATGGTGCCAGGTGGTGGTGTTACACACCTTTAGTCCCAGCACTTGGGAGGCAGAGGCAGGCAGATCTCTGAGTTCGACGCAAGGCCAGCCTGGTCTGCAGACTGAGTTTCAGGACATCCCCGGCTACATAAAGAAATCCTGTCTCAGAAGAAAAAATACATATGTGTGTGTATGTGTGTGTGTGTGTGTGTGTATGTGTGAAAACTTTTTTAGTTTTCCTTTTACAAAGTAAAAGACAAATTACATAAAGGAAGAAGTAATTTGCAAATTCTAGTCCTTTTAAGGTCTAGAATCCAAAATAAAAGAACTCACAGCACAAATAAAAAATATTAGCAACCATTTTCTAATAGACCGAGAACTTAAATAGGCATTTGTCCAAAGAAGACAGACAGGTGGTCAACAAATACATGAGGAATTGCACTGGGAATTGCACTTAGTCACTGGGAAAATTCACATGAGATAATTGAATTTATTATTCTCATGTCTCCCAATGAAATATAATTTCACACTAGAATTGATACAGTTTTAAACTAATACATTGCTGGGGGCTGGAGAGAGTGTTCAGAGAGTAAGAGTACTTGCTGCTCTTCCAGAGGACTTGGATTCTGTTTTCAGCACTCACATGGCTGCTCACAACCATCTAAACCTCCAGTTCCAGGAATCTGATGTGTTCTCTGGCTCCAGGAGCACTGTGTACCTCACAGACAGTGGAAGCAAGACACCCACAGAGATTTTGTAAAGGACACTGCTAATGAGAATGTAAAATAATGCAGCCACTGTGAAAAACATTTTTGTACTTCCTCAAAAAGTTAAATACAAAGTTAGGGATAGCAAATGCCTTTGATCCTAGCACCTAGGAAGTGGAAGCAGGTGGATCTCTGTGAGTTGTAGACCTGGTCTACGTAGCAAGTTCTAAGACAACCATATAGAGCTATATAGTGAATAACGAAAACCAAGCAACAATAACAACAAAAAGACCACGGGCTGAAGGCTGGCTCAGTCAGAGTGCTTGCTGCATAAGTATGCAACCTGAGTTCAGATTTCCAACAACAACAGAAAAAAGCAGGTAGAGACTGTGTATTCCTATAACCTCAGTGTTAGCAAGGGTGGAAACAGACTATCTCTGGGACTGCTGGCTACCAGCCTAGCCAGAAAGCAGTGGGAGACCCCATTTCAGGTGAATGAGGCAGAGAACAATGGAAGAAGACAGGAGACTTCCTCCACTGGCCTTCTTGTACACGCTTCTGCACATGTGTGCTCTCACACACATGTATATACATGCTTATATACAAAATACACACATTGTATCATTATGCTGGACTGGGAGTATTGCTCAGTACTTGCCTAGAATTAAAAAGAACCTGGGTTCAGGGGCCTGGAGAGATGGCTCAGAGGTTAAGAGCACTGACTGCTCTCCCAGAGGTCCTGAGTTCAATTCCCAGGAATCACATGGTGGCTCATAACCATCTATAATGAGATCTGGTGCCCTTTTCTGTCATGCAGGTGCGCATACTAGCAGACTACTGTATAATTAATAAATAATAATAAATCTTTAAAAAGAGAGAGGGAGAGAGGGACTAGGTTCAATTGAGAGGGGGACTGGGTTCAATTGCCAGCACCACAAAATAATCCCAGAACAAAAACAAGCCCATACCTATGCTACCCTAGTCAACACAGGTAAATCTCTAAGAGACAGAAATATAGGGCACATGGGAGAAGGAAAAGTGGGAGTGACTGCTTAGTGGGAAAGAGTTTTTCTTTGGGGATGACAAAAACATCTTAGAAAAAGAGATGGCTATTTACATTGTAAATGTGCTAAATGCTACTGGGCTGTACATTTTCAAAGTTAAGCTGTTATATGAGTAATATCTTAGTTTTTTTTTTTAATGGAACATAGTTGATTCTAGCACCTGAAATTTTATACTGAACAGTACCTTACTTTGCAGAATGCTGTATTCTATACTGTACAAGACATGCTATTATTCGATAAAGAGCCACAAAAGAACTGTTTCCTTGTCAGTCTGTGTGGCACTGTTCATAATCACACATGCCAGCTCTTTCCTAGTGCCTGTCCTCCGCTGTGTCTGTGTGTCAGTGGCAAGCACCCTGCCTCCAACTCCTGTTGCCTGGGCTTAACAGGTATGAGCCACCACACTCTGCATTCACTTTCTCCTCAGGAAACACCTAAGTATTGGAGGCCATTGCTGTCCTCTCCATTTCCTTCTTGTCTATATTTTCTGGTGCCACAGCTCGCTCTCTTTGCTCTGACCAGCTTTATCCCTTTCTTATTTTATAATTGCCATTAACGTGTGTGTGTGTGTGTGTGTGTGTGTGTGTGTGTGTGTGTCCAGAGGAGGGGGTGGAGGCTGGAAGATAACTTTAGGAGTCATCCTCAGGAATGGAGTCTACCTCCTTTGAGGCGGTGTGTCATTGTCCTGGAGCTCAGCAGTTAGGCTAGCCCTGCTGGCCAGTGAGTTCCAGAGCTGCTCTTGTCTCTGCCTTTCTAAAGCTGGTGCTACAAGTGTGCACCCTCATGCTTGGCTTTTGGGGTCCAGCTCAGGGCCCTGTGCTTGCATGGCAAGCATTTTATCCTCTGAGCCATCACTCCAGCCCAATTTCTTTGTTTCTTTAAATATTTTTGAGCGAGGCGAGTTCTTTCTGAGTCTGCTATTTAGAAAGGACTCGTATGAAAGTGGAGGCAGGTCCTTAACTGAGGTTGTTTTCTTTTTGAAACAATGTATATACATATCCCTCCTCCCTCTGCTAACCAACACTGCGGGTTTGTGTTTTGTGCAGCAGCTCCTCCCATCCACCTTACTACCAGCTGGGCTCTGCCGACCTCCATCTTAAATCTTTCTCATGGTGGATCTAAGGAAGCCAGCTCTGTCTTCTCTCTGTGTGGGTGTGGACTAGTGGGATGAAGCACCTCCTTTGGAAGACGTGTCACTCTCCTTATGCAAGGTTTGCCCTCCCGACCCTTCACGCTTTGTAGGGCTTTTCATGTGTTCTGTAGTCTTTCCTGAACTGGGGCCTAAGCTCCTTACTTCGTTGTAAAGAGGTTGTCTGTCTGTTGTTGTTGTTTTGTTTTGTTTTTTTTTTTTGTTTGTTTTTGTTTTTGCTTTTTGTTTTTCCTGTGCTCTTCATTCTCCTTTAGGTTTTTGATTGTCTAAGACAGGATCTTAAGTTATTCCCTCAAACTCAGACTCTTCCTGCATTTCCCCTCCCAGGTGCTGGGATTGCGGGCTATGTCAGCGGGCCTGGTTCTTTTGTACAATTCTGACTTTACAAAGAGTGGCAGGTTCTTTTGAAGGGGAAATCATTGTTCTTATTATTTTACCATTCAAAAGCAAAAGCTTGATTGTCACCAGCATCTTATCAACAGTCTATACATTTAGAGGAAGAGATGCACACGTGTGTATACACGGATATGTGTTTAGGAGAGGGTGGTGGTGGTGGAAGAGGGTGTAGATTTCAGTGCCGTGCACTATCTTGAAGAGACAAGTAATGAAATGTCAGCCATAATATCTGTGTGGATGCTATTTCCCAGAAAATATAAATTGAGTTTCTTTGCATCCCATAGGAAGACTCAAAGTCAATGTTATAAACAATCCTATATGTTACTCTTTGTACACTTGACTTTTTAAACTAAGATTTCTATTCATTGTCTAAATGTGTTAATTAAAATAACTGCCATCCCCACAGTCCATGCTAAAGTGATATATGTATACTGTGTGACTTCCACTTTCCCAGACAACAGATGGGCTTCTGGAACATTTCATGAGCTGTCCAGCAACCCCCATTGTTACTAATGCAAAAGATGACTGTGAAGACCAAAGCCTCTCATGAATTCAAATCTGAAACAAAAGAATTAGAAAACAAACTGCTGAAGATCACTGTGAGATACAGTGTGGAACACAGAAATCCATGGCACAAAAAGTCATTAAAGAAACAGGATCCCAGAGGTTAAGAGCACTGGCTGCTCTTCCAGAGGTCCTGAGTTTAATTCCCAGCAACCACATGGTGGCTCACAACCATCTATAATGAAATTTGGCTCTCTCTTCTGGCATGCAGGTGTACATGCAGACAGAATACTGTTTACATAATAAATAAAACCTAAAAAAAGAGAAAAACATTAAAAAAAAAAAGAGAGAGAAAGAAACAGGATCTGCCCAGGCATAGCAGAGCATTTACTCCCAGCACTTGGGAGGCAAGGCAGGTAGATATCTGTGAACTTGCAGTCAGCTTGGAATTCACAGAGTGAATTCCAGGACAGCCAGAGCTACATAATGGAGAGACCATACCTGGAAGGAAGGAAGGAAGGAAGGAAGGAAGGAAGGAAGGAAGGAAGGGCAAAGGGAAGAAAAAGGCAGGATATGGCAGATACATTTTAAACCAAAAGCAGAAGAAATTAAGAAATGCAGGTAGAATCAGTTGTTTTTAAGCAAAATCTCAAACGTTCAATTTTACCAATAGTCTCAGGAGCCAGATGCTAGGGTAAAAGCCTGCTAGCTCAGAGAGGCAAAGAAAGCAACCAGCTGATCTTCCTACTCAGCCAATGCCCCAGAAGGATGCCCCTTTTTCTTCTCCACAGTATCTTTAAAACCTTCAAACTGAGTGTCTCTCCTTTCTACTTCCTGTGTGTCTATCTGTCCTCTGGAGTTCCTCTCACTCTCTATGTTTTGTTTTGTTTTGTTTTGTCTTGTTTTCTATATTCACTCCATGCCAACTGGTTGCTTGCTCTGCCTCTTGCCTTATAGTTGACTTTATTTAATCCCTTTTATAGAAAGATCTTGGATTATCCTGCCAATTATAGGCCACCCAGGTACTAGGATTAAAGGTATGTGCTAGTCCTGAGCCACACACCAACTAGAAACAGGTTTTTCCAGTATACAATTCAGGCTTCACAGTGTGATAAAATGTCCTGCAACAGTCAGTTTATTGATAGAGATAAGAATTACAGATAGAAGGGCTGGAAAGATGCCTCAGTGGTTAAGAGCATTTATGGCTGCATTAGAGAACCAGAATTCAGATCCCAGAACTCAAAAATCCCTGTAATTCCAGCTCCAAGGGATCAAACTCTTCTGTCCTTCATGCACACACACACAATTTTAAAAAACAATTATAGCCTGACAGTGGTAGTACACACCTATAACCCCAGCACTCAGGAGGCAGAGGCAGGCAGAGCTCTGTGAGTTTGAGGCCAGCATGGTCTACAGAGCAAGTTCCAGGACAGCTGGGGCTACACCACAGAACCCTGTCTCGAAAACTCAACAACAAAAAACAAAACAATTACAGAGAGAAACAAATGAGGAAAGCAGCTGCATCACATTAACTACATCATTGTCCTTTGGTTCTCCCTACATTCTTCTGCCTAACATCTTACTTTGCTGTGGCAGGGGCTTAGCAAATATGTTGGCAATAGCTTGTCTGAATAGCTGCTCTTTAAGGATACTTCTGCCATGACTAGTTTCTATTCTGAGTCTCTTCTCCAGCTTTCTTCTAGCTCAATACTCTGGTCTTCATAAACGAGTAATTTCTTGACTTCATGTACAAACTCTACATAAGTAAATCCCCAATCTGTACCTCTGTAGTAACCCCAATACTTGGGATACTGGGACAAGAAGATTGCCCAGTATTCCAGGTACCCTGGGCTGCGAGGACTCTTGTGATGGCTAATTTAATGTCAGTTTGACATGAATAGAGCCATCTGAAAGGAAGAAACCTCAGTTGAGAAAATGCCTTCTAATCAATGATTGATGTAGGAGAGCCCAGCCCAGTGTGGGTGGTGCCACTTATGGACTGGTGGTCCTAGGTGTTGTAAGAAAGCAGGCTGAGCAAACCGTGAGAAGCAAGTCAGTAAGAAGCATTCCTCTGCAGACCTCTGCACCAGTCCTTGTCGCCAAGTTCCTGCCCTGCTTGGGTTCCTGCCCTGACTTTCTTCCGTGATGATCTGTGACATAGACATATAAGCAAAACAAACCCATTCCTCCATAAGTTGCTTTTAGTCATGGTGTTTCATTACAAAAATAGTAACCCTAACTAAAATACAACCATGTCCATCCTGGCTCAGATTTTCCCCCCAAAAAGAATTGACCTTAAAAGCTGGGCATGATGTAACACAGCTATAATCCTAGCACGGGGAGACAAAAAGGGAGAAGCAACAGTCCAGGGGCAGCCTTAGCTGAGAGTAAGTTTTCAGCCAGCCAGGGCTGTGCAAAACCCTATTTTAAAGAGAAAACTGACCGAGGAATAAAAATACAACTCATCTAGAGACAAGCATTATGGCAGAGCCAGCTCTGCCTAAAAACAAACAAACCAACCAAAACCATTGCTTCCTATGTCTGCCTTGTCACAGGAGGACTTGGAGGCTTCTCAGAGTTGAAAGTGTCATGTCCTTCACTATTTCCAGCTTCTACCTGAATCGTGGGAGTAACAGGGTGTTCTCTGGCATACAATATTTTATTTTACTATTAAGAAGTGGTTTTCTTCCTGACTTTGACTTTAAAGGGATCAGAGTAGAGTAGGAAAAGGCATTTGGTTTTTTTCATACAGAAAATGTAAACAAAATATTGGTGAATCACTTTTCTTCAGTACCTAAGAAGAAAGAAGAGCTCAAGCAAACGTCAAGGTCCTGCAGTACAGGACATGAGAACCTGATTGTCAAAACAAATTACTACATTCGACAAAATTCAACCTCAGGCTGGTTATAGTGGCATAGGCCTGTAAGTCCTCAACATTCAGGAGATGGAAGCAGGAGGATCTTGAGTTCCAGAGCAGCCTTCATAAAGAAACCACAACTCAAAACACAACCTACCAAATCAAAACAACAAAGTCACTGTTTACTTACTGCCTAAGTAAACACATGGAAAAAACAATCCCAGCATCAGGGTCCATGTTTGGGATTTCTTGATGAGTTTTAGTGAAAACCCAAAAATTAATGTTTTTTTGTCCCTCTGACAACAGTAAAGTTTAGAAGTCTAACTTCCTTTACTTTAGTTTTAAGGTGTTTTAAAACAAGGAGATTATTTAAAACATTTAACTGGGCTGTTGAGATGGCTCAGTGGGTAATGCTTGCCTCCAAGCCTCACAACCCCAGTTCAATCCCTGACACCCACATGGTGGAAGAAATGAACTGACTCCTGAAATTGTCCTCTGAGCTCCACACATTTGCTGTGGCATGCACATCCACACATGTATACAATGTACACAAATTTGTGTACACACGTACACAAATGTAATTTTAAAAAATGTTTAACCTCTGTTTTAAATATAACACACCAAAACCAAAGGTATGAAAAAAATGTTATAGTTAATAATTTTTTATCTAAAGATAATAAAGTTATATTAATAAACAGAGTAAACTTTTGTGTAAGGTTTATTGTAATTATTTTCAAAAAGTTATGGTGGCATTCCTTACTTTCTTACATCTCTAATTTCTGTTTTTCTAAAAGCCTAGAGAGAGTACAGGAGGCAAAGGCTACATGTTAAATATTTCCTTGATTTCCCCTCTTGATCTGCATTCCGTACCCTGTTCCTGGATCCTGTTTTCCACACTGTCTAGGAAACCTGCTGAGTTTTAGAGTGACTCACCTCCATGAAGCTCGGTCATCAGGCCACCAGGGGGCAGAGACAGGCAACTTGGCTTTGCTCAGTGGGCCCAAGATGGCCGCAGACCAGGAGTCCTGGGCCTGTTATTTTGCTAGGAATGGACTCGGAGCCCATGAGAGGAGGAGGAAGAGTTCAAGAGCTGGAGGTGATAGGCAAGGCCAAAGAGAGGTCTGGCAGGTTCCGTGACAGTTTGTCAGTTGCTTTGATCATATTCGCTTACAAGAAAGACAAACTCTGATTGGATTAGAATGGCCTACCAACCCCTTTTATTTTACTATTTTATTTGGGGTGAGGGTTCTTTTAAATTTCATGTGGTAATCTAATTTTTTAATGTTTAATCTTGTGTGTGTATGTGAGTGTGTGTGTTCATGTGTGCATGCGTGCATATCTGTGTAACATGTGGAGGTACCTACAGAGGCGAGGAGAGTTGGATCAAATTTCCTGGAGCTGGAGTTACAGGTAGTTGTGAACCATTTGATGTGGATGCTGGGAACCAAACCGTGGTCCTCTGTATGTGCAGTAAATGCCTTGAGGGCTGAGCCATCTCTCAAGCCCTAGTGATGTAATTGTAAGGTTTTCAGAGCTCACTTTTGAATGAGGCTGCTCTAGAAACCTACCTGTTTCTGTATCTCTTTCCCAAGAAACTGTGAGCTTCTTGCAAGGAAAGACTGGCTTCTTAGGCCCCCGAGGCCTACCACACTGTAATCAACGCTGGCTGAGTAGGTGAATGAATGAATGAATGAGAGGCACATTATCAGTAATCTATACATTCATCTTTCTGTTTGCTTGTTGCTTTTATTATATTTTGGAATTATGTTGTTGTTTGGTTGGTTGATTTAGGTTGGGTTTTGTTGTTGTTTTGTACTTGTTTTGGTTTTTTGTTTTTGAGACAGGGTTTCTCTACATATGGACTCACTATATAGATCAGGTTGGCCTGAAACTCACAGAGACCCACCTACCTCTGCCTCCCAAGTGCTGGGATTAAATGCCCTGCACGTATGTTTTGTTTTTATATTTGGTGGTAAGATTGAACCCAGGACCTTGTACATGCTAAACAAGCACCCTAATTACTGCCCTACCCAGCCTTCTTTCCAGCGGGATGACTGAACAACAGCTGCTCTCTTTGGTTTTCAGAAAGAAAGGAAGCGAGTGGTTCGCTCACTAAGAGCAGTTTCCTAGCGGGAAAGTCAACACGCATGGTAACACCCCATGTCACCTTCCCTGTCTCCCCTGAAGAGGATCAGTGGGACTTGTAGAGCCACCCGGGCCCTCCTCACTTCTCCATGCCTCAGAAGAAAAGAGTATAAGCCACAGGAACCTCTCATCTGCTGAAGACTAAGGCTGGAGGGAAGATCTCTCAAACACCACCTGACTAGTGTCTTTGTTGTCTACGTTGTCCAGTGACACGGACAACGTAACAGCAACAAACCCCCACATTTTCTCAAATCATGAACCTACCTGCATGATACTGTGGCACTGAACTGTGAAACAGAGATGCATGGAAGACGCACAAGGTTGAGTTTTAAAATACTGGCATACAGTGCTATGGGCTGGTAGATGTGGTGGCGCAGCACTCTAAAGCCAGCGAGGGAGTGACAGACAGGGAAATCACAGCCCGTGGCTAGCCTCGGGTACAAAGTGAGACTTTGTCTCAAAAATCCTTTAAAAAAACAAACCCACAAAACTGTGTACGAAAAAATATTCAAAACTGTTAGTGAAACTGCTGCTCCTAACTTTTAACACTCTTTTTTTTTTTTTTTTTTTTTTTTTTAGAACTGCCCAGTGAAAAGCTGGACATGGTGGCTCATGCCTATAACCAGCACCTGGGAGATGGAGGCAGGACGATCATAGTGAGTTAAGGCCAGCCTCATCTATATGGTACATAAGACCCTCTTTTTAAAGGGAAAAAAAAAATCTAGGGAGATGGCTTTGGGTGAAGAGTGCTTGCCCTGCAAGGTAAGAACCTAAGTCTGAACCCCACAACTCACACAGAGCCAAGCACAGCAGCTCGTTTGTAACCCCGGTGTTCCTATCACAAGATGGGACGTGGAGCCAGGAGAGTCCCGGGAGCTTGCAGGCCAGCTAGCCTGCAGAAAGAGAAGCCTGTCTCAACTGAGGTGGAAGGCATGGACCAACACCCAAGGATACCCTCCGACATACACGTGCTGTTCCCCCCATGTGCACATGAATGAACACACAAGTCCTCCCCAAATCCTCCTGCCCAGTGGGACCCGCACCTTCCTATGAACCTCAGAGCTGAACCTAGGCAGAGGGCCAGAGCAGCCCAAGGTTGTAGGTACATCATCGCAGGGATCTGCGTGCAGGCCAAGGCCTCCCTGACATGTCCCTCGGTGCTTAGGGTTCGTCAGGCTGCCAGGAGAGCCGGAGGAGGCCACAGGGAAGAAAGCTGGGCAGTGGGCACCCCTGCTGCTCCCTGCTGCCACAGAGAGGGCTGCTAGCCTAGAGACTCCAGTAAGACGCCAATGTCATTGAAAGCTTACTTCAGTAAGAATCCTTCACCGTTCTAGTATAAACATTTTAACACAAGGAGTTAAGTGATTAACTGGAGCCCATGTGTGTGTCCCAACGTGAATGGGATCCAACACATCCGCAGATGACAAGCGTCATGGCACAAGGTCAAAAAGGTTGGAAATATGTCATATTTATCTTGCACGTCCTGTACCAAGCTAAGCAATCAAGGTCTGGGATATGGGCAACAGCTTGCGAATGCAGTGGTGACAGATGCTGTAGTTTCAAAACTCAGAAGGCTGAAGGAGGAGAATCCCCGCTAATTCAAGGCAGGCCGGGGCTACAGAGTGTATTTGTGGCCAGCCTGAGGGGCAGAGTGAGACCCCGTGTCAAAGAAACAACAAAAATAAACAGCCAGAATGCAATGGGAGAGGGACATTGCAGGTATGGACACTGCTTTACTGGTACAACTGAGCCTCCATGTGGAGACAATGCTCTTAGCACTATAAGAAAGGAGAGTGCCCCCTGCACATTGTATTAGGGAAAGGGAGAGCGCACTGCAGACATCACACCTCCGCCCATCCAACAAAAGTTGCTTTGTAAGGGCTAGATGATTCTCTATAAAGAGGAAAGCTGTGGTGTAATATGCTTTCCAAGGCCTGTGAGCCAGCCAGGCTGATGCTAGGTTGATTAACTGACCCTATATTAGAACACAGACAACCTGTACAGTGAAGGGGAAGTAATTCCTCTCTGTCCTGGCAGGTCACTATCATAAGTCCCAGTGTCTTAGCAGGCTGGCCTTGCAGGCCACTCCCTGAATACCATGTACTTCACCCTCTGGCAGAAGTAGTCAGAGAGAACGGGCTTCCTTCCACTCCAGTGTAATCAGAAAATGCAGACAGTGTCCTGCCTAGTCCATTAACAAAGTCTCCCTTGCTCTAGAAAAAACTAATTTGGTGCTTAATTTTACACACCAAACTGATAAAGTTGTCACTCTGAGTCTCAAGTTCCTTTTGTCTACCTGCTCCCACACTATCTTGAGTGCTGTTCTTATTTATATGGCTCAAATGTTCCTGGGTGACCATGTGACAGTTGATGAGGTGAGCGGAAAAAGGCTTATTGGTTAGTTTTCTGTGTGTGTGTGTGTGTAGTCTCCCTCTTCTAAAGCCACCAGGAATTAGTCGTGTCCCCCTCCAGCTCTGTGACTGAACTCCATCCACGTGGCTCCTGAGTGCCTTCCCATGCAGACTGGACACTCAGTGTGACCAGGTGAAGTGTGACTTACAGGAATCTTGGTGAATTAAGTCAGCCACTCCAGGCTGAAGATGCTCGCAGGTGAAGCCAGGTACTTCAAGTCTTGTGTGGGATTCATCCGTGGGGCTGCCAGAGTATAAATACATTCTCCTATTTATTATGTTTTGTTTTGTTTTGTTTTGTTTTGTTTTTATTCAGTAAGAGATTTGTACCAAAGTTTAAAGCCAACAGTGAAGGCCCCTGCATCTCGGTTGGTCAGCTCCAGCTGATGTGCATAAAGAGTTTAGAGCTCAGGCCTCCTGCAGTATTTAAACTCTAATTCTGGTTCCAGTCCTGTCTCCACCTCCACATTCACTATGCTCTCACAAGACAAAGACAATTCAGTGTGGTTTGCTCATTTGTTTGTTTGTTTGTGTTTGTTTGGGGAAACAGGTTTTTATTTATGAAGCCCAGCCTGGCCCTGAACTTACCGTTTTTTCCTGTCTCAGTCTCCCAAGTGTTGTGACTTCAAGATAACCTGAGTTTGACCTCCTAGGCCCACAAGGTGGAAGGAGAGAACTGACTCCCTCAACATTTCCTCTGCCTTCTATATACACGCTATGGCATGTACATCTATAGATACACAATCAAAAAAAAAAAAAAGCAAATAATGTAAAAATTACAACAAAAATGATGAATGATTCTTGAAGAACAATATCCTAGAGTGTCCACCGGCCTCTATTCACATGTTCACAGTCACACAAACACTAGAAATGCAATTTTAAAGCTAAAAAGTAAGCGTGATAGTAATACCAGGGGTGTGTGTGTGTGTGTGTGTGTGTGTGCATTCCAGATGTGGAAAATGCATATTCAACAATTTTAGTTATGCAGTCAAACAAATTTGGAGACCATTACTCTTGAAACTGTGCCTCACCTCCATTTCATGTCATGGTGGCAGTGGGAAGAAGGTGAACCCCGCAAAAAAATTTACATGAAGAGGAGTACAGCCTGTTTAAATGCTAGCAAAATAGTCTAGATAGCATTTTATTTTTATTGCTAAAAGCTCAGAATTCTCTAAAGAGGGGTTTTGAAGAGTTTTACTCTTCAAAATTTTGTTCTAGGAAATGAGCTGAAGTTTGAGCATTGGCTATATAGAGAGACTTGGTTCCAGCCTGGGCATGGTGCTGCACACTTTGATCCCAGCATTTGTAAAGCTGAGGCAGGAGGACTGCTGTAAGTTCAAGGCAAGTCTGAACTTCATAGCAAGACCTTGTAGCAAAAAGGCTGAGGCATGGTTATTACATTCAGTGGGTAAGGGTACTGCTGCCAGGTCTGACCTCTGACCTGAGTCCCATCCCCAGGTCCAACATGGTGGCCAGAGAGAGCTGACTCCAGCAAGATGTCCTATTACTGCCACATGTACATATGCCCGGCTGCACCCACAAATAAAACAACTTTAATAAAATAAAAAAGAATATAAAGAATATGCAGGTTCAAAAGTCAGAAAGGTTAATGGTTTTCTAGGGTTGGAGGGTTTAGGAGGAATGGGAAGAGCCTGCTAACTGGAACAGGACTTTAGTGGGGAGGGTAATAAAACATTCCAAAATCACTGGGCATGGAGGCTCACACCTTTAATCCCAGCACTCAGGAGGCAGAGACAGGATCTCATGAGTTCAAAGCCAGCCTAAGCCACACACACAGTGAGTGAGCCCCTAAATTCACACGACAAGAGAAGAAAATATTCTAAAACCATGGTGATGGGTATATATACCAAGCCTCAAAGAGTTAACGTTCCTTAAATGTACTAATTGGTCTGTGAACTGTATCTCAAATACAGTGGCAGACATACTGCACAACATAGTGTCACGGTAGGGATCTGGATATAAACCATGGGACCTGGTGGACAGTTGGAAGCCTAAGGAGGAAATTGGTGGAGCCCAGGGGTGCGTGCAGGGCCTGGCAGCACTCCCTCAGAAGCACCAACCTATTGGCCCAGGAAGCACTACTTTCCTCTCACGAACACGGGTGATCTTGAGATCACAGGCCACACTTTCCCACTCCAAACAGAGAAAGGAGACCCTACAGTGAGCCTGGGCAACCCTAGAAAGCAGAGCCCACCATCACCTCATCTCCACCCATGCACACCACCCCCACCCCACTCCCACCCCACCCCCCACTCCCTGGCATCCAGCAGCCCACCTGAGCCTAGTTGTTTTGGTCCTTCCCCTCTCATTCCTGCCAGGGTAGCTATTGGCCGGGAGAGCTACAAGCACACACTTGAACTTGGGCTGAGTTTGTTACTCTGGAGGTGGGAGAGGGGGGACAGGAGGATGTCGAAAAGGCTGCGAAGATAAGATAAACCAGGAGTGAAGGCTCAAAGCAGGTTGATAAGGTGCAAGTTCCAGCTGGAATTGCACTCCCGCCTCTTGACCCCATCCCTGCTGCCACTGCCTCCTAAATGCTTTTACTGTTTGTGAACTGCTGCCTCATCGCCAGGCTGTAGGCAGACGGGACTTCCCCTGCCCTGCCCTTTCAGTTTCCTTTCAGCCCAGCCCTTTACAAGAAAGGGGAAGAGCAACTGCTCTCCACCCCTACCTACCCACAGACATTACTGTCTAGTCACAGTCTCCCCAAGAGGCTTTGGAAATTAATAAGACACTTTCTGGTTGCTCCAGTGGTGACCTGACTTGTAGTGTCCAGAAACTGATGGTCAGAGGCTGCAGCCTACAAATACACAAGTGTTTATAAGCGGGGGTTTACAATTCCATTGTTTTATTCCTTGAAATTCTGTTGACCACTTGCTGTACCAGGCTAATAGAGCTGCGTAAGTTCGAGGCAACTCAAAGGTGTAGTTTGGGATTTTTGTTTGTTTGTTTGTTTGTTTTGGGAATTTTACCTAGATTGTCATCATTTCAGAAAAGCACCACAGAGCCAACAATACCCCATTGGAATCAGCCATTGTTGGGGGACAAAGCAATATGGCAAAGTATTGTGCTAAAGAAGCCACACACACACAAACAAAAAGCCAAGCTCACCAGTCAAGGTTTAACCTGTGGACACAGGACTTGGGGATAGGAAGTTGGAAATACGGTCCTTCTTGTCACCCTGGGTACCAAGACAGTTCCACCAGGATAGTGAGAAGGGTCCACTTCTCCACCTGCGGCCTGCCCTGGGGTAGGCTTGTTTCAAGGTAACAGAGGTTTAATTTTTTTAAGGTGTTCTTTCTCCCAGGTCTCTCCCCCAGGTTCTTCTTGAGCTCTTGGCTGTTGCAGGAAGCAGTCCTCAGAGGATTCCGATCTTCTTTCTTCTGCAGAGTTCCTAGGTTGCCAGAGGAGGAGACTGACAACCAAACACTCCACTTAGAATCCAAGAAACTTTGAGGTCTTCTGGGCCTCTACCTCCTAAAAATGTCGTTTATTGAGGGCCTGGGAGATGCCTCACTCTTGAGACCTGAGGACCTGGGTTCAATCCTCAACACTCACATAAAAGCTTGGTGTGGTGCTATGTGCCCTCCCCAGCATTGGGGAGGTGAAACTAAAAGATCCTAGAAGCTTGCTGGGCAGCTAAATCTCCAAGCTTGAGGTTCACCGTGACTCTGTCTCAAAATACAAGGTGGAGGGTAATTGCAATTGAGAAAGATATCCAGCAGCCTAGCCTCTGATCCATACACACACATGCACACACACCCCTACACAAATGCACACCTCCACACACATGTATAACCACACACACAGGCACACACTCACACACACATACCCAAAAGAATAATTGAAAGGCTTAGCAGTTAAGAGTACTGGACGCTCTTCCAGAGGACCCGGGTTCAGTTCCCACACCAACATGGTGGTTCACAGCCACCATAACTCTATTTCCAGGGGATATGGCACCTTCTTCTGAACTTCATAGGTACCAAGCATGCATATGATATACATATGAACATGTATCATACACAAAAGGAAATGAATATATCTAAATTTAAAATAGTAATTGAGTGAGTGAATAAGCTTTGTGATACAGGATGAATTATCCCACTTTGGGGTTATGGTTACCATTAATCAGTAACTAATTGTTATAACAAAGTATTTGACACAAGCTACTTGGTAAGAAAAGATTTATTTAACTTAGAGTTTTGAAATTTCAAACTTTAAATGGTAAGCAGAGGCTCTATGCCAAAGGTTTCTCTTTCATACCAACAGCAATGGAGTGAGCAAGTGGTTCCATGTTAGACAAGCAGAAGTGGCAGCAGAGTCGGGTTGCTGCTTCTATCCCAACCTCTCAGAGCTCAGAAAGAGCCTCATCCCGAGAGTGCCTCCAGACCTCCCACTAGACCCTCTCTCAACGGTCCCAACACTTCTCATGACCACCACTCTGGGGACCACGCCTCCAACCACAAACAACTGTATCAAAATTAAAAGCTCAAGTCAGGAATGTTATAGTAACTTTCTGTAGGATTGAGATTTCCACTTTAACTTTAGCCATTAGAAACTTTGACCTTGGAGCTGGGGTTTCAAACTGGAGGCCCAACAGAATCTAACAGGAAACACAGCAGCCACTAATGCCCCACCCGTATCCGGCAGTGCAAGCTGGTTTCTAGCTTTTTCATGGTTTGCTACTAACAACAAGAACCTGAAGTGCCTGGGCTTCCATCCTATCACACAGCCCTGAGGAGCCAGGGATAGGCTTGGACACATTACCAATAGAAACCTTAAGGTGTGATTTTTTTTTGTTGTTGTTGTTGTTGTTCTAGAGCTCCCTGTGAGACCAACACTTCTGAAATCCCTACTCCCCTCTACATTTCTTTCCAATCCCTGTCCTTCATCAGCCACCCCCTACTGTTCTGCTTTGGAGTCCCTTCTTAGCCATTTTCTTCTAGACCTTAGTTCAGGAGCCTGCCTCTATGGGCTAAGCTTAGGAGTGTCTCCTAAGACACTCCACTGGCTCTGTAAGTGATGAAAACTGCATGCATGCTGGGAAAATACTTAAGGCCACTTCCTATAATACTCTAGCAATATCTAGCAGTAAAAATAACAAAAAGGAAGTAACAGCAGGGCTTGGGAGAGGACCACGGAGCTGCTGGGCACAGTGACAGACTTCAGTTAGGCCGCTATGCTTCACCAACAAGAAAATAGCTCAACTCTTAGATTTTTAAAAATCACTTATGTTGTGATAGACCAAAGATGAATAACTGCATTCAATTAATGAGGCGTACAGAGGGTTTGATACATGATCAACTATTGTTTTTAACTATATTTATTAGCATTTTTCTTTCAAAAATATCAAATGTTTTTTCATAAGGTTTCTGATCAAAATACTCATTGATGCTTTATTGTTTCAGATATCTATGATGCTAGTCTTCCTTTTTTTTTTAAACATGCATATGGCATTTAAAGTAAATTATAAAGAAGTTGGTGTGCACATTACTACTTCTTGCTGTGTGCATAAATTGTATAGCATATCAAAAGTGGAATTTGGAATTAAACTGGTACAACTGAATCCTCAGACCTGAAAAAAGAAAAAGAAAGGGAAGGGGTGGAGGGATGCGGAGGGAAGGAGAACGTTAGTGGAACATTTATGCTATTTGCATTACCAGTCTCACCACCAAATGGATCTGTTGGACAAACACCTTCTTAAAGGAGGCAAGTCTTGACTCTACCATTTGGTAACTGCCTGTCTGGGAAGATCACCCACCCTCTCTCTCTCAAATCAATCCCCCTTTCCTAGAAATAACTATAATACAAGATTTGAATGAGTTTTTGGCCCCAAGGTCCCCAGACGGTAGGATTTCACAGAAAAGCTGGATTTTCTACCACTAGACGACATCTAACAGAGATGTCTGAGTCCCCTCTCACACTCCTAAACTTCCTTCTAATACATCTGTGACGGTGCCTTTACATGGAGTTACAACACCCCACGTCCATTTCTTGCCTCAAGTCGTCTGGAAGCCTCTAGAAGGTCAACCCAGTGCCTTACTGGGGCAGAACAGGAGATGGAGAGGGGTGACACATCTACAGAACTCTGTCTCTCCACTCTTCTGGGTGAGGACCAAGGCCACTGCCACTCAAAGACAGCAAGGGGCTTGGTCCAAGGCTCCTCAGCAGAAATGCCAGGGTGAGAGCAGAACGACCACACCCCTGCTGGTGCAGTAGATACCCGCCTACCTCTCCTTGGGGAGAGGCGCTGTTCTCCCTTTAGAGGGCTAGTAATGCAGCAGAGCCAGGCCTGTGGCTAGGTGCCTCCCTCCTGCCAACCCACAGGGTAAAGGATGGGACCCCAAAGCATTCTTCTGTGGCTACCATCAAGCTACCCCGATTAATGTCTTCCCTACCGTGGCATTTATCTACAGACGGCTCCTAGGATAGTGAATCAAGCAATTCTCTTCCTGAGGTGCTGGGAACAGAACTTAAGGCCTTAGGCATGCTAGGCATGTGCTCTAGCCCCAGCCTTCCCACTCCCAAAGGCCCATTTCTTAAAAGTCAAGAAACCTACCTCCATGCTGCTTGATTACAGGTCTCGTTCTATGAAAAAATAAAATGGAGAAAAAGAAAACATTAGTACTCAGTAGTTTATGGCAGATATGGAAGTGTTGGTAGCAATAAGGCTGGTTGTTGTGCTGGTCTTGATTGTTTGTCAGGAACTATGGAGGGATCCACCCCTGTCAGCCCAGCATGTAGCCCAGGCTGGGCTACATGGAACTGTCCAGAATTTAGGGACGTGAGGGCAGGGGTTGCAGGCCAAGGCCTGTACCTGCCTGACATGCTCTTCGGCCCTCAGTATGTATCAGACTGCCAGGAGAGCTGGATGAAGCTACAGGTAAGAGGTAAGGGGGCTGGGATGGGGGAGGGGGTGCTGCTGTGTCAGCCTCCCAGCTGGCATCCCTGAGCAGTCCTTTCAGGGCATATGCAGATCTTTAAAATAGCAGAGCAGCTTTAAGCTGTGACTCAACATAGATGGAAGGCTCACCCCAGGTAACAATCCTGGGCTCCTTGAGAGTGATGTGTGTAACTTTGCAGGTATAGGAGTCCGTTGCAGTAGGGGTGAATTCAGCGTGAGCCAGTTGATAGAAGGTCCAGTCCTTGCTGAAGGATAGATCTGAGTACTGTACTTTTTCCATCGGCTTTCCGTTCTTCAGCAGTTCGATCTCAATTTGAGGCGGATGAAACTGAGACACGTAGCAGTTCAGGAAGTTTGTTTTCCCATTTTCCGGTGGGTGGCGCGAGTACACCTGCACTTTAGGGGTGCCTGAGGGCCACAGGGAAAGACAAACGACAACTATTGGGGCCTTCTCCTCGGGGTTAACCATACCTCAGTCTACACCACGCACCATGCTGTGTTTGCTCATCTTCTCCCAGTCCCATTTCTAGTCTGGACATGCAGTCTGCTTCGCCAAAAGGCTACCTGCATTTTGAGAACCTGGTGTCTTTTCCTCGAAATCCCATACACACCTTGTTTTTTTCTTCTTGGTTTGTAGCAGTGTCTACTATCACTGGAGGCTGTGCTGGATTTTTAAGAAGCTTTTATTGAAGGCACTCAAGAACTGTGCCTGTCCCTTCCTTTAATAAATCCCACAGCCCCTACTTTCCAAGTTTCTTGTGTCATTCTACACACCCTCTATGGTATACACATCCAAGTACCTGTGTTCTTGTATGCTGCGTCAGCCCCTCTCTCATTTTCATCCCCTTCTGGTTTGCTCTTCCCTAGACTTCCTAACACATACTGTCTGATGCAGTGCTGAAAGCGGAGCAGCTACCGCTCAGGCGGCAGAATTATCTCCTCCCTAAAGAGATTCCCATCCGTAACACCAGCCTATAAATTCTGTCTCTGCTTCTCATCCAATAAGACAAGATGTACTACTGTGTAGAATATGCAAATTTGGCATCAAGGAATCACTAATATATATCTACTTTCTAAAAAAAAAAATATTGTTTTACTGAGACAGTGTGTGTGTTTTGCACACTCATGCACACACAACAGCTCGTGTATGAATTTAAGAGTCAGTTCTCTTCATCCACCAAGTGGGATCTGATATCAAACTCGGGCTTAGTGACAAGTGTCTCTACCTGCTGAGCCATTTCACTGACTCTGTGTTTTTCTCCTCCAATTGTTTGTTTGTTTAAGCTTACTCCATCTCCCAGACTGGCCTCAAACCCCTGTCTCTGCCTCCCAGGGCTGAGATTACAGACATGAGTCACCAAACCTGTCAGGGCGCATGCTCTCTAAAGGGCAGCTACTTCTCCACATATGGAAGGCAGTAGGGAGAACCAGACAGCTAGAGTGAGGGTCTCAGTAGTGAAGCTTTGAGCACCTTTTTCCTGGAAAGTTGAAGTGAAGATAAGCCAGAGCGCTCCTTACAGTTGAGGTTTTAGCAACAACAACGTGCTAAAAGCCATAGAGGTCAGAGCCCTGGTTCATCCTGCCTGGAATCCGCAGGGAAAGAACCATCTCTTCCACAATTAAGACAGGTGTGAATCTGGGTGGGAGTTATTTATCCGCGATTGTTGGTAACCATCCTGAATTTTCCTCACCCCAGAGTTAGAAACTTCCCTGACTTAGACAAACTTTCGGTTTTTCAAAACTGAAAGTAGAGGCTGTATCTAAGTATCTCGGAAAGAAACAGGCGGCATGCCAAAAGGAGAGCCCAGCTTGCTTAACAGACTATGACCCAGGAAGGCCTGGGCACTTCTAGAAACAGATGGGGGTTACAGCCAAAAGGCCTCTCTACCACAGATGGCATTGACCAGCCTCAATTCCCTTGTGCGAATAAGTTACATAAGATCTCGATGCCTCTGGTTCCGTACACTTTCAAACTTAGGAAGCTCTCAAGGTCCTCGGCACTGCAGTAAGCTGTCACACCCAGCAGCCTTTACGGTCATTACTGGGAGCGACGCTACTGATACAAAGTAAGTTAACTGTCCGAGAGCTCTGGAGACATCGCAGAGCCTGGAACCCACGCCGGTTTCTCTCAACTGTGGCTCAGTTGGATCCGAGGCGCAAGTGCAAAAGAACCTGGGTCCGGCTTTCCCGGGCCCCTGGCCGGCTTCCAAGCTTCTTCAACGCGCCTCCGCGCCTCCGGGGCAGGCCCACCCTCCCGCCTATGCGCTCCGGCGGCAAAAAGCAGAAGAGAAGGCGCCTTCCCCACCCGCAGCGCCCACCGGCCGCACTCCCGCAAACCAGCCGCAAGCACCCTGTGGCCTCGAAGCAGCAAGAAGGGGGCGGTGGGACTCCCACCCCCCCGTTCCCCGGGGAGACGCAGCCCTGGCCGCTCCGGGGAAGGAGAACTAGGGAGAAATCAAAGTTCACGCCAAGACAGGGGGCGCGGGGCAGGCACTCACTCTGGATAGCGTACAGTCCCGCCGCTGAGACGAGCACCAGGAAGATCACAGCCACCGAGCGAGCCATCCTGAGCGGCTCCAGATCGCCAAATGCGGGGCCGGGGCCGGGCGCGCACTCTTATAGTCCCTGAGCTCGCAGCCAATCAGGACCCAGATCCCCAGGCCGTCACCAGTCTCCTTGCTGTTGACGCCGAACTAGGTTACAGAGGGACTTTCCTATTTTCAGTTTCATGTTCTTATAAAGTCCCGTGATGTTTGAAATAGCCTGCTGGAGCCTCTGTGCTTTGCGATCTAGGGTGTGCTCCTGAGTTTGGTGTTATCTGGTGGTTCATCCTAGGGATTTCTGGCTGGGAGCACCTACATTCCCTCAATCGCCAACAGTAGCCCAATCAAAAAAAGACTGAGGACTTTTCATTCTTGAAAAGTAAAGGCAGGACAATTAGGAGCATTAACTGGCCGAACTCAGACCTTGTTTGTAACCCCAGCCCAGGAGTACAAAGGCTTTTCAGGATTCCCAGTGCAAGGACCCTCCTTTGGGAACGGCAGCTCTGAGAGTCTCCTGCCTCTCGAAGGTTTCCCTTTGAGAGCTCTGGATGGAGAATTTCCTCAGGTACCTTTGATAAAGTTAGGTAACTTTCTTTATTCTGTTGGTGGGGCTCGGGGAAGAGACAACGGCCTGGAGCTGTTTCCAGACCATTCTCTTAGCAGTACTGTCTTACACTGAGTGAACAAGTGAAGTGAATCCACGACTAAATTCTTTTTTCCGGATGGGGAGATGAGCCCTGAGAGGCATTCTCTGCTCTGTCGGCCTGGAAGACAAAGGCTGCAATAATTTTACTCAGAATGTGTATCACAGCAGCCGTGGACCCAACATGGAAGTTAAAGTGGCCAGAAGCGCAGGACAGAGGCAGGCAGTGACCACCTGGGAGGCCCTACCACCACAAGCGGCCAAGTTGAAGCGGTTTCAGTGAGGCACGGTAAAGAGGAAGCGGAGCGTAGAGACATGGAGAGAGATCCGACATTGGGCTCGGCTTCCCCAAGGAAGCCAACAACATAACTTCTGGGTTTCTTTGACATAGTTTTAAAACTTTTAACAACCTCTACTGTGGCGCTCCTGTCTAAACTAGAGAAAACAGAATAGTCTCTACGAACCTTAATGAGATCATAAACAGAGACCCACCTGTACACTTGCCTACCCAGCAGGTAGTATTTTTATCTAGTAATGCTTAAGGGTCATAATTACTAATGTCATTTTGCTATATGTTATGGTCATGTTATATGATATCCCTTTCTGTAACTCTGAAATATAAGAATAATTTTTACGTATAAAGGTTTGAGTTGACACCTCTCTCCACCAGTTAAAAGAAAAATGCATTTAGTACTTTAAAGACCTGAAATGTTAATGTTAAATTATACTAAACACTGTGTTGAGTTGTGCTAGAAAATGTTTTAGGAAAATAGAAAACTACAGGGCTGTTTTTTTTGTTTGTTTGTTTTGTTTTGTTTTGTTCCTGATTTACTACATCGCAGAAAAAATCCTAAATTTAGGTTCAACAGAGACAGAATCTATTCTAATCACTTATAAAACCGATTTTAAAAGCAGAAAGAAATAGGTCTCAGGTCCTGGGGAAGCTGAGAGAAAGTAGCTCAGAATTCAGCCTGTTCCCAGACTGTGAAAGCTGAGAGAAGGCCTGCTTCAGACAGGAATTCCGAGGCCAGTGTGCACAGAAGAGCAAGGCCTTGTCTCAAACAAGAAGGGCCGAGACAGAGAAATGTTTTCAGCTTTCCAGGTGTGGGGACTTCTGTGTCTTGTTGAACTTGTACTTATGACTTGTTTTGATAACGAAAATGAAAGGAGAAGAAAACTACTATTCAAACGACACAAATGCTTGAAAGGCACTGTCAAGCCTGAACCAGAGTTCCATCCCTGGGACCCACAAGGTAAAAGGGAAGTACCAACTTTTACAAGTTGTCCTTTGACAACTTCACACACACACACACACACCACAACACACTCAGTCAACAAGTAAATAAATTAAAAAAGAAAAGACAAGAGCCCTGTGTGTGTAAGGGGACCAACTTTGGGAATCTACAAACACCACAATTTAATAGTTATCTCCCAAGGGAATAATTATCAATAATTAATAATAGCTATCAATAAATAAATATTAGTAATTAATAATTATTAGCTAGCGGCTTTTTGCCTATTTGATTGCCTGAAAAGGTTATTTTAGTCAACACTTTAAAATAGTAAATATTGGTAAGAATTCTTTTAGAAGAACTAGAATTTTTATAAGTACTTTGGAAAAAAAATAATAATTTTATTTAACAAAAAAATTTGGGGCTGGCAAGATGGATCAGCAGTTAAGAGCACTTGATGTTCTTGCAGAGGATTGGGGTTCAATTTCTAACACCACATTGTAGCTCACAACCATCTGCAATCCCACTATCAGAGGGTCCAACAGGCATGCACATGGTGTACTAACATACATGTAGCCAAAATATTCATACAAATAAAGCAAAATAAGTAGTCTAAAATAGTTTTTTTTTAATTAAACATAATTAATAAACCATTCTACCTATTCTCTGTACTCGGGAGAATACAGGGAGAAAACAAAACCTTATGTTATACAATGACTTGTATGGATGTTGGCAGCCGCTTTGTAAACCAGAAATAATCCAAACAGCCACCAACAGGGGAACAGAGAGAAACGTTGTGATGTAGACCTGTCAGAACAAGACAACTGTCAAGAACAAACGAGAAATCAACCAGTGATACAAGTATCAAATAACAATTCTGGAAGAAGCCAGACAAAAGAATAGACTCTTATATGAGTCTGTTTATATAGAATGCACAAAAGATACACTGATCTGTAGTGACAGAAAGCCAGTGAGTGTTTTCCAGGGACCAGAAGGAGCATCAGGAGTAGAAGGAATTGTTGGGGTGAAAACTATTAATTATTTAGAGTTTGGGGCTGGTCTTACAGACATGCTCATATAGTATACTTAATACATCCATGTATACTTAAATACATCCATGGTATATTAATTATTGCGGTTCCAAAAGGTAAACCCATCCAAGCACCCACACCAGGCAGCTCACAAACACTTGTAGCTTCAGGTCCAAAGGACCTGACACCCCATTCTGGCCTTTGCAGGCACAAGCGAAGAGTTTAAGGTAGCCTGGGTGTAACTCCATTTTGAAATAAAGAGCCATCTTGACTGGGAGCTGAATTCAGGTACCAGGAAACATCACAGAATGTGCACTCAGCAGAAAACAAAGTTAACTCTCCTAGCAACAGCCTCCAGGAAATATCACAGAATAAATACTTCATAGAAAATAGACAATCTCCCTGGCAATAATCAATTAGAATTGGTTGGGAATCGGCTGGGAAAATTCTCCCCAATGTTTCAGATATAATTTAGAAGAATAGCAATTGTGATCATATGCCTCAGGCAATTGTGCCTCAGAGAAGATCACCTTGCCTCTCTAACTTTTACCTAATCCTATAACATCAAGGCATGTGCCCCCCCCCCGTTTGCTGTCATGGAAACCCCCTGCTCACAGACTTTCCCTTTAAAAACCCTGCTCACTCAGAGCTTGAGGTCCTACTTCTCTACTGCTGTGTCAGTGAGGCTTGGGTCCTGGGTTCGATCGCTATTGTAATAAAGCTCTCTTGCTATTGCATCATCTCCTGGTAGTCTCTGAGGATCCCGTGAACCTGGCATTACACAAGTACACATGGGGGGGGGGAGGAAAGGGGCGCGCACACACACAAATAAAGAACTCCTTTTTAATTTAATTTTTAATTGGCTTTTCAAGACAGGGTTTATCTGTATAGACCTGGCTGTCCTAGAACTTGCTCTGTAGACAAAACTGGCCTCAGACTCAGCCTCTGCCTCCTGAGTGCTGTGACTAAGGAGGTGCACCGCCACTGCCAGTGAGAAGATGAACTCTGAGAGCACAGGTATGTACATCATTGCTAGGCTTTGGAAAGAATGAAGTACTTGAACAGTAAGAAAAGTAAGATATCAAAGTGGAGAGACAGGAACAAGTTAAAAGTTCACCTGAGTGGACCTCTGTCAGCAGGTCGACCAGACACAAGAGTGCAGTTGTGCTGAGATCTATCAGGTTCTGTCCTCAGTCCCCTGCTTCCAAAGCATGGTCCACCATCAGCGCCATGGATACCCAGGAGCGCTGAGACACGCAGCCTGCTGGGTCCACATCAGACAAACTGCAGCAAAATCACCTTTTAAAAGCATGCAGACGACTCATGCATACACTAACAAATGTAGGCATCTTCATTTATAGATGAGGAAATCGAAACAGGAATAGTACATATACAGGGGGAAGAAGTTCTGCAAAATCGGGAATTTGCTTATTTTCACTTAAAAAATTTTAGATAGTTTCCACGTTGTTCTGTTACCTGTAAGCTGGCTGGCGTCCCTTCTCTCAGGGAAAGGCAAGGAATGCCATTTCCAGTGTTGGTAGTCCCAGGCCATTGAACGCCAAAGACTGATGGGCTAGGTTGCCAGGCTCAGAAACATGTACCCCCAACCTCTAAAAACTAAAAACATAAGCCTTGTGGCTCTAGAAGTTTGAGGCTAGGAGCTCTGGGTACTCATGGTGAAGCTGAGTACCCAGCTTCTGGGTTTTGATTGTCAAAGGCCACACACTTAGCATCTAATGAAATGCTTGGTTTGCAGCAGCAGCAATAGCCACAACCCCCAGCAGCCAGTGTTAGGGTTATAAGCCTTTGGTATGGGGAGCCTTAGTTTTTAAGGCTTGCCAGCTACCTGGAACTGTCTTCCAGTGACCAGGGCTCCCAGTCCCTCATCTCCAGCTTCCTCCATCCTTCGTCATCTCTGCCTGTTGCTCTCTGGGATTCTTTAGCTATCTCCTCGCTACAGCCGTACCACCACTACCACTGTCTGCTCTTCATAGCTGTCTGGGTTGGTTGCTTGTCAACTCGACACAAGCTGGAGTTATTTGAGAAGAGGAGCAAACCTCGATAGAGAAAATGCTACCCCAGACTGCCTGTAGCAAGCATGTAGGTCTTTTTCCTGATGGAGGAGAGATGTGGTTGGGCTCAGCCCAGGCCTAGGTAGGCAGTGCCGCCAGGGCAGGTGGCAGAATACAAACACACCTTTAATCCAGGACACAGAGGCAAGAAGATCTGAATTCAAGACCAGCCTCATACAGAGCAAGTTGTAGGTAAAGAAAAGCTTAGATCCAGGCGTGGTGGTACAGGCCTTTAATCCCAAACAATGAAGGTAAAGTTAGTTTGCAGAAGGAAACACCCATATTTGAAAGTGATGTCTAGTGGTGTGGCAGAAAAGGTGACAAATCAGAGAAGATTTTGCAGAATAGGATATGCACAACTCTCAGGAGAAGAGAGGGGAAGGAAGCTACCTAAGAGCCAATGCGGAGTGAGAAGAGCGGTTTTGCCAGGACGGTTAATAGACAGACGGGTTGCCGAGAGAGAACTCAGGTGAAGACTGAATGAGCCAGAGAATGAGAAGGAGCCAGGAGATTAGAGTGGATTGCTTGAGTTAGTTTGAGGCCAAACAGGGCAAATAGGCCTAGAGAAAAGCCAGATTGATTAAGTTAGCTGGGAGAGGAGTTTGAGCCAGAACAGCTGAGTTGAATCAGCAGCCCAGAGCTCGGTAAGAACAGGAAAGGGTGAGCTTACTAAGCAGTAAGACTCAGAGGCTGAAAACAATTTAGGCTTAGGTTAGACTGTATGGAGGCTAGAAGCTTCCAGGACTAGGCCTAGGTTAACCAACAGATGCAGTAAGTCTCCCAGATGACAACTGAACCGGGAAATAAAAGTTCCTTTTGCAATCTAGGACAGGTGTGGTTTGCAAATGAAGGATAGTATTTATACCAATCATAGCACAGCTTCCAGTTGCATCAATCACAGGATTCACATGGGGAAATAAAAACAAATTGTGGCTCTCATATTGCACTAATCATTGCCTCCTTACTGAATTTCCTAAGTTCTTTCCCTCTAGTCTGGAGTGAGAAAAGCTACAGTGTTACCTACAGTTTACTAAGGTTTCTAACCCCTGGCTTGCTTCCTACTGGCATAGATTATCTGAAATAGCCACAACTGGAGCAAAGCCTTCCAAAACAAAAGTTACATCTTTGGCAGCTGCTGTCATTGGAGTGGTTCCTGTGAGTGCTCTCTGAGCAATTCTAAAGTGTCCAAAACAGCTGGGAACCCTGAGGGTAGTCCAGCCAGTTGCCAGAGAAGCTGAGCTAGTCAGCGCACAGGTTTTTGTCCCAAGCAGCCAGGTATAAGGCAGAGAGCTGACAACTGTCAGCTGACGAACGAAACCAGGTGTGCTGTCTACCTTGGATGTTAAATTGACTGCATCTGGAATTAACTAAAACCCAAGTGAGTGAGTCCATTTGTGAGGGACTTTTCCTTAATTAAATCATTTAAGTCACTGATGTGGACTTTTTCCAAGACAGGGTTTCTCTGTGTAGTCTTGGCCGTCCTAGATGTAGCTCTATAGACCAGGCTGTCCTCAGACTCAAAGATCTGCCTGCCTCTGCCTTTTGAGTGCTGGGATTAAAGGGGTGCACCACCACTGCCGGGCTTAATCTGGATCTTTTGAGGTGGGCGATCCACCTTTAATCTGTGCCACATCTTTCATTGGTGGCCTTTATAAAGGACATGGAAAAGTAAACTTGCTCTCTCTTCCTGCTTGCTTGTATTCTTGCTGGCAAGTCTGTTTCTTCATTGGCATTAAAGCCTACTTCCTCAGAATTCTGGTGCATGCTGAATAAGAGATATCCCACCTTGGGGACTGACTAACTGGCTCCTCCATTGGTAGACAGTCACGGATGGGCAAGCTGGACCAGAGCCTGTCTATATAGTCATTCTCCAAGTTCTGTTCCTCTGGAGAACCCTGACCAATACACCAGGCAACAATTTGTCTCTTTATAGGAAAATTATATATCAGAGGGTGCTTATAACAAAGAACTATTGCCCTGCCTTTAAATCATCCCAGCACTTGGGAGGCAGAGGCAGGCAGCAGAACTTTGTGAGCCCAAAGCCAATGTGGTCTTCACAGTGAGTTGTAGGCAAGCCAGGGCTACATAGTGAGATCTGGTCTCAAACACACACACACACCAGCAAAAACAATAAAAATAACTTGTTAGCATTCTTGTTTTGTTTTGGGGGCCATTGCTGGTAGTGGTTGTGGTTTGTGGGAAGTTTCTTTGTTTTGGTTTTCTGAGACAGGGTCTCACTATGTAGCCTTGGTGGTCCTTGAACTGACGATGTAGATCAGACTGACCTCAAATTCACAAAAATCTAGCTGCCTCTGCCTCCCAAGTACTGGGATTAAGAGTGTGGGCCATTATTTCCTACTTGTTAACATTCTTAGCAGCCCAATAACCCTAAAGAGCTCACCTCTGTACCATTTATATACAGATTTGGGTTCTAATGAACAATGATTTTAGACTTTTCTCCACACCATGTCTTACTGTCAGACAGAATAATGCTCCCCCATTCCCAACAAATATGTCTGCCCTCATCTCTGGAACCTGTGAATTTGCTATCTGTAGGACATAAGGGAAGGCCCTGATATAATTAAGGTTGAGAAGTTTGCGCGGCGATTACTGGGGATGACTTAAGCAAATCCATTTTAGTTCCATGAATCCTTAAAAGACGAGAAGGCTTAGTGGTTAGGAGCACTGGCTTCTTTTCCAGAGGACCCAGGTTGATTCCCAGCACTCACACCATGTTGGCTCACAACCATCTGTAATTCCAGTTCCAGGAGGTCTGTTGTCCTCTTCCAATCTCCACCAGCACCAGTCTCGCAACTGGTATACATACATACATGCAGGCAAAACATTCATAGACATAAAATAAATACGTCTAAATGGTTTGTAATCAGGGAACTATTTCGTGACTATGGCTGTAGGGAAACACTGTTACAGAAGCATAACCAGAAAGACACAGTAGACAGCATTAAGACAAAGAAGCCGTGAGTCAAGAAATGAAGGCAGTCTGGAGGAGGCAGGAAAGTTGAGAACAGATTCCCCTAAGCCTCCGAGAGCATCGCCACCCCACCAAAACCTTGGTTTGGGCTCCATGAACTTGTGCTAGACTTACCGTCTACAGAAGTAGGACAGACTGTTTAGAGTGAATGAGTTTTTAGAAAGTCATTGCAGCCACAACAGAAAGCTAAGCCAGCTCTCCTTTCCAGAAGCATACAGAATAGGACCATTACCAAGAACTTAGTGAAAGAGCCTTTCCAAAGTGTAGTTTGCCTTTTGACCAAGCAGGCTCTGGCTCCACAGGGCGTTTGGGGTATACTCTTTGGGAAGCAGTGAATTACCTGCTTTGTGCTTAGGATTTTTTTGTTAGAGTCTTGGGTCCTCCCTTCCTCCCACCACTCTCACCTGAGCTGGGTCAGCCCTGGTGATGTGCCCGACTTGAGGTTTACAGTGTTAATAGGGGCCTGAAAGTTGTAAGATGGGACCTCTATAGCAGGACAGAAGTGTCCATAGCTTGGCCTTTTTTCTTCTTAGCCTGTACCAAATACTGCTACAATCTGCTCCAACTTGTTCATCTAATGTCAGTGCCCACAGCGATCATTCAGTTACTCAACAGCTCTTAACTAGGTTCTGCTAGGCACTGGGGAAATGTTTCCCCAAAGGCGCTCCAGAACTGTAGTTTGTAGACCTGTAAATAGGTCGCAATGCAGACAACTAACTCTACTGGAAAGGAGCAGCCAGCTGAGGACCTTTGAACCAAAGGGAGGAAGGTGAACTTTCCCCTTTGGACTGTGATGAGGCTGGCAGAGATGCAGAGGCAGGGTTTGGTTTTGTTTTGTTTTGTTTTGTTTTAAGACAGGGTTTTTCTATATAGCCCTAGCTGTCCTGGAACTCACTGTGTAGACCAGGCTGGCCTCAAACCTCAGAGAGCTATCTGCCTCTGCCTCTGCCTCCTAAACTGCTGGGATTAAAGGTGTGTGCCACCATGTCTGTCTGACACAGGGTTTCTTGTTTGCTTTGTTTTTCCTCAATGTTGGTTCTTGAGACTTTTCTTCTTTTTGTGGGGATGTGGGAGTCAGAACGGGAGCCCCAAGAGCACTAGCTCTACCACTGAGATACATCCCCACACTCCTCTAATTATAAAACTCACGGCCATAAGAAAATTTCAGACAGTTTAGATATTAAGATCACATGCTATTCTACCTTCTAAGATACCCACGGCTAGCCCACAGGTATGTTTATGCCTGGACTTTATCTACTCATACAAAGATATGTGTGTGGATACGCATTAACAAAAATCTAATCCTTTCGCATATATTGCTCTGCAAAAAAAAAAAAAAAAAAAGTACCCGAATGACAAAGACACTATATTTGTTTCTATGACAGATTGTGTCTTCATGTTTTCATAATATTTTACTTTGTGAATTTTTTTTTTCCACAAGATGGGTTCTCACTATGGAAGGCCCCGGATGCTCAGTCGTCCTGCTTGAGCCACCTGAGTGGGATTATGTAGCATGAAGCAGTCTTCCAGAGACTTTGTAGCAAGTTATACTCCCACACACCTTAAACTAGGAGATGTACTTATCTCCCTGCACGTTTCCCTGGGATTGTTACTGCTATTGAAAATTGTCTTACTTTCTTCAATCTTTAAAGATGACTGAGTTGAGCACCTTATGTATACACTTTACATTTCTGTTTGTGAATTCCCTATCTATGGTACTGTTGGCCAAAATCCTTGGCTACTGGAAATGGACACTGGTGTGTGTGTATGTGAGAGAGAGAGAGAGAGAGAGAGAGAGAGAGAGAGACATAAGGTATCATGTCAAATAGATTGGCTTTAACTGATCTTTAACTTCGAAGAGAGAAACATTCCAGAGAGAAACTTCTAGCTTTCACCTTCTGAGTTCTGGATTACAGGTGGGCATGCCACATCTGGCTCAAGTAATTTTTTTTTTTTTTTTGAGATAGGATCTCACTATGTGACCCTGGCTGGTCTAGAACTTCCTATGTAGATCAAGCTGACCTCAAATTCACAGAGACCCACCTGCTCTCTATGCTGGGATTAAAGGGAAGTGCCACCACCCAGCAAGACACTGTGATATATATATATATATATATATATATATATATATATATATATATATACAAAAAGAGTTTATTTAGAGAGTATTTTAAATGATAAGAAACAGGAGAGCTTTCACATTCTGTATTTTAAAGACATACTTGTTCTCTGTATATTACACACACCCACACACACATTGTTAGTAGATTGTTTGTTCTGAGCTAACCACCCATGAAAGTCCAGATGCCCTAAACTCAACATTTTAAAAAGTCCCAAACAGCCACAGGATGAGGAAAGAGCTCAAGGGATGACAGCAAGACAGGCACAGACATCCCAAGCCTCAGAAATGCTGCCAGCCCTATGACCGGGGCAAGATCAAGCTCCATGCCCCCACCCACCTCCCTGTGGACTCTGCTGCCTATAGATAAGAGACAAGGCAGTTTTTAAGGTGTTAACCTACAGCCTTCTCAGACTGCTGATTCTGAAAAATGCCTGACTTATTCAAGTCCTGCCTCTGCTCACTGACCTCTGGTATCAGGGATCAAGAGCCTCAGTCTACTGGGAGGGTTCTGGGACTCCCCAGTAAGTCCTGATCAGTGCCTGGACTTGTAGTCTCTAGAGTTCTCCTGATCTCCCTTGGGGACTTTCTTTTTCTATATTCCCTGACCCTTGACACACATTTTCTCTTAACCAATTCAATCATTGCGCTTTCTAGTTTGGTTCCTGGGATGACTCATCTGGCTTCTGGTTTAAAAGCCCTATCTGTTCTGTTCTCATTCCTGGGTTATGGCCTGTGTAGCCTCTGATGCAAAAATCCCTTTCTGGAAGGGCATAGGAGAAGAAGAGGGAGGGAGAGTGGGATTGGGAGGGGATAAGGAAGGGGGCTACAGCTGGGATACAAAGTTAATAAACTATAATTAATAAAAATAAAATTTAAATTAAAAAAAAAACTTAAAAGCTCTGTTAGAATGAATGGTGCAGCCTCCACTGTTGGGAACAGTCCCTTGAGGCAAGCTGAACTGACCATCATGCTTATGCTTCTATTAAAACAAAAATAGCTCCTTCCATGCTCCCAGCGCTTCAGGGGACCAGATCCCTTTTTTTATTCCACACTCAGGAAATTTGGGGTTAACATAAAAGACATGTTTGTCTCTCTCCCCCTGCCCCGCCTCACATATGTATGTCTGTGTGAGCAAATGTGTGCACGCAGGGAGGGACACATACACATGAGCACACCACGTGCCGAGGCCGTGCCGAGGCCGTGCCGAGAAATCTCTGTGGATCTGTCTCCGCCTCGTTTATCCAGGCAGCGCTCAGTTGAGCCTGGAATGAACGCATCAGTTCCAGCTAAGATCGACCACTGAAGTGTGGTAAACTCTGGCAAACCTGACCCGGGGACCCACTGCCACCTCTGCCTCCCAAATTCTGGGATTACAAGCAGCTGCCCTGACCGCCAGGTTTCTATGTGGGGTGTAGGGCCCTGGGCCTCACACTTGCACAAGTCCTTTACCCACTGAGCCATCTCCTCAGCCTGACTTTTTGGCTCTGTTTTCCTTCTGCCTTCTTGCTTACACAAGCCAGTTCACTGTCTAAGGTTATTGGAAATTCTGTTATCTTGGCTAACTCTTGATGAAATGTAACATTTTATGTATCTCAGGCTTTTGTGAAACAAAGAAAAAATATATAAGAGTCTATTTTTAAAAAAAAATCCAAGCAACACTGAAGTTTGCCTAAAGCTTGCAACATATAGAACTTTATAGCCTAACAATTCCCAGGCAGATAATCACAATGTTATAGTGTGTCATACATGTCCTTAGATTCAATTCTATTCTCTGTCTCTGTTTCTCTCTCTCTCTCTTTCTCTCTCTCTGTGTGTGTGTGTGTGTGTGTGTGTGTCTGTCTGTCTGTGTCTTTGTCTCTCTCTGTCTCTGTGTATGTGGGGGGGGGTGAGTTTCTGAGAGCACCACAGCCAGCAGAATAACAATTGGGTAAGGCAAGAAGGTAGTGGGTTCAACACAACTGAGTAGCTGGTGTCAGTTTACACTTCAGGAGTCTGGCCTTGAGTAGCTTGTTTTAGGCATAAATTGTTGAAAAGTTACTTGGTGATAAGTCAATCCTATGTGCACAAGAAAGCTTAAGTCATGACTACATTGACAAGCTCAAGATAAGGGTCTCTGGGAGGAACCAGTGTGATGTGGTATTATATATACATAAACAAAGCATATAAGATATACATATGTGTGTACGTAGATATACTATATATGCTTAGTTTTCTGCTGTTTGTCAGCTTTTAAACTATCTAATAAATCAAGTCTTAACAAAGTCAGAGTTGATTTAATTATCTGTTTGTGCTAAAGCCCACTCGATAAACTTTGTACAACCTCCTAACAAGCTGTCTGGATCTTGTGTCACCCACAGCTTTGGTCCTGGTTAGCGATCCTTCTGAGACTGGGTTGTGAGCTGACATTCTGCAGAAGTCTACCTCCTAACCAAGAACTTGAACTGGGCTTTTGGAGAGGCTCGGCCATCACCCACAGGAAAGAGCAGACTAGGCAGGGAGGCTTAGCCTAAGGGCCACTTCTTTTACACCTCTTAACAATTTAACATTAGCCATAAAGGATTGTTTGCTGTGGGTCTTCTGTTTGTTTTCGATAACTCGTTGACATCTGTCACTCACCCTCCACCGGATGAAGTGTAGAGTCAGATCAAACCAGTAACAGGGAACAATCCAGGTCAAAGCACCAGATAATTAATGATGTCTTCAGAGAATATTGTTCGGAGACCAAGGCGGGAATTGTCAGAATCAAACAAACTCAGTCTGGACTTGATGGTTTCTGCTCAGAATCCCAGCTCATGGGAAGCCTAAGCCAAAAGATGGCAAATTTGAGGTCTGCTGTGCTACGCATAGAGACCTTATCTCAAAGTCAATGACACCAGTGGAATCCCTTGTAGCAGCCCTCCCCAAAGCAGTGACGCCTAGGGTTACGGAGAAACGACCCTCACACGCTTATCCAATATGAACTAAATGCCTTCCAGCCTTCGATCCCGCTTGCACCTGTCTCTACTTATCTTACACACAGAGATGTTTCAGAGACATTCAGACCACGTCGGGAGTGTTTGGTGTGCTCTGAATGGTGTGCTCTGACGTGCAGGGCCATGTGCTGGAGAATCCCCTCACAGGTATTAAACACTGCTGACGATCAGCTGAGCACATGGTGGCAGGGCACCACCCTTCCAATAACACAGAGTCATAGACATAAGTGACTAAGGAAGGAGAAGGACCCACAGGGGCACTTGCATTTCCTGTATTCTAAAGACCCAGTTGTACTTCCCATTATAACAAGGTATCTGTACATACATGTTCTTGCTAGGCTGCACCTACAAACCTCTAACAGTTTGTTCTGAGCTAACCACTCCCCGGCCCAAATGTTCCTGGAGGGGTACAAGATCGGTGCCAGGCAAAAAGCGACTATACACTCACATTTCAGACAGTTCCTGAGCCCAACGTCCACAGGGGATGGAGCTGACCACCCGACCAGGGTGAGACACAGCTCTCACATCATCAGTGGCCTCTGGTCCTCCCGGCCCACTACCCCATTCACTTTCTCCCTGTGTGTTCTGCTAGCTGGAGATGAGACAGAAGTAACACCTTTATATTGCTGTGATAAAGTGGCTTGACCGAGGCAACCTGGAAAACATTTAGTTGGGCTTATGGTTTTAGAGGGTTAGAGTCCATGATGGCGGCGTGGAGGCCCCGAGGCAGGAATAACTGCAAGCTCGCATCTCACACTGCAAGCAAGAGGCACAGAGCCACAGGGAACGGCACAGGTCTGCTGAAAGCTCAGAGCCTGTCCTCAGCGACCTTTGTGGGCCTCTCTGTGACCTTCTAAGCCAGCAGGGAGACAAGCTGTGGGAGGCAAGACGGTAGTTCAGTCCGGCAGGACTCAGTGGCAGGTGTTGGTTCAAACTTTGGGTGTCTGACCCTAAATTGTTTATTTTAGGCATATTTAAGCACAGCACGATTTCGTGAAAACGATTCTGATGTTTCATCAATCCTGCATGCTCAACAAAGCATACCTAAACCTCCTCGAGGAACAAGGTAAGCCAACTACGGATCAGACATGACTGCGTCAAAACTCTTTGTAAAACACACAAAGAAGATAGGTTCTGAGAGAAACAAATGTATGGCCAGGGTCTGGGAAAACCTCCGGCCACACAGACATTGTGAGGGTCACCAGGCCAGTAAGCACATCTGCTCCAGCCTTCTGGGCAAAGAACAGGTTTTGTATTCCTTCCTGTGAAGGAACAACCTGGCCAAAGACCAGCTTTGACAGGCAGCGTAAACTGAGGTGGGGTGTAGAATCGGCCATCCATCACTCAGCAGCCTGTCTCTAAGGGAGCAAACTTGGTCCTGTGGAGCCGGTGAAACCCGTGGGGTGGGAGCTGGGGAGGTGGCCCTGACGGTAAAGTGCTTGCTGCTAAGGGATGAGGTGCCGAGTTCAGATCACCGGCGCCTACACCAGAGCTGGGCCCTGCAGCCTAAATAACAGTCTCCGAAGACCCTGAATTACCTGGGGGAAACTTTGCGATGGGAGTTCCAGGCCAGCACACATGATGTGAGTGTTTGAGGAGGCCGAGGCAAGGAGAAGGCAACATACACATCACCACCCATCCTTACCTACGGGGTCAATCGAGTAGTGACTGGTCCCAGGCTGGACAGAGAGTTGTCAGGCAGCTCTGTGCCAGGGTGTGGTCCCATCAGCATCTTTCGGTATGGTGAGTTTCTCTTCCTTCCACTCCTCCTCCGTTAGCTTGCTTTGAGACTCGCTGTGTAGCCCAGACCTGGAGCTCACTACACAACCTCAGCTTGCCTCAGGCTGGAGACATACTGCGTCAGCCTCCCAAGTGCTGGAAGTGTAGCTCGGGTGATGAGACACTTGGCTGGAATGGATAAAGCCCCGGTCTAACTCCTAGACCACACACACAGTAACAAATAACGTAAAATACAATGTAGCTAATAATCATAGTGAACTCTGACAGTGCAGTGGCTACAAAGTGGGGGAAACGCTGTAAGGACCAGTGAACTCACAGAAGGAACACACATACTAGAGCCGGGAAGGAGCATGTCTGAGATGTCTTGGATAAGGTGAAGCTCAAGCTGTGCTCACTTGTTCCATTAGGGTGAGGCGGTTTAGTAAAGCGTAGGAAGTCATATCCCAGTTCAAACCACCCTCTCTGTAACTTGATTTTGTTTGTAAGTCACAGTGCGCAGCAAATCTCTTCCTGTTAGGATAGTTTCAATATCCTTGGAAAGAAAGAGTGGGCGGGGCAGTGGGCGGGGCTTCTGAATGTAAAGGGCTGCGCGTCAGCGACAGCTGGGTGAGGGAGGTAGCTGCTGCTGGGTTCAAGCATCTTCAGGTGCACCTTCCCTGACGCAGACTTCCCAGGACGCATCCAGAACTTTCCTCTCTCATTAGGTTGGTGTAAGACCTAGGCATCCAATGGAAACAAAGTTCTTCACGAAATTCCTAGCCTCCCCCCACCTTTTGTGTGTGTGTGTGTGTGTGTGTGTGTAGCCTTGACTGTCCTAGACTCATTTGTAGACCAGGCTGTCCTCAAACTCACAGAGATCTGCCTGCCTCTGCCTCCCCTGGTGCTGGGATTACAGGTGTGTGCCACCAAGCCTCACTTTTCCTAAACTTTTCTTAAAGGATACTTTCTTTTAAGCACTTGCCACCAAATGTCAGCCCTCAATGAATTTTACTCATAGACTTGAATGGCTAAATATACAGTTTATTTCTCTTTCCCAAGCGAGAGAGATTCTATTTGTTTTGCTTTTATTTTTTGATCTTTTGAGACAAGCCCAACTTGGAATTCACTATGTAGCCCAGATTGGCCTTAAACCCAAGTCATTCTTCCTTTCTCAGCCTCCCAAGTACTGGGATTACAGGTGTGGCCTCTACTCAATTAAGAGTTTTCTTGTTTGTTTGTTCTTGTTTTGTTGTTGTTTGAGACAGTCTTGTGAAGTCCAGGCGGGCCTCGAGTTTCCTAGGTAGCTGAGGCTGCCCTTGAACTCCTGACCCTCCTCCCCTCTCTACATCTCAAGGGCTGGAATCACTGGCCCGTGCTACCACACCTGACTAAGGGTTTTCTTTATTAGAGTTCTCATACTTCTACACCACCTCAGCAGTGAAGCATGCTGGCCCTTTAACAGGTGAGCAGGAGGCAGAGCTGAGCCTTCAAAAGGTAGGAGAGGCAAGCAGGCCCTGGCCCAGGCTGCCACAGCTCACCTGTGGGAAGGACTGCAGCAGTCAGGTAGTGGGTGTCGGCAGCAGGCTGTCACTGTGCTCAGAAAGTGGCCTAGCCAGATGCCTCACTTCTGTCCCTTCTTGCAACTCAGCTGGTGGGATTGGGGGTGGGAGAGTTAGGCTGCCCTCACTTTCTGAGGCCTGGGATCAATAATTCTCTGCCCACCACGCTGGAAGGAGACCTCGGATGTTTTAGGGGCCATCCATCCTTACTGGCTGAGGAGGAGAACACCTCTGGGTTTCTCCTTTGTCCCAGGTTTCCCTTCCAGAGGCTTCTCAATCAGTGGAGGACACAACTGACAAGGAAGCCCACTAGGCTGCCGAGATGAAATGCCTTGAAGGTATTGCCAAGCGGGCTGGGGTGTCTACCTAAAACGTCCAGAGGTAACACAGGCAAGGGGCACGCATCAGCATGGTTAAGAAACCGGGCTCACATACTGTGAAAGCTCTTCCACTTGCTGCTGAGGTAGATTTTTCTGGCCTTTTATTTTCCTCACCCCTGTGGGAAAACAATAATGCTCCTGAACTCTCTGTATGGCTGCTCAGCAGACGTACAGGGTGAAGGACCCAGCACACGGGGCTAAGCTACACTGATTGGGACACCTGAGACTAGTCCATTTAAAGAGGCAACAGAAGGGCTTGTTTTCTGGAGGAGCAGGTGGAGAGAGAAACCTGCGGTATCCATTCAGACCACTGAAATGACATGTGCAGAGTGAGGGGGTTTGGTAGTTGCCAGGCGCCGTTGTGGGTCGTTTGGGGGTGTCCTGAGGCAGCAGGGCTAAGAACAGTAGTTAAAAATGGTTCTAGAGATGGCTCCTGAACAGTTTCTGTTGAGCATCAGCCTGTGTGGATAAGAGTTCTCACACCAGTGTCTCTATCTTCTTCCCCAGGTCTGCACCTACACCAGAGACCAAGCAAGTTCTCTGTTCCGTTGGCTCCTAAAGAAGGCTTAGTGTCTCCCTTCCAACTGGAGGAAGGGGAAGAGAAGGAGAATGAAGAGGAAGGTGTGTGTTCAGATCAGGCTCCAGAAGTGGAGGAGGAAGAGAAGAATCTTGGGGACCCAGCCATACTGCGTGCCATCCAAAACGCCCAAGTACCATGGCAGGTAGGGCTAGAGACAGCAGGCCTGAACTTAGACGCTCACTGACTCCCTCGGTGCCTCTCTCTCACCTCTGCTTCTTCGTTAAGATCCATTCTGAATTGCCGTGGTTTATTCCAGGCATGATGCTGAGTGAGGGCTTTCTCCTCTCCTCTCTCTTTCCGTCTTCCAGGTTAAGTTTCTGCAGCTGTCCTTTGCCTAAGATCAGCTCCTAATCAAGGTGTGGTGGCACACACCTGCAGTCCTAGCTCTAGGACTCCTGAGGTAGAAACAGAAGGGTCATGACTTGCCAGCCAGTCTGTATCGCATAGAGTGACCCATTCATAGACAGACAGGATGGACGGGATAGGACAGAACAAAGAACAGACAGGACAAAACAGAACAGACAGGACTGACAACAGGGCAGGGTAGATAAACAGAACAGATAGACAGAACGTGGCAGACAGACAGATTGACAGACAACATAGACAGACCGACAGCCAGGACAGACAGGACAAGACAAGACAGACACACACACTCCAAAGCCAAACATACAACAAAATTCCACAAGGCTGGGGAGATGGCTTAGTTGGTAAAGCCCTTGCCTTGTGAATGTGAGGACCTGAGTTCAGACCCCCAGAACAAGTGTAAAGCACTGGATCCAGCAGTGGATGTCTGTAATCTCGGCCACTGCAAGATGGGAAGTAGGGACCAAAGGGTTTTTAGACACAAGGCCTGCTCATCCAGCCAGGAACGTTCCAAGCCAATGAGAAAAAGGTGGAAAGAGCCCTATAGTCCAACATCAGAGGTTATCTTTTAACCTCCATGTGCATGCCATGTACAGGCATGTAGCTACACATACATGTGGATACAACATCCCAGCAGGGTCCTGTGTCTCCCATAGATAGTAACCCTACTATTGGTGAGTCACCTTTGTCTTAGCTCCAGTGTCTTGGGAGGCCAGTTCTAGGATTTCTCCCTTAAGTTCACGTGACCAGTGGAGAAAGACAAGGACTTTCCGGTATAAGTGAGGTGACCTCCTGCAACCTACTCCTAAAATGTCAGTCACCTTCTCAGGAGGAGGAAGGATCCTGTCCTGTTGGGCCTTGAGGATGAAGGGGAATGCCAGGCTGTTAGGTCCTAGCTGTTGAAATGATTGGCTTTGCTGCTCCAGCCTTGTTCCCATGGAAACAAAAGGAGGAGACAGTGTGGGGGTCCTCTGGAATCTGCTGGGGTTTGTTTTGTTTTCTGTTCCAGAGAGGCCTGCACAGTTCCTCTGGTGCCCTGGGGATGTCACAAGCCTCCCTGAATTTCCTGTGGCAGGTGAGTCCGCGTTAGTCTCCATCCTGTGGGGAGGTGACCGAGTGACGTGAACATCCCATTCCCGGAGGTATGGAGTGTCCCTGGTTTCTGTTATGTCGTCTACTCTCCTCCTTGCCCTAGAGACGAAGAACCCTCAATGAGGCATTAGTGGGGGGGGCAGGCACATCATGTAGAAGAGCTCGGTAAACGACAGGCCGTGCAGAACGGTCCTAATAAGTGCTACTGGGACTGTCACTCGTACCACATGGGACAAATTAGATCCCTGCTCCGACATCAGCAACCATCTCAGTGGATGATCCGCACTGAACTCAGGGCCGGAAAGATACCTGCCGTCCATGAATGACATGATCACGTGAAAACCGGAGACCAGGAAACCCCTGCAGGGAGGGCTATGCACTAATTAAGCTCTGCTGAGGGCTTGAGTGAGGAGGAAAAAGGCAGGGGAGCCTGCCCTCACTGGCAGAGGACAGAACACGAAAGCATGAGGAGTGTTCAAAAGTGGGTCCTCCCCGCCCCCAGACAGTTAGGGCCTGAAAAAAGAGCCTCCTAGGAGGTGCCAAGCTGTCAACCAAGGCCAGAAGCATAGCTGCTCCGAGGGCTCCCCAACAAAGAACAGGAAATTACCTGAGCTGGGTAAGCGCTCTCTCCTTTCCCCCTTGTCCTCTGGACTGTCTATCACCAATTCCTTTTCAGCCTGGGTTTCCAAGAACCAGCTCTCCAGCCCGTCACTTTGGACCTCAACAGCCTTCGCCAGATTCTTTTCTGTTCTACGGACCACAGACCCCATGGCCCCCTAAACTCAGGTACCGGTGCCAGGCCACATTACCAAGGCAAGCTGAGTGCCTCCTACAGCTCACAAGACATGGTGGCCAAGAACTACCTCTATCGCCTTTTACCAGCTGCCACAGGGGCGGGGAAAAACACTTAAGAGATTTACTAACAAAAATCTAAAGCATAGTCCAGTCTCTGCTCCCTCACAGATGAAGAGACAGAGTCCAGAGGAAATTAAAGTAGGGAGGTTGGCTATCCTGACAGGACTGAGACTAGAACTCAGAACTGCTAACAACCGAGCCAAAAGGTTGCCCAGTGTGCCTAGACTGCCTGCAGACAGACTACAGGAAAACCTATCTTGGGATGGGGAAGTGAGGAATGCCAGGTTTTCTGCTTTTTCATTTGGGGGAGGCATGCAGATGCATAGGGCTGCCTCAGCTGTTTCCTGGTGCTTGCCGGAGCAGAATGGACGGGAGGGTTGGGGTGCAGAGCAGAAGTTTGCCACTCAGCTGGTTTCCCTTTAAGCCTTCCCAGTCATCTGACCCAGCTCCACCCTCAGCACCATCAGAGCCTACTGCAGCAGCGGAGACAAAAAGCTCAAAAAGCGAGGTAAAGCTTAGATGAGAAGCAGGGCTGAGGGGAACCAGCCTGTATGCGTCCTGGGTACTTCCTCGTGACTAACCCTTTTTCCCAAACCACGGCATATGCCTTACTCCACCATGCTGCCCAACACTGCACCTTTTCCAGTCTTTCCAAGAACATTCCATTGCCTGTTCACCTCTCCTTGGGAAGTCATTATGGCAGGGCTGGCCTAAAGGGATGTTTCTGCTGGCTTGAAGTCTCCTAGCCCAGAAGCCCTGGTCTCAGAAGCCAGACCCATATGCTAACCTCATGACCCGGAAAGAGAAGGACTGGGTGATAAAACTGCAGATGGTTCAGCTGCAGAGTGAGAAGCCCTGCCTGGATGACTATTATTACCAGGTGAGCTCTGGGCCCCTAGTCCCAGCTTTGACCATGGCCTGATGAGTTAAGACTGCTGGGCCTTCTCTGAGTCTCTCTTCAACTCCTAGAGGCCCCATCTGTTTAGGTGCTGGCACAGTTACTCCAAGACGAAATCCTTCTTTGTAAAGTTAGTGTCTCAAGCTTCTTCTCTGCTAGTCTCCTATACTTTGGTCCATTGGGTTATCTCCTGTTTTCCAAATCCCCCAGGTTTGTCTCCATCCTCTGAGAGGTTTCCCTACCTACCCTGGGAATGTGGGCACGTCCATCTCCGTACACTCTTTTGAGCTTCAGAAATGCCTTATAGGCGCCTATACACGTTCCTTGTTCCCTGGACTCACAGGAGTACTATCAGAAGCTAGAGAAGAGGCAGGCAGACAGAGAGCTGCTTGGACAGAGGAACAGGGCCGAGTCTTCCAAGCTGGTCCCCCCTTACATCCAGAAGGCAGAAGTGTATAAGCCAGGTATGGCCGGGCTGCTGGCTGGGGCTGGAAACCTGGGGGCGGGCGTGTACAGCGAAGGGTGTGCCTCCTGGCTCTCTTTTTGCAGTGGTACGAATTGAGGGTTCCCTGGGCCAGGTAGCCGTGTCAACATGTTTTAGCCCTCGGCGAGCTATTGATGCTGTATCTCACGGAACTCAAGAGCAGGTAGGAGTGTGTGATCATCCCAGAATTTCTTTTTCTAGAACACGTTCATGCTCGGGTTTAAATTGTCATGTAAGAGTGAGGGAGCAGTGTGCTCAGACTTTGCGTCTAGCCTTTTCCAGCTGCACTGACTTGTGTGGCTGATGGCTGGGGCCTCTCTGTACCCAGGATACAGGAGCTGCAAGCGGCCAGAGGCTTCGAGTGTTGTTCCAGATTGAGAAGGTCAGAGAAGCTCACTGAGAGGTGCTCTTGATTAAGTTTTTAAGGAGACGATATTGTTTAGCTAACAACCCCCCTCCACTGTGGAATTCCCAGATGTTCCTTCAGTTACTAAAGATAGAGGAGAGCCAGAAGGATGGCTTTGCCCACCACCACCACTTAGGGGAACAGAGCAACCAGGTTGAGAAGCTCTTCCAGGCCTTAAAGACCCAGGAGCAGAACAACCCCGAGTGAGTATGAGAGAGTCCCACCTCCCCTCAGAAGAGGAGGGTCAGCAGGCGTTGGCCTTGCTGCTGGCATAAAGCCTTCTTTCCAGTCATAACTCTCAAAACACTCTCCTCTGTCCATTGCAGGGAGACAGCAGATAACCTTCTGCAGGTGATGTCTGTGAGGAAAGGGAAGATTCTGGTGGCTCGGCTGCTCCCCTTCTTGCCCCGTGATCAAGCTGTTAGCCTTCTCCTGTACATCATCTACCATCTGCCCCTCCTGATCCGAAGGGACGCGGCTGACCAGGTGCTGTGGCAAAGGGGATGGTCTTGATGGGTTTGGAATCCCTCCCTTCCTAGAGATGCTAGTGAGATGTAGAGTAGGGGTGTTCTTGCCCACCCCTCAAATAAGGAAGTTACAGAGCAAACAACCCTGGGGACAGCAGATCATCTTCAGATATGAGGAGCAAAGGTAAACAGATGGACGGCTGTACAGGTACGTGTAGGCCTTGAGTTTGAGAGGAGACGAGGGTCCCCTAATGAGGGGTGAGTCTCACATCTACTTCCTGTAGAAAGCCACTGTAGAATAGGTCAGTGCTCTAGGACCCTATTAGGAATAGAGTTATGATCGGTGTTAAGCCTGGCAAGGAACCTGACCAGGAAGATGCCTAAAGCTGGTTAGACAGGGAAGGGACTGGAGGCAAAGCATGAGGGGATGGAGTTACAATGGTTGGGAGAGATACTGACTGAGCTTCGTGCAGGTTCTCCACATGCTGTTCAAACCTCTGGGGAAATATATCCGGCACTTGACCTTCCATCAGCTTCTCCACGGACTACAAGGTCTGCTGCTGCTGGCACCTGGCTCCTCAGAGCGGCCAGTCTCTGTGGTACTTCAGAATCAGGTAATGTATTGGGACGTTTTTCCTTCCACAGATGGCTTTTTTGTTCCATTTTCTTGAGACAGAGTCTCACATAGTTTAGGCTGACCTAGAAATCTCCACGTAACCTCAAAGATAACCTTGAACTGATAATTTTTTTTTTTTGGGGGGGGGTTCGAGACAGGGCTTCTCCGTATAGCCTCAGCTGTCCTGGAACTCATGCTGTAGACCAGGCTGACCTCAAACTCACAGAGACCCGCCTGCCTCTGCCTGCTTGAGTGCTGGGATTACAGATGTGCCCAGCTGTGCTGCATGTGCCATCACGCCAGGCCTCCCGTAGATGATTTCTAAATGGTACCACTAGCAAGAAACACTCAAGGGAATGAGCTCATTTCTACACAAATCTCACCCTCAGTAGCACTTCTCAGTGTCTAAGGAGAACTGGACAGAGTGTCCTCCTACTACCGGGGAGGCTGAGGCAGAGGGATCATGCGTTCTAGGTCAGTTTAAGCTTCGTGGCAAGTGTTAGGCCACTCTAAAGCTGTCTCAGAAACAGACAAAATCCTCCCTGTGAGCACAGGGTCATCTGAAGAGAGCTTATTAAACACGAGGTCCTTGTGTTTCCTCTTTCTCTCCCTTTCCTTTCCCCACCTCTCTCCCTCCCCATTTCTTTCTTTCCACACTGCCTGGCACTGTGGCTTGTGAACACGTGGTGAGGGTTGTGGTGAATGCCGGGGAGGAAATGGCATGCCCTACAGGACTTCTTGCCTCCTGGCATTTAGGAAAGAGAAGTACACGTCTTGGCAGGGGGCGGGGAGGGGGTGGTTCAGCTGGGAGAGAGCTTGTGGGGTGTGCATGAAGTCCTGGGTTTGATCTCCACCCAAATTGAGTATGGTGGTTCGAACTAGTAGGAGAAAGTAGAAACCGGTATCATAATTTCAAGGTCACCTTTGTCTTTATGGTGGATTCAAGGCTAGCCCGCACTACCTGAGACATGCATCAGGGGGAAAAAGACATCTTTTCCAATGGACTCCCTGTGGCTGCTTCCACATAAAAAGTCTCCACACTTAGCCGGGTGGAGGTGGGACACACCTTTAATCCCAGCACCCTGGAGGCAGAGGCAGCTGGATCTTTGTGAGTTCAAGGCCAGCCCAGATCCCACCTGTTTAAAATATTAGGCTCTCTTACTAAAGGAAAGACAGAAAGTCTTTTTTTCTTTGCTGAGCATCCAAACAAGGCTTTTGTATACTGAGCATTTCCCATACCATTTCATTGCACTCCACTGAAGCCTACAACAGCGGGTTTTTAGGTCTGCAACTCTAGATTTGCCAGACTCTGTCAATCTCGAGAGGATTCTCTTGGGCGCTCTGCTTAAAGTGGGACTTTTGAAAGTATGGCTCACAGACTACCTGCATCAGCCATCAGTCCAGGCTCTGTGCCTCGTCTACTGACTGATTTCTTCCATTTGGTCAGCTCTCAAAAAAACTTGTGGAAAGTTCAGAGCAGTAATCCCTTTGGGTATGTCCGAGATCTTTGCCGAGCTATAAAATCTGACAGGTCTTGTGGCATTATTGGTCTCCATCTGTGCATACAAGCCTGTCCTTCTGGTGGAGAGAGACAGCGAAGACAGATAAACACGAACGCCTTGGTGAACTCCTTTTGTTTTGAACTGCCCATCCCTCGCAGTTTGGGATATCTCTGCTTTATGCCCTGCTGAGTCATGGAGAGCAGCTGGTATCCCTGGAATCGTCCCTCCAATCCAACAGCGACTGGGCAGCTTGGTAAGATCATAAAGGCCTTGTCAATACACCCCAATACCCCTGGGTGCGTAGGGTGAGCCCGACGAAAGAGCTCCCGAACAACATAGTCAAATACCAGGGAGGATGCTGGGCAAGAAAGAACTAGCAGGACTGTATCTTCTCCCTGCCCTACAGGGTGTCTGAGAATGTTGGTTTCCCACAAGGGACAGGTCATAGTAATTAAAGTAGACACATTTAGAGTCAAACAGACCTGTCTATTGCAATGTAACTTTGAGACATTTCACTTCTTAGTCTGTTTCTTCACCTGGGAGTGGCATATTAGCTCCTTAGAGTTAAGATCAAACCGGAAGAAGGATGGATAGGCATTATCAAGTATGTATCAAGTGTACAGACATTACCTGTCAATTGCCGTCTGGGGCGGGATCAGTGGCTGCGGTGGTGGAAGAATAATACAGGCCTCTGCCCGGATATCAGTTTCCTGCATAAAGGCTCTGCTGGGCTTGTGTTTTCTGTCCCTTAGGACAGACTTGGTGATTCTGATTGGCTGGGAGATAGCTCAGCTGCCCCCAGCATCCCTGGCAGAACCTCTGGCCTTCCCCAGAAACCTGCTCCTCCTGTTCTGCCACCACATGGACAAACAATTGGTTCAGCAGCTGGAAGCCAGAATGGAGTAAGTGCCTACAGAGATAAAGTTACAGCCCCTTGTCGGGCCCAGCCCAAGTCCGCACACCAGATTTCCTACAGACGGTGATTGTGAAAAAATCATGTGCTTTGTAATATGGTAGTACATGCCTTTGATCTTAGCACTCAGGGTCAAGGGTGAGTTCCAGGCCAGCCTGGTCTACATAGCAAGTTCCAAGCCAGCCAGGCCTACATAGTGAGACATGAGACTGTCTCAAAAAATAAAAATAAATAAAAATAAAAAAAGTTCTAGGACCAGTGTGGACTCACATGATGGAATGAGACAAGTGGCTCCTGAAATGATGTAATTTAAAAAAAATTAAAAAATCACTTCACCGAGTAACCCAGTCTGGACTTATTAGGGTCCTGTGACTGTTCAGCCAAACCTTTGCATTTTTTCCTAATGTTGGTCGTTTGCAGGTGCTATTACAGAGCTGTAATTTGAAAAGCTGAATAACTAGTTCATTCAAAAAATAGTTGAGAGATTATTCCAGAATATAAAATAATAAGAGATCATCCGTGTCCTCAGAATTTACCAGCTGTTAGAATGAGCCAAGCATGAATTAAAACATATTTATGGAATGGAATTGTGTTTGCAGCTAACTCTTGTTCTTTGTAGGCTTGCCTGTATCTACTGATTGATTACTTCTGGAACTTACATGTGAGAAGCTGAAATATCTACAGTGATACAGTTGAAGACATTTCCTCTATGTCATTATATCGGAGGACCCTACCACAAACACTGTCATATCCTTTCTTAAAATCTAAGTGATTTGCCTAAACTTAAGGCAGGACTACTTTAGGTACAATTAAAGAAATATCAAATGTTATGTTGAAACTTGTTTGTAAGTTTGGAATTACAATGAAGGCCATTTTGTGGCTATGTCAAGAATATCCTTCCTTATAAGAGACAAGGCCTTGTGTTTAATAAAAGTCTGACCCGGGACGTTGCTTCAGTGTTGCCAGACTTTATGTAAACCATATTATGTTCAGCTAAGGCTGAGAGATTTCGAGATAAGCATCTTCCTTGGCATAGGAAATACCTGGTTGCATTTTTGTCAAATGAAGTCCTGCATTCATCACAGAACACTGAGTACCTTCTATGAGCCAGGCTGGGTTTCAGGCAAGAGGATTACAGTGATGCACAAGTCTGTTACTTCTAGGTTTACATAGAGGTTGGGCAGGAATTGACATAAAATATCAATTAGTTATAAATACAATGGGGAAACACGTCATGATTTCAGAGTGACCGGTGTAGAGAAAAGGCTTCAGACTGGATGAGCCAGGAAGGCATGTTAACAGAGGTTGCAGTTAAGCCGAAATGGTCAGATTGTGGAAGCGGCTATGTTATGAAGGCATTGTTAAGTAGGTGTGATAGCGTACTCCTGCATTCCTAGTACCTGGAAGGCTGGTAAAGGAGGATCAGGCATCCAAGGGCACTAGGGAGCCTTTATCAAATAACTTGACAAGGTACTGTTTGATTTTCCCCAAATGCCTTTTCAACACCTCTCAGCTTTCTCCCCTTTCTCTCCCATATCGGATTGTGCTTCCTGAGAAAAACAAAAACTGAACGGTGACCTGCCTCACCATCTCCACTCTACTCCTCCGTCTGTTACATCGTTTAACTTCAATGTTCACGTTCATCTTCGTGACTGTAAGAGTCCTTGGTGGAGGACCACAACGAATAGGTTAAATTTGACCTCAAAAGAAGGTCTATTGGTCTGAGAGCTTGGCACCCCCAAACCCTGAGTATCCAAGGGTACAGGAAACCCAACTGCACAGGGTCTGAAAAATCAGTCTTTGTAGTTAAGAGGAAGAAGGGCCTGGCGAATACTTCTTGGATAAACTGCTCTTCAAAACTTCTTGATGGGAGAGGACTAAAGATTGCCAGTTTTGCAAACTCTGGGCTCCCGGGCATCTGATGAGGGTGGTTGCTTTCCAAAATTCCGTGGGTGCGGATTTCTTGAAGCGCTGCAGAGTGTGTGTGTGTGTGTGTGTGTGTGTGTGTGTGTGTGTGTGTGTAGGGAGGGGATGGGGGGTAGTTCAGATTTTTTGTTGTTAAGGGAGGAGGTTCCTTAAAAGTACTTGCTAAGGAAACCACAGTACTGGAGGGCCTGTAACCAAACAAAACCACAAAAATTGAAGAGGTGCCAAACTGGGTTTCAGTGGAGTAAGAGGAACCAGCGTCAGAACTCTTTTGCAACAAGCCCAGCAGAATCAGCTGAAAGGATTTCGCGTTTATTGAATTGAGCTAAGCGAGAGTAGGCGTGGTCTTGCAGGATTCAGTAGAGACCCGACCCTAGCCCAAGCTAAAAAGATAACTGGCGTAGGACCGCCTCCCAGTTCAGAGGAGAGTCACAAGGTACCAAAACACTGCGCAAGTCCGTGACGCGTTCGGGCGCCTCCACCGGAAGGAACGCCTGGGCCAAGATGGCTATCAGGCCGGGGCCCGGAAGCGCGCTCTCCCCGGGCTGCGCCGGGGCCATGGAGCGGGTTCTACCTATGCTGCTGGTGCAGATCCCTGCCGAGAAGACCGCGCAGCTGGGATCGCGGGCACAGCTGCACCGAGAGCAGGAGGCCCTGGGGAGCCTGACGGCTGCGGGCAATCTCCAAGTGCTCTCCTTGGCGCCGGGCAGTAGGGGTGGAAGCAGCTGCTGCCTCCAAGGCCCCTTTGGGCAGTAAGTGCTGCGGGACAGCTGCGGAGTGAGGGAGGAGTCTGAAACTTGAGCTGCCCCGGGGAGGAATCCTGGGCGCTGCGCTCTATGTAGATTGGTGGGACAGGTCGGACGGCTGCGGAAACGCCTCAGGACCGAGCCCCTTTCCTCTCAGAACCTTTCCCACCCCGACGTGAAATGCTCACCCTGTTGCATCTCCCTTACCTCACTTCCTGGGTGGGCAGAGAAGATGTTTCCTCGATAGCTCCTGCAAACCCTGAATGGCTCTCAGCACAGGTCCTGTTTCTTTAACTCAATACAGATTGTAACAATGAGTACTAAACCTGTCGTCTCCTCCTCCTCCATCACCTTCTCTTCTTTTTCCTCTTCCTCCTCCTCCCTTTGCAACCCTGACTGTCCTAGAACTTGATATATAGACTAGGTTGGCCTCAAACCTACAGAGATCCTCCTGCCTCTGCCTGCGCTAGCTCGCTGACTTCTTTGTTTGAAGATGCCAGATGAAGCTTATTTCTAAATCACATCAAATACCCATTTTGTCACCGAAATATTGTTTTCATGCAAACATAGCCCCGCCCCACCTCTGCTCCTCTTTAAACTTGTCCACTCACTTACACAAGTGCCCTGGGGTCACTGAACTGTATTCTAGCCCTACTCTTTCCATATTTAAATCGCAGTCTCAAGGTATAGCCTGGCTGGCCTGCCTTTCACAGTTCTGTCTTAAGGATCTTCCTTTCTAATGCTGAGATTACAGGTTCATTGCCATGCCTGGCCTGTCTGCTGTTTCTTAGATATGAGGCTCCCATGGATTGAGAAGGTAGAGAGACACAATAATGGGCTGCTTTCCACTTTCATAAATCTCGGTCAAGTACAGTTTACATCAAAAAGTTTAGGAGAACCCCGAGTATATGACCTTTTTAATAATAGGAAGTATTTTAAGACCAGTATGTATGAGACCGTGTAGCAAAGAGCTATCTCACTTCGGAATCTCTTAAGTTCTGCAAAAGTTCTTTCTACACAAGACTCATTTGGTCGATTGGCAAATAGTTTAACCATCCCCCCCCCCCCATAAGGTTGCCTCGAACATTGCTGGGAACTCCTAATCCTCCTACCTCCACCTCTCCAGTGCTGGGATTCTAAGCATGTACCACCACGCCCAGCTCTCCCTTCTTACTGTGTGTGTGCATGTCCTCATGTGTGTGGGAGTGGCTGTACATGCATATGTGGAGGCCGGAGACCAGCAGAGGTGTCTTCTCTATCTGTGATTTTTAAGTCGGGGCTTCTCACTGAACTTGGAGCCTCTGGGTGGGCTGAACTGGCTGTGCTCTGTCTGGCCAGCAGGCCTCCTGTCTCCACCTCTCAGAGGAGCTGCAGGCTCTGTCTGTGGCTGCTGGGCTCAGACCTTGTGCTTTTCTCTCTGAGCTCGCTCTCTCTCTCCAGCCTCTTAAAATTTCTAATTGAACTGATTTTTTTTTAAATTCAGTTAAAAGGTGGTGTAGAATAAAACTAAGGACAGTGTTTTAGAAGTTACAGTTTGCTCTCTACTTTTCTCACAGTATATAGCTTATAGGGTTTTTTTTGTCTTTTAAAGATTTGTTTTTATGTGCACGTATGTACTGTGTGTGCCACGTGTGTGGGTGCTTGTGGAGGCTGCAAGAGGGTGTTGGAACCTCTGGAGCTGGAGTTACAGGGAATTGTTAACTGCCCGGTGTGGGCGCTAGGATCTGAAAATGGGTCCCCAGTCCTCAGGAAAAGCAATTGCTTTTATGCTTTGGGCCACCTCTCCTTCTGGTGTTCTGGGACTGGCTCTCCTGTGTAAGCCAGGCTGGCTTCCAACTCTTGATTCCTTCCTTTGGGCCTTTCAAGTGGTGGGATTACAAGAAACACTGCTATCCCAGCACGCTCGGCATGTAAGTCTGTTTTATGTTGTTTAGATGATTGTATACCCCAATGTTCTCTTCATCAATTTTGTTGTGCTGGTATTGCCCATGTGCTAATGATCTCAATGGGACAGCACAGTGTTCTCCCTTTAAATATTTTACTTTGTCTAACCCTTTCCATATTTGGTATTTAGGTTATTTCCCAAATTTTCAGTGGTGAAAAAAAAAAATCATTCCTGGCATATAAAAAGCAGAAATTCAAAACTGTCTGTCTTTCTAAAAAGGACCTAATGGCCACCTCATATAATATAAAACTTACTACCGCAGAAAAGCAGGGTTTGTAAAAGAAACTGAAACTCTATCACAGGGGTACCCTTGTCTCTTTCAACTACAGTGTTTTCAGAGTTGGGCCCTATTGACTGATTTTGGGACAGAGTCTCTCCGTAGCCCAGGCTGGCCCCAAACTCAATGTTCCCACCTCAGCCCCTGAAGAATGTGGCTATTGTTGAGCCACCAGACCTCACTCATGGGTATCAGTGATAGAGTCTTGCTGTGCCGTGTAAGCTGTTCAATCCCTGGGCTCAAGAGAACCCCCCTCCCCCAACCTTCTGAGTAGCTAAGACAATGGGTATGTGTTGCTATGCCTGGCTTGGGCCCTTTCACTTTATTTTCACATGTGTGTAAATGTGTGTGTGTGTGTGTGTGTGTGTGTGTGTGTGTGTGTGTACACGTTGACGCCTGATGTTGAAATTGGGTGTCTTCTTAGATAGGGCTTCACAATAATTTAAAATTATTCCTTCTTCGTAGTAGCGTCTGGGCGTGTGTGCTTGCTCAGGAACACATGGAGCAGCACACATCGTGGAGGTCAGAAAACAGCTCTGTGGGGCTGGCTGTGTGCGTCTACCTTCACATGGGCTCCAGGGATCCAACAGGTTGCCTGGCTGGCATGCAAGTGCCTTTCCCTGCTGAGCCATCGCTGGCCCTCCACTTAATTTCTGGAGTCGGAGTCTCTGTCTGAAACCAGGAGCTCTCAGTCTCCATCTGGTCTAGATAGCTTGCTTGTCTCCAGGAGCTCTTGTCTCTTCCACCTGTGTGTTGGTATTACAGGCGGCCAGGTCACCATATCTGACAGGCTTCTGTGTTTGTTCTGAGTATCCTAACTGCCATTCTCAGACTTCTGGAGACAGCTCTTTGGCCCCTGAGCCACTTATATATGTATGGTTGGAAAAGTGGTATATATAATATATTATATAAAAGTGGACATATATATGTACATATATATAATATGTTATACATTATATATATTATATTATGTATATATAATATATACATATAATATAATATATTATATTATATACATATATAATATATAATATACATATATAATATACATATAATATATTATATTACATAATATATTATATATATATATATATACATTATATATATATATTGGGTTTTTGAGACTGGGTTTCTCTGTGTAACAGTCCTAGCTGTACTGAACTTCAAGGCCAGCTTTGTAGACCAGGCTGGCCTTGAACTTACAGAGATCTGCCTATCTTTGCCTGTTTTTGCCTTCCCAGCACTGGGACAAAAGGTGTGCATCACCACGCCCGGCACATTTATTTTAAAATGTAATTTAATATAGTTAGTCTCTCTGTGTCCTCGTCAGTCAATATTGGTGACTATGCCGTTTAGTACGACAGTCATTAGTCACGTGGGACTGTTAAAGTGAGCTTCTTACTGCAGCAGTTTCTTGTCATATCCACAGCTGAAGTGCTGTATCATGCCTGTCCGCTGGTTGTTGGCTGTCTTGAGCAGCGCTGAAATTAAACATTTCCATTATCACAAACTTCTCTTGGGCAGGGTTGTTCTGTACCATAACATTCTGGAGTATTCAAAGGCCCCTGTTGTACATAACCAATTTTTAAAATCTGAAATAATTGAACTCAGCCGAAGCCCGTTTAAAACACTTATTTATTTCATGTGCATGAGCGTTTGGCCTGCATGTATGCGTGTGCACCGTGCGCCCGGTGCCTGCAGAGACCAGAAGGAGATGCAGTTACTGATGGTTGCACCACCCAGCCGCCTCCAGATCTATAAGCCCATTTCATTGATTACTGTACACGTAATACATTTATGGCCGGACATGATGGCACACACCTTTAATCTCAACACTCAGGAGGCCGAGGCAGATCTCTGTGAGTTCTAGGACAGCCTGGTCTACAAAGTGAGTTCAGGACAGCCAGGGCTACATAGAGAAACCCTGTCTCGAAAAACCAAATGTGTGTGTGTGTGTGTGTGTGTGTGTGTGTGTATAAAATCAGGTGACACTTAATGTAAAAGAATGATTACAAAAAGACTTAAAAAGCTGAAGGAAACAGTTTCCTGCTCTATGTTCACTTCATACCCCACTCTTAGGTGGTGTAGAGTGAGAAAAAGTGAGAAGGGAAGAGAAGCGAAGAGGGTCTTAGAGTAGTATTCACTCCCTTAAACTGGACTGCAGAATTGGTGTTGACAGAACTAAGCTGTCCTTGCTCTGCCCTTTGATCCCCGCTATTGTGGCGAGTGGGAGTGTGGGTACAGAAATCTAAAAAATCTAAATTCTCTTCTTAGTTTCCTATGGGAGGAGTCTCGCAACAGCACATCAGCTGACAAGCCCAAACTGCTCGCTGCGAGAGAAGGCTACGAACTGCTCGTGTACGAATTTGACTTGAAAGATGGAAGATGTGACGCAGCCTTATCACACAGCTGCGATGGGAGGACACTGCAGAAGCTCATTGAAGATCGAGGTGTCGGTGAGCGTCACGTTTGAGTCTGACCGGTAGCACGGGCTCCCCCCGCCTCAGCTTCACAAGGCTGGGATTTCAGGAGTGTGCCCCCACAGGCAGCTCGTGATGGCCTTGTATGAGAAGTTCTCGGAGAGGTGAAATCTGAGAGGGCACTCTGCGCACGAGCCAGGTTGGGCTGTTGAGCACTTGAAATGTGGTTAATATGAGTAAGGTTGTCCTCTTCATTCTCGCAGGGCTGGGAATCAAATCCAGAGTTTCACAAATGCTAGGCAACCCTTGGCCCCTGAGCTACATCCTTACCCTAAAAAGTACTTTCACTGTCACAGCCAGGTGAGGTGATAATAGACACCTGTAACCTAGAACTTTCGAGGCAGAAGCTGGAAGGTCTCTGATGCTATGATACATAGTAAGACTCTGCCTCAAAAAAAAAATACATCTTTCTTTTTTTAGAAGGGTATTAGGGATTGAACCTATGACCTCATACATGCTATCTGTCAATCAATCATTGAGCCACATACCCAAGTCTCCAGGCCTTTTTGATACCAAGTTGCCCAGGCTTATAATCATCTTGCCTCTGCCTCTTCAATAGCTGAGGCTATAGGCCTACACCACCAAACTGGTTTTACATATCAGGTTTTGAAATCTTTTTTTTAAAAAAGGTTTATTTATTTTTATTTTATATGCATTATTGTTTTGCCTGCATGTATGTCTATGTGAGGGTGTCAGATTCCCTGGAACTGGAGTTACAGAGAGTTATGAGCTGCCATGTGGGTGCTGTGAATTGAACCCGGATCCTCTGGAAGAGCAGACAGTGCTCTTAACCACTGAGCCATCTCTCCAGACTCAGGTTTTGAAGGCTTAGTATAAGGAAAGTAAAATAGCTCATTAATGATTTTTTGTTTGAATTACATGTCAAAATGATATTTTGTATGTAGTGAACTAAATAATATATATTAAATCAATTTCACCTGTTTCCCTGGCAGCCAGGCACATTGGATCATATCTGTCTCATGGATTGATGAGTCATGTATTTTATTGGACGGGACGGACCTAGACTGGTTGCATAGCTGTTAACTGTCTTGCCTGATAAGTTGCAGGAGGGAACAGAAATCCAAGTAAATTGAATACAGTAACATCCTTTCTACCGTTGAGTATAAGGTTCCTCCTTTTTCTTTAAGGAAAAAAAAATGTCTGACTGTTTTTGTGTAATTCCATGGGTAACTTGGCTTTTTGACTCCTCCTCTGGTATGCTTTGAGGTTTCAATCTTAAAAAGAACCCTGGGACACTGTCAGCCATCTTTATTCTTCTTCACCTACCTCCTAATGCCTGACGTCCCCACAGAAATGAACAGTAACTGCCTTGACTTAGAATAAGTGCAGTTTCCTTGTTTTATCTGGGTTTTTTTTTTTTTTATGTTTATAAGGTCACATTTACCAACTGTAAAATTACGATCAATGAGTTTAAGATAGTATCCTTTTGTTTCACAGGTATTTCCTTCAAGTCTTTGAGAATTCTGTCCTTTCGCGACAGCATGCCATTACTGCTCATCAATGACTGTTTCATCCTACACATTGCATTCCTGGGGACAGAATCTGGGATTTGTGTGCTGGACTGCTTCCCGCTGCCCTTGCCTGAACAGACGGCGGACACAATTACTGATGTGCAGCTCTGTAGGAGGCTTCTTTTTGCTCTGAGTACAGTAGGCTGGCTCTGTATCCTTGACTGGAAACATGGTGATTAATGTGTGGGGGAGAAGACTACATAGAAAGATGAGCCATCTACACTTTCAGTTGGGGGAACTGGAGCGAAGGGAGAGTGGTTAGGTTTCAGTAGGAATTTTCAGGGCAAATATACTCATAAAATACTCAACTATCATTTTAATAAATGTTTTGCATAAGTATTAACAGTTTTTGAAAATACTGTACCTTGTAGCTAGCAGTAAAATTATTTTGAAGGTTTCAAAAGTGACCTCATACATGGTTTTTGAGACTTATTTATGAAGTTAAGGGATGATCTTCCTTTCTTTATAGTTTTGGGGTTGAACTAGAGGTCTCGTGTTTGTTAGTCAAATGTTCTACCACTAAGCTACATCCAATCCCTGGCCATTTGTATGTATGTATGTATGTATCCATCTATCCATCTGTCCATCTATTTTTGAGGCAGGGTCTTACCATGTAGCCCCTGCTCGCCTGAAACTCACTGTGTAGACCAAACAGCCTCTAACTCACAGAGATCTCCTGCCTCTGCCTCTCGAGTGTTGAGATTAAAGGCTTGTGTTACCACATCCTTCTATTCTGGGTTTTGAAACAGGGTCTTGTAACTGAGAACTCAGTCTGTAACCCATGTTAGCCTTAAACTCAGTCCTTTTGACTCGGCTTCATAAAGGGATGATTTTCTATGTTAAATACATTGGTTTTGTTTTGTTTTTCACAGAAATGTCATAAAATACTGAATTGACTTAATTTTTGTTGCTAAAATATAGAGCTTTGCTGTCTACTCCAGTAGGTGTCAGATGTACGAGGCTGCTGAATATTTGAAATTGTCAAGGTATATGGATACTTAGTTTTTATTTTATTAGGTTTAAAAGCTGATAGTTGGTTTAGTTATTAGAGAGCTTAAGTATATTTAGAATAAACTTAATTTTTCAGACTTAAAAAAAAAAATGGGTCTCATGTAGCCACGACTGGACTTGTACCCTCTGTTTAGCCAAGGAGGGCCTTGAACATCTGACCTTCCAGCTCTGCCTCCCAAGTCCCGGGGAGACAGGCTTGAGCCATTACGCTCAGATTATATGGTCTTGGGGACTCTTACCCAGGGCTCCATTGAGCTAGATGAACAGTCTACTAACTTAGTTTCATCTCCCGCCCAAGGTTTCTCTTGGCATTTCAGCTGTCACGCTGTGGAGTCCAAATACGGGTCAGATGTTTCGGTTGAAAATTTACTGTTCAGGCACAGCAGTGGTGGCGCACGCAGAGGCAGGCAGATCAAGGCCAGCCTGGTCTACAAAGTGAGTTCAGAACAGCCCTGACTCAAAAAAAAAAAACAAAAAAAAAAACCCCAAACCAAACCAAACCAAAAAATAACAGGAAAAGAAAAAGAAAGGAAGGAAACGGAGGAAAGAAAATTTAGTATCCAAATTTAGTTGTATTCTAAGTGTAACTTAGATTTTGGTGGCTTACAAGAAAATGAGCTCTTAATGTTGGTTGCATGTCGAGCTAATTTTGGGCATTGGCTAATGCGTAATGTTAAATTGGGTTTATCCTGGGAAATAGAAGTGTCTCGGCGGCTGGGGCAGTGTGGTGGGCATCCTCCTGTGATGGTGCTGGCTTCTTAGTCATCTGGTCATTCCATGGAGAATGCCTCCATTTCCAGCTTTCCTGCTACATCTCCAAGGTGGCAGCAGTCAAGACCATCCTGTGATTCACAGAGCTGACCCTTCTTTAACTCTAGCTCAGATATTTTTGACACTGCAAACGGCACGCATGTGGCTCTGGTGGACCTGGCTCTCCTCCGAGAAGATTCTGAGCGGCAGGAGCCAGCCAGCACCTCTTCGTTTACATCACTGAAGGTGTCCCAGGACTTGGACGTTTTGGTGCTTATCAGCTCATCCAGTACTGCAGTTGCTCTTGACCTAAATTCATACTTCAGGTAGGCAGGTGATAAAATGTCTCATTTGAGGTAAATAGACCCATAAAAAGATTTAAAATATCCTTGCCAGCTTTTTTTTTTTTTTTTAAAGCATCTTTTTCTATGCAGTTAGAGCTCATTATGGCTCCCAAGGTAACAATGTTACCGTGCAAGAATGTGTATAAATGACTCCTGGCTGCCTTGTGTATCAAAGGTTTGGTTTCCACTGAAGTGGCATTATGTGGGGTTATATCATATAAAAATCAACATTGTACAGTTAAAAAGCCGCACTTTTTATATACCACCACCTTACTTCCTGTCCTGTTTAAGACTTCTAAGAGAATGGAATTTACCTGTTGTTGGACTTGCTGTTTTTGTGGCTTGGGATCCCGGCTGTACTGGGGCTCATGTTCCCCTTCAAGAAGTATGACGAGATATATTCAGCTGGCTTTTCTGCCTGGGGATTTCCGTGGTCTTTCCCTCGGAGGAACTGAACCTATGGCTGTCTAAGAACCTCAGCAGCACTGAGTGCCTGGCTGGGTTCCGCCAGCTTGCCTGCTGCTGTTGATCTTACAGTCTCACTGTGTAGCTCAATAATCTGAAACCAGGCTTTCAACATTTTTGAGCTAAAAATACACAGGCCACTCGAAACCATTTCGGCTTTTGGTTCTACTCTGATATGAATAAGATACATCCCTGAGTAGCTGGGAATATTTTTGATGAGTTTTATTTGTTTATTGTTTGGGTCAGTTAAAAGAGTAAATTTATTTTTGTATACCTGCCAGGAATCTTTACAGCTGTCATGTTTTTCCTTTCGCTGCTAGTGGTTAAACCCAGTCCTCTTCAGCAAGCAAGCGTGCTGCCATTGAGGTAGACCCCAAGCCCCAGTCTGTTTTAAGTGGCTGTTTACATGTTTACGCTTTGACTTGGCTCTAAAAACAAGTCGACATTGATGAAATTTCAGTCGGGGGAGAAGTGTGAACCATAGCCTTTTTTTGTTTGCTACCTACAGGGTCTCGCTATGCAGGTCAGGCTGCTCTCGAACTCGGATCTCTCTTCTGCCTCCTGAGTGCTAGGACTGCAAGAGCAGCCGCCGTGCCTTGCCTTGTGATTTAAATTTTTGGGCAGGGGCCTTAGTTTACCCAGGCTGCTCTTGTCTTACTTTATGACTGTCCTTCTCTTCCAATTTTTGAGGCACTTCTGCTCCTGAGCCGGAGTTTAGTACTTAACTGTGTAGTTTGATATTATTTCCTTTTTTTTTTTTTTTTCATCTATTTTCCAAACTGGGTTTGGGAATGCTCTTTGAGAACTCATCTAGTAGTTTGTCCTTCCAGCCTTTTTCTCCCTTTTGGGATGGGACCTTGAGTTGCTCAGTCTGGTCCCTGAGCTCCTAGGCTCAGGTGATCTTTCCAGCTGAGCCTCCCAGGTCGCAGGGTCTTGTTCTTCTCATTCATCACAAGTGAGTTTTCCTTCCATTTTATCTTAGCTGTCCATTCTTGTAGCCAAACTCTGGGCTTTGCCAGCATTTGAAGCCGCTCCTGCTCCAGATCACTCCTCTACACGGATCAGCACAACTTCCCACACTCTTTAGCTGGCTTACTCAGTTACCTGCCCTCTGACCTCACAGGGATTTCCAGCTAGGTCACCTTCTGTCTTCCCTCTCCTCCTGTCTTCACTTCCCACTTCTCAGGCAGGGTTTTGTGATCCATTGTTTGAGTCAGTTTCTTACATGCAGTCTAAACCTTTGCTCTTGCTCCACAGTAACACTTCACCTGCCAAAATATCAACCCTGAATGAAATCTTGGTCCTGCCTCCTTAGCAGCTATAACCAAGCAACAGTGCATTTGTGAGAAAACCGCAGAAACACTCTATGCCAGGCCCCCTTTCTATATGGTATTTTGAGACAGTGTTTTGCTGTTTAGTCCAGACTGACCTCAGACTCAAGGTTAGCCTGCCTCTGCCTCTGCCTCCCAGGGCCTGGACGATAGGTGTGCATCACCATAGCCAGCCTCACAAAAACAATGTATCCAACCCTCTGTTTTCCCCCAGACCTGCTCATCTCTATTCCCTCTCCTTGAATGACCTTGCCTCCGACATTTTATAAGAAACAGAAGCCATCTAGTGTCTAGCGAGGCCTCCTTTAGCTTTTTGGTTCCCTCTCTTTTATGAAGTTTCATCCCTTCCTCCCCAGGGACCTCTCCCTGCCTCTCTTCCTTTTCTGTATTTACACCCTCTTTTTAGTACTCAGTCTGTACCCAGTTCATGGACGAGTGGCAGCCATGCTACCCCTGGGAGTTTTCCCCAGGCTGTGCTCCTTGCTCTCTCCGCCCCACACCATGCCACTGTCTTCTTACTGGACTGCTTTGACAGACACTGTCTGTTAAACCTGCACCCTGCACCCTCTTCTCCAAAGTACTTAAGGAGGCATTGTTACCATGTCCATCTCATCGGTGGCCAGCACGTACTCAAATGCGAGGGCAAGAGGTTATGTCAACATAACTCCAAGATCAATACTTCCAGAGTTCATAACAAGAGTAAACGCTCTTCCCGGGCTGGAGAGATGGCTCTGCCATTAAAGGCTAGGCTCACAACCATAAATATAAGAGTTCGGTTCCCAGCACCCACGGCTGTCTCTCCAGCCACAAAAACAAAACAAAAAACCGCTCTCCCCTCTCCCTAGCTATATTCTGCATGTGCTCATGTTCTGCCTCAACCCTTCCTGAGCTGCCTTTTTCTCCTGAAAATGAAAAACTTCCCACAAGGCTCTGAGCCATCTGTCTCCTGCCAGCCTCGCCAGCCTCATCTCCTGCTACAGCGCCTCTCATTTGCTCTTCTCTGGCTTCCACATCCCTCTTTGTTTCTCCACACAACTGTCCCATCTTAACCCACACACATACTTTGTGGTTCTTGCTCACTCACCAATCCCAGCCTACATCTTGGTTTGCTGTGATGTAGCGAGTTATTAAAAACCTTAGCTTGGTCTGTCAAGATGTAACTTCCACGCATGCTCTGTGGGGTGCCTATGTCCTCCCTACCTCCAATAAGTGAACAAATGTAAAAAGACAACTTAAACCCCATGCTTCCCGGTTAAATTAGCTTGGCTCAGTGTTTCTCTTGAGCCTTAGTGTCTGTCTCTGTAAAGTGGGTTATACTTACGTCTGGAAGGCTGAGGAAGGCTGGGGAGTTCACGTAAATCATCATGGCCCCCGCAGCATGCTAGCTAGTGATGTTCACATCGTGACATGAACAGCTCCACAGTCAGATCCTCTCGTCGTTGTTGAAATTGTTCATTATTTAGTTGTCTTGTGTGTCAGGGTGCATGTAAGTCTGTGTACCGTGTGTGTGTGCAATGTTTGCAGAGAGAGGAGTTAACAGTTACAATTTGTGATGTGCTGCTGGGAATTGAACCCAGGTCTCCTGGAAGAGTAGTCAGTGATCACTGAGCCATCACTCCAGCCCGTAGTCAAATTGGTTTGCTATTGTTGTTTGTTTTGTTTTGAGACAGTTTTTTTTTTTTTTTTTTTTTTCCTCTGTAACCCTGGCTGTCCTGGACTTCATTTGTGGAGCAGTCTGGCCTTGAACTCACAGAGATCCATTGCCTCTGTGTCCCTGAGTGCTGGGATTATAGGCATGCACCAAAGGCTTAGAGTCAAATTCTTTTTTGGTTTTTTGAGACAGGGTTTCTCTGTGTAGCCTTGGCTCTCCTGGACTCACTTTGTAGACCAGGCTGACCTTGAATTTACAGATATCCGCCTGCCTCTGCCTTCCTTAGTGCTGGGATTACAGATATGCATCACCATGCCCGGCTTTAGCATCAAATTCTTGGTGCTGACTTTTATCACTTGGTTAGAGAGATGACAGTCAGGAGAATATATTTATGTAGTTCTTTGTATATCATATCTATTTTTATTAAAATTTTCATGCAATATATTTTAATCATATTCCTTCCCTTTCTCCACTCCCTACTCACCTTCCTACCCACCCAACTGCATGTTTTGTCTCTCAAAAAAAAAAAAAAAAAAAGGGAACAAAATAAAAAGTACACATACAAACCCAGAAGTACTGGGGAACAAATTTGGGGCTGTTCATCATTTTTTGATATGGCTATCATTCTTTTTCAATGTAGGCAACACCCAGAACACCTACTGTGTGGAGGAACACTGGAAGACCTTCCTATCGAAGGGCCTCCAGGAGTAGACGAGGACGACCTTGTAAACTCTGTCCACAGCATGAAACTGACCAAGGCAGCCTTTCAGGTTGATAGGTACGAACATTTACCTTCAGGATTTAGTTCTTTCTTTCTCTTTCTGTCTTTCCTTCTAACGTTATATTTTCATGAAAAGTCTCTACATGGCAGATTTTGTTTGTTTGTTTGTTTACATGGAGGCAAGGTCTTACTGGCGTTCTAGCAGGCTTGCAGCTACCCTTGAACGCAGCACGACCCCCCTGCCTCCTGTTCCTGGCCAGACTCCTTCAGAAGCGCGTCTTCCTGCTGGCCTGTCTTTGACTCCATGCCCTCGCTGTAACGGTGCTAAGAGCTGCCCTGTCTTCCAGGTCTTGGAGGGCCCAGCTGTCATCACTTCATGAAACAGCGAGGAGCTCGGAACCTGAGGTTTCCCGTTGTGCTCCGTGGTTCCAGGGTGTTTTGCATTTGGAGTCCCCGGAATCTGGCAACCACACTCCTGGTGTGCCAAACCACGTTCTCATTCCAGGGGACGTCACGCGTGGCCAGTGTGCTTTCCCCCAGAAGGAACACGCCAAGACCAGCCATCCCAGAAGACCGTGGGAGACGATGCACCTGGGTGAAGCAGAGCAGCCCCCGGAGCTCAGGTGTATGTCTGTGACGGGATTCACGGCACTGTTTATCGGGGCAGTGGGAACAACCAGCTGCACCATCATCCTCTGGGACTTGGAGAGCCGGAGCGTGCAGTGTTTTCCTCTCAGCCAGAAGTGTACGCCGGTAGACAGCAGCGGAGATCAGCAGCTGTGCCTTGTTTTGACAGGTGAGCACGAGGAGGACACTGCCCCAGCGCTGACATAAAAGGCATGCGTGACCGTACCTGGCTCAGTATACTTATTATAGCTATGGTATTGAAATATTAGGTAATTAGAAATTAATTTCTAAGTCCTAATTCTAAGCTCTAGGTCCCTACTGATTTCTTAATTTCTTTTTTTTTTTTTTTCCTATAGAAAATGGTCTCTCTTTGATTTTGTTTGGTTTAACTCAAGAGGAGTTTGTGAACAGACTAATGATCCACGGAAGCGCCAGCACCGTGGACTCCCTTTGTCATCTGAACGGTTGGGGACGATGCTCAATTCCCATCCATGCCCTAAAGGTAACAAAGCGAGACCTGTCCCACTTCATTTGCTGTGCCCCTGTGCTAACGAGTGCCTGGAAGAATTCACATGTTCTAGCCATCTTCATCTCTCATCCTCCAGGCCTGACTGTTCAGCTCCTTAACTCTTATTAAGAAAGGTGTTGTGGCAGAAATGGAGACAGCAATAAGCTAATATGACAAGAATCAAGCCAGAACAGAGTAGAAATGATCTTTTATTTCTGTTCTCCTTTCTATCCAGATTTAGAAGATATAATCCAACTTTATATAGCATTTTATGGTTCACACATTCTTTTATATGTATTATCTAATTTAACCCTAAAACAATCACATCAACCACCCATGATTGAGTAACTTTTATATTCTCTCTCTCTAATAGATTAAGAAATAGATACAGAGCAGCCAATCCAGTAGCCACAGTATACTAATAAAGAAGCTAGAAACTAGAATAAAAGTCAGGGCATTCCTGAGAGGCCTTTTGTTGTTGTTAGTTTTGAGATAAGAGTATCCCAGGCCAGTCTGAGACTTGCTGTGTATCCAAGACTGACTTGAACCCCTGATCTTCCTACTTCTATTTCCTGAAAGCTGAGTACAGGTGTGTGTGATTAATGTGTGTCTGTGACATACATACACATGAGACTGGGGAATGTGTGTATGTATTTGTATATGATATGCGTATATCATGTATGTGTTGTATTTATATGTGTGTATATATGACATATATATGTTATATGTAATAACTCAGTTCGTCTTAGAATCTTTTCTCTAAATTTAAGGTCAGTGCAGCTGTGAACATGCACTGAAATTACTAAATTGTTTCCTGAAGATTTTTAAAACGTTGATGAAAAATTATTTATGAATATATCAGTATTTAAGCACACCAACGTATTAGGCCTTTTCCCCCCAACCTTTTTAAAAAATGCTTTTTACTCTTAGTTATGTATGAGTGTGCGCTTAGACCAAACAAGGGATCATATCCCTGGAGCTGTGGTTACAGGTAGCTGTGAGGCGCCGTGTGGGTGCTGGGGACTGAACCTGGGTCCTCTGCAGACCACGGCGCATTCTCAATCCCTCAGCCATCTCTAGCCTCTTTTCCAACCTTTTTATTTTTCACACCACACCGAACTTACGACATTTGTGTTGCACCCATGTCCCTCTACTGATCACAAATAATCACAAATAAAGTGTTGTTTCTGGAGATCGTGAGAAAATGAGGGGGGAAAGCCAAGCAAGAGTGATAAAGGTGAAGTCCACAGATGTGTGGCTCCTGTCTCTGTGATGACAAGGACCCCTTCCACAGCCCACGCTGTCCTGGTGCTCAGCTCCTCCTGCCTGGCCTCCCCAGTGCTGCTGCCACGTCACCTCTTCCAAATATACGAGCATGCGCCCGCATGTATGTGAGTTAAAATTCTTCCGCTGTTAAGCAGAGGGCTGCCTTGATGGGGCCATTGTGACTCTTTCTCTCTCTCCCTCTTTCTTTTTAATTTTAGTTAATTTTTTTAATAATTACTGTTTATTCACTTTGTATCCCAGCTGTAGCCTCCTCCCTCATCCCCTCCCAATCCTACCCTCCCTCATCACCTCCTATGCTCCTTCCCCAGTCCACAGATAGGGGAGGTCTTCCTCCCCTTCCTTCTGACCCTAGCCTATCAGGTCTCATCAGGACTGGCTGCATTGTCTTCCTCTGTGGCCTGGTAAAGCTGCTCCCCCATCAGGGGGAGGTCAAAGAGCCAGCCACTGAGTTCATGTCAGAGACAGTCCCTGTTCCCTTTATTAGGAAACCCACTTGGACACTGAGCTGCCATGGGCTACATCTGTACAGGTTATCTACATGAATGAATGGTCCTTGGTTGGAGGATCAGTCTCAGAAAAGACCTCTGGGCCCAGATTTCTTGGTTCTGTTGCTCTCCTTGTGGAGCTCCTGTCCCCTCCAGGTCGTTCTATCTCTGCCTTCTTTTATAAGATCCCTGCACTCTGCCCAAAGTTTGGTTATAAGTCTCAGCATCTGCTTTGATACCTTGCTGGGTAGAGTCTTTCAGAGGCCATCTGTGGTAGGCTCCAGTCCTGTTCCCTGTTTTCTTCCTCTTCCGATGTCCATCCCATTTGCCTTTCTGAGTAAGGATTGATCATCTTACCCAGGGTTCTCTTTCTTGATTAGCTTCTTTAAGTATACAGATTCTAGTATGTTTATCCTATATTTTATGTCTAATATCCACTTATAAGTGAGTATATACCCTGTGTGTCTTTCTGCTTCTGGGTTCTCACTCAGGATGATCTTTTCTAGTTCCCACCATTTGCCTGCAAATTTCATGATTTCCTTGTCTTTAATTGCTGAGTAGTATTCCATTGTGCAAATGTACCACAATTTCTGTACCCATTCCTCCGTTGAGGGACATCTGGGTTGTTTCCAGGTTCTGGCTATTACAAATAAAGCTGCTATAAATATGGTTGAGCAAATGTCCTTATTGTATACTTGAGCATATTTTGGATATATGCCTATGAGTAATATAGCTGGATCTTGAGGTAGCACTATTCCTAATTGTCTGAGAAAGTGCCAGATTGATTTTCAAAGTGATTATACAAGTTTACATTCCCACCAGCAATGAAGGAGGGTTCCCCTTTCTCCATATCCTCTCCAGCATGTGTTGTCACTTGAGTTTTTGATCTTAGCCATTCTGATGGGTGTAAGGTGAAATCTCAGGGTCATTTTGATTTGCATTTCCCTGATGACTAAGGATGTTGAACATTTCTTTAAGTGTTTCTCTGCCATTTGGTATTCCTGTATTGAGAATTCTGTTTAGCTCTGTACCCCATTTTTAAAATTGTATTACTTGATTTGTTGCTGTTTAACTTCCTGAGTTCTTTATATATTCTGGATATTAGCCCTCTGTTGTGACTCTTAAGAGCCTGGGGTAGAGGGCACATTGGACGCTGGCCATGCCTCCAACCCCAGATAGACCAAACTACCCAGTGTTAATGGGCTCAGCATCTGATCGGGGTCCGTAGCTTGTTCCTACTTGACTGTGTTCTATTTTGTTCCACAACTGCTCATTACACTATTTTATAGTTAGAGCAGAGCAAGAGGTTCAAGTAACCCAAAAATGCTCAAACTATCTGACTCAAACATTTATTCAACCCGTTTTCTTCTCTTAATTATTTTTACAGTAAACAGTGAGTCGGCTGAAGAGATGGATGAGGCCTGGAGCTAAAGAGTGCCAAAACCTTTGGGCACAAGACTGTTGAGCATGTTGCCAGTTTGCAATGGGCAGGACCAGCTGGTGGCCTGGGAAGGCCCTGCAGCCCCTAAGGCATTGCTGGTACAGAGCTGGAGTCACATGGGGATGGTTAATAATGAGGCGTCTCTGTGTTCATAGTTCCCAGATATCTCCATTTTAGCTTCTGAAGTCTAAAAAAAACCTGCCCTCAGCCCCCACAGAGAAAATCTCTGGCTTCTTTCCTTTCCTTGTTTAGGCTGGCATAGAAAATCGTCAGCTGGACACAGTAGATTTCTTCTTGAAGAGCAAGGAAAGCCTTCTTACTCCATCTTCAAAATCTGTTCCTGATCGCCTGCACCAGTTTCCATCCCATTTATATTTACAACGTGAGTAAAATATTTCTACGTGCACACTTACCATTTCAGACATTTTCACATTATTACTCACTTTATAATTTATGTGTGTGTGTGTGCCTGCTTGTGTGTATGTGCCCACGTTTGTCTGGGCACATACAGGTACATACAGACACAGGTATCTGGGGACGCCCAGCAGGGCTCCCCTGGAACCAGTCACACATGTTTGCAAGCCACCCGATGTTGGTCTTGGAAAGTGGACCCTGTCCTGTGAAACAGCATGTCCTCTTAAATGCCGAGCCATCTCTCCAGCCCTCTTACTGTGTCGTCTGATGGTCTTTTTCTTGTTACAACTTATTTTCAGAGCTTATGTATGGTGAGGAAAGCTATCAAGTCTATCACTGTTGTCACTGTAGGGCTGGAGGAGCTCAGTGCCTCAGTACCTGTCTGCCCATAGGGGGCCCCTTGTTCAGTCCTGCTACTAAAAGAATTGCACCCTAGATTAGCGACAGTGTTTACTGTTTGTACTCTGCTATGCTCTGTCCTTGTATGCAAGGACAAGATGATCTTTTATGTTCACCAGAATGATGTGTGAAGGGGAACGAAGCTCTTTGGGGAATTTGCTGTCTTTAGGCTGAGGTGTGTGTTCACAGCTTGTCTGTGACTTATACAGGGTTGTAGACGGGGATTGGCTACGACAGTTTTCACTGACTTGTGTGCTTTTTTTTGCTACTTTAACATTTCTCAAGATTTTGGGCTTCTCTTTGTAAATGGGGAGCTTACCATTTCTCAAACCTGGCAGCCAAGCAGTGGTTCTCAGCCTGCGGGCCACAACCCCTTTGGGGTCTCATATCAGGCACCCTGAATACCAGGTGTCTACAGTGTGGTTCATAACAATAGCGGGATTACACATGTCATGATGTAGCAACGAAATAATTCTATGGGGGTCAGCACAACGTGAGAACTGTATTAAAGGGCCACAGCATTAGGAAGGTTGAGAACCACTGTGTTAAAGGAACAGTGTGATAAGGCGTGTTTCCTCCTGTACACATAGTATTATAACCTGCTTTTCTCCCTTTTAACATATCTTGTAGAGTCTTTGTATAATAATACATGTGGTTATTAATTGTAGTGGCACAGGATTTCTTTGTGTAAACTTTTATCATAATTTACCCAGTCAATTTTCTTGTTTGTTTTTTGTTTGTTTGTTTTTGAGACAGGGTCTCTCTGTGTAGCCTTAGCTGTCCTGGACTTGCTTTGTAGACCAGGCTGGCCTGGAATTTACAGGGATCTGCCTGTCTTCTCTGCCACCTGGATCAGCCAAATTCTTATTATAGATTCATTCCAGTTTTTTTAGACCAAGGCTCACTGTGTAGCCTATAGCAGGAGTTTCTCAAGCAGCCAGCAGTTAGAATAAAGACACAGAGTCTGGGGCTGGAGAGATGGCTCAGAGGTTAAGAACACTGACTGTTTTTCAGAGGTCCTGCATTCAATTCCCAGCACACATGGTGGCTCATAACCATCCATAGTGAGATCTGGTGCCCTCTTCTGGCCTGCTGGCTCATATGCAGGCAGAACACTGTACAAATAATAAATAAATCTTAAAAGAAACAACAGAGACTTGTTAATTTTTGTTATAGCTTAGACCTTAGCTACCTCCCAGCTAGGTCATCTAACTTAATTAACCTGGTTATTCCAATCCACAGCTCACCATATGGCTGTTACCTCACTTCACTCCGGTATGCCCAGCTTCCTCCTTGTCACCACTCTGATTCTACTCCCAGAGACCCTCTCTCAGCCCAATGTCCCAACTTTTCTCTCCTGCCTAGCTATTAGCCTTTAGCTCTTTATTCAACCAGCCATTGTGTGAGGAAGGCGTATGTTTACAAAATACTGAGGCTGGTGATAAGCCATAAGAATAACAATACCAGCACCCATGCCAGGTGGCTCACAGCCTCCTGTAACTCCAGCTCCAGGAGATCCAGCACATCTGGCTAAAGATAAGGAGGAGCTGGAGCGATGACACAGTGGTTAAGACCGCTCAGTGTTCTTCCAGAGGACCTGGGTTCAATTCCAGATGCCCACGAAGTGGCTCACATCCATCTGTAACTCCAGTTCCAGAGGATCTGGTGTCCTCCTCTTCTGGCCTCCTTTAGCACTGAGCACACACGTGGTGCAGGCATACAGGCAGGCAAAACACTCATATACATAAAATAAAATAATAAAATAAATTAAGGCATTCTTTCAACCAGGCCTGGTGTTGCAGGCCTGTAATTCCAGCATTTCTAAAGGTGGGAGGGAGGATTGCAAGTTCAAAGTTAGCTTGTGTCACCTGGTAAATTTGAAGGAAGGTGGGATTGTATAATAAGACCCTGTCTTGAAATTAAAAAAAAAAAAAAAAAAGTCAGGCACAAGACTTTAATCTCAGTACTTGGGAAGCAGAAGCAGGTAGCTTGCTGTGGGTTCAAGGACAGCCTGGTCTACATAGTGAGTTTGAGGCTAGTCAGACAGGGCTATATAGTGAGACACAGTCTCAAAAAAGAAAAAGAAAACAACTTTCTCTTTTATTCTTACCTTTTCCTTTCCTTTCCTTTTCTTTTTTTACTGTGCTGAGGATCAAGCTTAGGATTTTGCGTATACTAGGCAAGTGCTCTACCTCCGAGCCACACTCCTAACCCACTTTTGTCTCGATAGTAAGGTTGATTTTTCTCCCCCTTGATAGTTTTTAATGCTTCTCAATATAGGTTTGCTGGGCAGTGGTGGCCCACACCTTTAATCCTAGCACTCAGGACACAGAGGCAGTCAGATCTCTGAGTTCCAGGCTAGCCTGGTCTACAAAGTGAGTTTCAGAACAGCCAGGGTTACACAGAGAAACCCTGTCTCAAAAACAAACAAACTGTGTGTGTGTGTATATACATGTACATATACATATATAGTTTAATTCATAAGAAAGGTTTGATTTGTGTATTGAACAGTGTTCTATCAGTATTTGTGTGGTTGCTATTCACTTGTGCTGTTTGGTAGCTTTTTCTGACTCTCTCCTGCTTTTATTTAAAGGTAGTAACAGATCTGAAATAAGATGCATGGGAATAAGCTTTACTAACTGTCCTGGGCCCACATTTTCAATAATCCTTACACACAAACACACACACACACACACACACACACACGCGCGCGCGCGCGCGCGCTAAGCTGGACGGATGCTGAAATACGGAGGATCGCCCTGTGAGGGCCCTCAAGCACAAAGAGGGGATTTGGGGCATGTTATACTCCTGTTCCTTACATACATGCGGAATCACACAGGCTTAAGCTCAAATTTTGGCTCTGCCACGTTATTTACTTTCAAAATTACCTTGGGTAAGTGACTCACTCTCTCTCAACCTCAGTCTCATCTTTGGAAAGAGAGTAAACACTTGTTGGGTTGTTGAAAGGAAAAAAAAGAGTTTATAAAACAGCACATCTGCAGAATCCTGGTGGTACTGCCAGTGTATGTGTATTAGTGGCTGCGGTTTGACCCAGGAAGCCTCTGTAAAGGTGTGAGCTGGTGAGAGTAAGACACTGGACCTTGTGTGTGCAGTTAAGAATCCCACGACCAGTGTTCAGATGTGCTAAGGTGGGGGAGATAGTCCAGGGCTTCCTTGTTAATTTCCTCATTTGTTCTCAGAGGTGCAAGAGATGACTCCAGCCCTGGATTTACTTTGCTCAGCAATTAGAGAGAGTGACGCTGAGACCCAAAGCAAGCACTTTGCAGAGCAGCTGCTTCACCTCACGCTGTCTTTCCTTAACAAGCAAATAAGGGAGCTTTTTGTCTACACCGAAGGTAAGAGTAGCAGCAAGCTCGGGGCATGGGTTTGCGGTCAGAACAGAGACAGGGAAACTGAGCTCCCCAGACATGCTGCTGTGAAGAAAGCCACGTGAGGGAGAAGGGTTTGACACTAACAGCGCAGGCAGAAGCTCTAAGGATAACGGTGTGAGAAAGGGATGAAAACCTCAGGTTTATTGTTTGAAAATACCTGTTTTGAAATCTGAAAATTTTCTAGAATTCCTTTCAACAAGTTGTGATGTGTTCTTCCCCTTTTTTCCCTGCCTGTTTACATATGCACAAACACATCTACGCACACTCATACACCCATACACACACACACTCTTTCCCACACACGCACATGCACGCACACACACTTCTGCATGTTGGTGTTTCGTGAAGCACTGGATGAGCATCTCCAGGAAGGAGTGGACATTTTGACGAGCTACATCAGTGAACTTCGGACTTTCATGATAAAGTTCCCTTGGAAGCCAGCAGATGCTGTAGATGAATATGATGTGAATGAAGATCTCCTCACAGTGTCGGAGGGCAATGTTTGGGAGAAACTCAGCTTTGAGGTAACTACGAGTATTCGTCATATCTCTCGGTCAGGTTCAGATAGCCAGAGAGAATACCAGAAGAAACGGGGTTTTGACTGAACACCGGGGCGTGTCCGTTGCCGGGGTTTCAGGTTTTACTGATGTGAGCTCTCTGGACGCGACTTCAAATCTGGGTCTCTTGATCCTGCTGACTCTTAATGCCACCCATAGTCAGGTGCCCTCTGTGTGCCAGATCTGCCACAGGGTCAGGCCTAAACCCATCTCAGGTCGCGCCCTCCCAGCGGTGCTGTCTCACTGGCTTGAGCCTGGGGCTTTGTTTTGTTTTTATTTCTTTTGGAGATGGGGTCTCACTAGCCCAGGCTTTCCTTGAACTTGTTTGGCAATCCAGGGTGGGCACAAACTCTCGATCCTCCCACTCAGCCTCCCAGGCACTGGGGTCATAGGCCTGCACCGTCCTCAGGACACTTTGGCCTCATTTGTTTTCCCTGAGTTCTGGGTAAACAGAACTCCTTCTGGCCGTTAGAGCGTAGGGATCTTCTCTGACACCATTACCAGGAGGTGCCCTTGATTCGAGTCCTACTTATTATAAATTCTAACAGACACATTTGCCATTTAAATCTTCCATCTGTCCACCTGTTTGCTTCTCTTTTCAAAGTAATAATTAGTTAAAAATGTGCTGCCATCTGTATGACCTGGGGGCTGGAAGCCTCCCTTCCCCTCCAGAGAAAGGTTTTGGAAAGGCAGAGCCGATGGCTGGAACGCAGATGCTGAGAACAGCAGAGTGAAGGATAGTGCAGAGATCTGGCCGGGTCTTTGAGACCTCTGAGACCACTGCTGGAGGGCGGAGGGGCAGGGCAGTACTGGGTGACTGATTTTCCTAGTTCTCTTACCCATCCTCTCCCCAGAGGCTCACTTTTCCTGCTGACTTTTGGCTGCTGTCTTCCTGCGTTCCTCCCTTTAGCCTTTTCTAGAGTCAGCAGTCCTTGGTTCTTCTTTCTCAAAATCACTGATTTTTAACTCTCGCTCTGGCTCTTTCTCTTTCTCCCTCTTCCTCTCCCTCCCACCCGTGTGTGTGTGTGTGTGTGTGTGTGTGTGTGTGTGTGTGTGTGTGTACAGGGATTACAGTTCACTGTGCTGTAAGCTGTGAACTCTGTCTCCAGAGCCCTTGTGTGTGTGCATGTCTGCATGTGCCCACACAGTTTTGCCCATGGCTAACAGGTGATTTACAGGTGCCATTAAGGCCTCCATTAAGAATGTCTCCATTCTGTTCTCTCGGGGTTCAGACCTTCACTTTAGTCTCTTTTGCAGCAACCTTCCTACACCTCATTATTTTGACCATCAGTAAATAAATCCTTGACCTTTCAGTCCATCCCATGCTAATTCTTAAAGTGAGTGTGTGGGGATAAGAAATATGGCCCCTTGCTGTTAAACTCTAGTAGTTCCAGGTAAGACTGAGGACAGAGTGTGCCTCACTACACAGGCTCTTGACAGAGTTGCCTTTTCTTTCGAGTTCTGTCTGTTGCTTCATTATACTGAGTGATGTGGAGCCTGGAGGCTTGCCGGAGTATTTTTTGCTTTGTGTCCCCTCCTTTTGGAATCCCTGTCTTCTGATCAATCATCTCTGCTAAGCCACGTGCCCTTGTGGTCACTCTTATTTTGATGCCTTCTGTCTGTGCCCTCTGTGGCTGCTAGCACAGCTCTCAGCAGCAGTGAGAGCAGTGAGAGCCCAGTAACCGGGCTTTCTCTGTGTCTTCTGTGGTTGTGGGGTCCTGGGCTGTTGACCGTTCTGCTTCAGTGTGTCTCCCACACGTTGCCGAGAAGTAGCTTTTCCATCAAAGACCCCTCAGTGGGTAGCTAGCTAATGTATATAGACATTCTGTATTGATAATCATAATAAGAAAACTGAAATGAGCTTAAACTTACATTTTTCTTCTTTTTCCTAGGAAGTTGTTGCTGATGCCATTTTAAATAACAGGATACCAGAGGCACAAACTTTCTTCAGGATTACTAGTCATTCTGCCCAACGACTGGAGGAGCTGGTTAGGATAGGCCTAGATTTGGCATTTGACAGTTTAAAGAAGAAGAACGTAGAGGAGGCCTCCATACTCTTGAGGAACATGGTGAGTAGTGATAATCTATTTGTCTCTCATCCTCTCTGGAGGCCAGGATGACCTAGAACTCACTCTATAGCCCTGGCTGGCCTTAGACTCATTTGTGATCCTCCTGCCTCAGCTTCATAGTGTTGGGATTACAGGCAAGAGCCACCACACCTGGCATCTCTTGTTTTTGTTTTGAGGCATGGTCTCCCTGTGTAGCCCAGACTGGCCTTGAATTCACTGTCCTCCTGCCTCAGCCTCTCAAGTGCTTGGACTACATACATTCACCCCTACACCCCAAGACAGGGAGTGCTTTTCATAGAAGACTCCACATGTGCCATGCATGGGCCTGAGGCTTACTGGAGGACGTTCTAAATTCTTCACGGGACCCTTGCCTCTGCATTTGATCATCCCTGGATTATGCCCTCATGCCCTGGCTGAGGGCCTTGCTGGAGAAGGGAAGTCTAGAAGCAGAGCCCCGGGGCTCGGTTAAGGTCTGGTCCTTATCTGTGTGGCTGCAGTCTTGCCCAGGGTGACTCTGAAAACGAAGAGGTCTTTGTTGTCTCTGTCAGCCTTTGGTGTCAAGTAAACCAGAATAGCACTTTGTTGTCATCTTGGTCCTCTGGTTGCCTGGTGTAACCTCATCTTGGTTCTGTGTGTTGCCTTTGCTCTGGAAAAACAATTAAGGGCTTTGGGGACAAGCAATCAATACATACAACTGATGTAGAAAATAAATATTCCCAAGAGTAGAAGTGGGTGTGCCTTTCTGTCATTTCTGCATCCAACATATTTATGTTCAAATAGGTTTGTTACAAATGCAGCTTTAAAATTTTTTTTTTCTTTTAGGGCTTCAATGTGGAAAATGAGTTGCTCAAAATATGCTTTTTTACAACTGATAAGAATCTACGGGACTTTTTGGTAAGTAAAGGCAAAATTACGTGGCTTCTGATTTTCATTTGAGACAGAATCTTGGTGTGTAGTCCAAGCTGGTCTCTCGGCTCCTGTCCTGGCACCTCACCCAGGATGCTAGAATTACAGGCTCACCTGGCTGCGGCTTTCACTTTTATTAGACCACTTCGATGAGTTTTTTAACTTTAAAATGAATAATTTTAGTATCTAAGGAATACATAAATAAACTCGACAATCCTTGTTTGTTTTTGTTTTTTGAAACAGGGTTTCTCTGTTTAATAGTCTTAGCTGTCCGGGAACTCACCATTGTAGACCAGCTGGCCTAGAACTCACAGAGATCCATCTGCCTCTGCCTCCCAAGTGCTAGGATTACCTGTGCCATCATGCCTGGCACAATCCATTTTTTAATGATTGTGACTGTTTTGCCATTTTACATTATTGTAAAGGAAGATTTATGTGAATATATATTAATGTAAAAAATGCAGATTACAAGGTTGGAAAGGTGACTCAGCAGATAAAGGCTCCTATTGCCAAGCCTGAAAGCCTGAGCTCTACCCCTGGGACCCACATGGTAGATGGAGAGAACCCACATGGTAGATGGAGAGAACCAACCGCATCAAGCTGTCCTCTGACTGCTACACACACACACACACACACACACACGGTGCACCCACAAAATAAATAACAGAATAAAAAAATTTAGTGCAGAATACAGTTTCCCCTTCCTCCTTTCCCTCCTTTTTTCCCTCCTTCCCTTCCTTTCCCTTCCCCTCTCCCCAGGCTTTCTTTGTGATGCTGTAGATCAAGCAAGCCCACGGCCTGAGGCATGCTAATCAAGCACTTTATCCATGAGCTTCTCCAATCCGGAATACAGTTATTAAGTGGCATTTAATTTCATGTCTTTTGTTTCGCTAATGTTCTTGATTTTTGTGTAGCCATTGCTCTAATTTTTTTTTTTTTTAATTCAAGGTCGAAATTTTAAAAGAAAAAGAATGTTTTTCTGAAAAAGAGAGAAGAACGATAGACTTTGTTCATCAAGTTGAAAAGCTTTATTCAGGACACTTCCAGGAAAACGTGCAGCCGCAGTCCTTCCCCAGGTAGGCTCATTAGTCCCTTGGCTGATCATGGAAGAGGACCGTGGCTCACACTCCATTTGTAGCGATTATGGAACTAAGATTGTCCTCAGCAAGGTAAAATTTGTATCTTAAAGAAGAGCATCAGAAATGTCCTGTCACTTCAGCACTTGTAATAACAATTATACTCCACCCTCAACAGATAAAAAGAAATGGCTTTTTCTTCAAAATGCATGTACGTGTGTCCATATATGTCTATGGTTACTGTTTTTAGGTATTGGATAAAGGAACAGGACTGTTTCAAGCACAAATCTGTATTGGACACATTCCTCAAACGTCATCAAAAAGATGAGTTTAACAAACAGGACCATAGAATTGCATTGAATTGGGCTCACTGGTGGGATCAGCAAACACAGGAACATATCCTTCTCCCCAGGATAAGTCCAGAAGGCAAGTACAAAAGGGTGAGAAATATGAGCATATTAAGTGGGGACCAAGTTAGGCATCAATATTTTAATATTTGGGGAGCTCTACTTTAGGATTCCTTTGTGGGGGAGATTCACTTTCTTTAAAATTCAGTCATTGCATTAAGACCTCTCGCGTGTAAAGTTTTGTAACCGATTTATGGTGTAGTGCTGAAAAAAAAAAAGATTATGAGGTTCAATGAATGGATGTTGTCAAAGCTAAAGGTTGTCATTCTGGCCTCACAATGACAGTCTGTGTTTCCAAACAGTTTCTGAGTTCCTTATGGAAATTAGGGGTTAGTATCACACGAGGTTCTGGGGCATAGCTAACAGGGTGAGCAGTGATAAGTCATAGCATCAAATTCTTGTTTACTGTTGCAGCCTAAGTTTCTTACCTTGCAGAGAAGAGAGTTGTCAAGTCCCAGTGCCCACTTCATTTATAGTGAGAAACACTTCCTTCAGGCTTCCCATCTGTAGTATCAATTATAAAATGAACAAAGCAAAATAAGAAAACTGTAAAAGAAGTAGAGGGCTTGAATAAATCGCATGTCAGATGAACAGAAGTAGTCAGGAACAGTTCTGAATTGAAGTACAAGTCAGTGATCATAATTCACCGCCATGCTAAAAGGGGTTTTGCTCTTCATGTAGAATACAAAGCACGTTCCCCAGAAGCCCTCTGGCGACACCTCACGGCTCGCCATGACTGGTCCAGCATTAGCTTGTGGATGGAAGCATTTCAGACCCAGGGACCCGGGTCACCTCAGCAGAAGTGGCCCCCTCTGAGTGCTGACGTCATTGATCAGAACACTCGCTGCAACAGTTACATGCGGAATGAGATTTTGAACAAGCTGGCCAGGTACTGTACTGCAGGATTACGGTAGGCGGGGGAATAAAAGGAAGGGAAGACTGCTTCTCCGGTGCCTGCAGGTCCCAGGCCACGTTCAAGGTGTGCGAACCACACATGCGGTTTTTTTTTCCAAGTTGCCATAACTTCAGTGTCGTGCGACTTCATAACGTAACATTTAAAGGGTATTGTTTGAAGCTGTTGTTTTAAATCATCTGCCTTTAATATCACGGGTGGAATTCTCAAATTCCACGTGGAGGCTCTCCCTGCAACTTTCAGTGCCTCCTGTTTGTTTGCTGTGACACACTGAGACACACTTTGGAGAAGTTAGCCCAGGTCAGCCTGGAGCTTGCTCGGTGGTTGAACATCACGTGTTATGTGGCGCGATCTAATCTGTCTTCCAATGAGGAAAGCTAGGTGCGCACATCACTGTGTTTCTTCCACTGTTACTCTCCAGTTGTGCTTGGCGGGATACACCCCCCGCCCTGCTTTCCTCACAGTGTGCATGAGAGAGTTGGATCCAGGGAACTGAAGAGCATTGCCTAAGCCTCTCATGTACAGGATGGGGTCCTTTAACATCTGGTTTTCTGGTCTCTGCACTTCTCATTGTGTTGATGCTCTTCTTAGTTACTAAAAATAAAATATTGTAGAATTTGTATGATCAAAATATTTGCCGTAACGGGCGGAGGTGGTGGCGGTGGTGGTGATGGTGGCACTAGCCCAAGCCTTTAACCCCAGCACTCTGGAGGAAGAAGCAGGCAGACCTCTGTGAATTTGAGGCCAGCCTACAGGTCTACAGAGTGAGTTCCAGGCCAACCAGGGCTGCTACACAGAAAAAAACCCTGTCTCGGGGGGGAAAAAATGCCTTAGCATTTAGTCGTTTAAAAAACAAATGTATCTGGTTTAATATAAATTGAGAAATTAATTTATGCTGGGCCCGGTAGAACACGTCTTTAATCTCAGCACTCTGGAGGCAAAGGCAAGTAAATCTCGAGGCTAGCCTGGTTTACATAGTGAGTTCTAAGAGAAAGGAAAGAAAGGAAGAGAAAGAAAAGAAAGAAAGATCAGCAATCTAAGCATAAATGCAAAATTCCTTAGCCTAAAACATTGGAGTCTAAAAATAATCACTCTGGCCAACATTGTGAAAAACAGATTTGTAACAAGAGAAGCCAGCAGTCAGTCCCTCTTAAAGTGCTCTTTGGCCACACTGTGGCCTCTGTAGCAATCCCAGCAGGTCTCGGTTTGGCTTTCTCTATGGATTGGCACAATCTGATTTTAAATGCATGTATGCGATGTGAATCGTGAGCCCCCAGGAAAAACGTGCCCTAAAGACAGCAAGGTTTACTTTAAATCTGCAGTGGTGGAATCAGTAGGAAAGACAGAAGGGTGAGGGTAGAAATAGAGCTGGACACGTGTGATCAGCCCGTAGGCAAGAGTGGCTCTGCAGAGCGTGAGAAAGTGGTCTTTCCGGTGAGTCACATGGTGATAAGTGAGCAGGTATCTGGGGAGAAGTGACCGCGCGCATTGAAGCCCTTCTGGATAGATATGAAACCTAAATGTCAGATATAAATAAATGCCTAAGAGCCTGGAAGAGGCTGTAGTTCCGGGACCCTGGGAGGAAGCTCAGGCAGCAGGGGAGAGAACTGCTTGGCAGGGCCTGCAGTGAGGGGTGTCTGGCCAGCTCGCAGTCTCCTGTTGCAGAGCTGGGCTAGCCCTGTCCCCTCCAATTCTTCTCTCCTGACTGGAAAAATCACTTCCTGGACAAGCTACTTACTGGCTTGCTTCCGGTGGCTTGCCCAGCCTTTCTTGTAGACCCCAGGACCACCAGAGAGAAGAGTCAGGAAGAGGGGACAGAGCTAGCCTGGCTCTGCCATAGGAGACTATAAGCTGGCCTACCGCTCTCACTCAGGGTTTCTTGGTTTTGGCTCTCCTGCCCTGCTTCCTGAGACATTTGGAAAACAAACCTCCTCCCAATGGGATGGAATCCCTCACAGTGGGCTAGGTCCTCCCCTATCAATCACTAATGAGGAAAATACCTTACAGCTGGATCTTATGGAGGCATCTTCCCTATTGAAGTTCCCTTCTTCAACTCCAGCTTGTTTGTCAAGTTGACGTCAGACTGGCTAGCACATCATCTGAGAGGAGGGAACCCAGTTGAGAAAAGGCCACCTTAAGATTGGGCTGTGGGCAGACACGGAGGGCATTCTCTTAGGCAGTGATTGATTGGGGCATACCCAGCCCACATTGCCAACTCTGAGCAGGCCATGAGGAGTGAGCCAGTAAGCAGCACTCCTCCAGGGCCTCTGCACCAGCTCCTGCCTCCAGGTTCCTGCCCTGTTTGAGTTCCTGTCCTGGCTTCCCTCAATGATGGACTAAGATGTGAAAGTGTAAACCAAATAAACCATTCCTTCCCAACTTGCTTTGATAATGGTGTTTCATCCCAGCAATAATAACTACATAAACACAGCCAGTAAACACAGGAAAAGATTTCTTTCTCATTTGGTCTGTTTATTTGTTTTATTTTGTTTTGTTTTGTTTTGTTTTGTTTTTCAAGATAGGGTTCCTCTGTGTAGCCCTGGCTGTCCTGGAACTCACATTGTAGGCCAGGCTGGCTTTGAACTCAAAGAGATCTGCCTGCCTCTGCCTCCCGAGTGCTGGGATTAAAGGCATGCACTGCCAGTGTCCAGCTCTTTCTCATTTGTAGTCATGGAAAAATGAATTTATTTTTTCCAAAATCTAGGAACAGCTGAAATGACCCACAAATGTACAACAAAATGTAAAACAATCATACAACAGCATTCTACATCACCATGAAGGATATTGCTGTGGGTGTCACCATGGATGAATGACCAATATCAAATAAAGAAGTAGAGAATAATATACATTCCCAGCACTTCATTTGTTTAGTGTAAATAAAGTTCAAAGTCAACAAAATCAAACCATATGTTATTTAAGGTTGATTATAGTTATAAAACTATGAATAAGAATTAAAATAGTTACCACAAAAGATTAATTTATTTTTATTTCATGTACATGAGTGTTCTGCCTTCATGTGTATCTGTGTACCACATGTGTTTCTGGTGTTCGTGGAGCCCAGAAGGGGGCATCAGAACTGGAGTTGCAGGCAGTTGTGAGCCACCATATGGGTGTTCAGAATTGAACCCAGAAAGGGGAAGCCCTCTTCCCTTACCAACTGACCCCAGACTATCAAGTCTCTTCAGGACTGCCTGCATCTTCTTCCTCTGCCGCCTGGCGAGGCCGTAGGGGACAGGGATAGGGAGGAAGAGGGAGGATGGGACTGGGAGGAGACGAGGGAGTGGGCTATGATCAGGATGTGAAATGAATAAATTAATTTAAAAAACAAAAAAAGAATTGGACCCAAGTACTCCCGAAAAGTAGCCTGTGCTTTAACCACCAAGCCATCGTTCTGGCCCTAATGTGGTGTTTCTTTTAGCTCTATGTGTTTTTCATGCTCTTTTTTGTGTGGCAATTATGCATTCCGAAGTAACTTACAGAAAGTAGCACCCTAAGTGCAGACTTCTATCTGTGGTCGGTGGTTGGTGTGTTGACTGCTGGGGCTTCTGACCAGTTTTTGTGGAAGCGTGTCTGACTTGAACCTCAAACTTTAACTTCTCCTCTCTCAAACAGAAGTGGGGTTTTTCTGCCATCTGAGCTAGAAGACTTTGAACTCTTCCTCCTGAGGCTGAGCCGGATCGGGGGTGTGATGCAAGACAGCCTCCCCATGCAAAGCTACAGGTCCCCGGAAGGGTGGGACTTTCACTCCCGCCTCATCGCCTACTGTGTGGAGCACGGCCTACAGCATCTGCTCTACCTCTATCTCGACTACTACAGGTGAGTACCGAGAGCTGTGTTTGGGGTGAGTAGAGGCTTGACACAGGGCCTTAAGACAAGCTTGAACTCTTGACCCTCTGTCCTGCTGCCCACGTGCTGGGCTTGCAGCTGTGTGCCAGGTCCCTGCCTACAGGAACCACTGCGTTTCTGTTTGTTTTTAAGACAGAGTCTTACCAGGTGGCCCCGGAACTCACCGTGCAGTTGGCCACAATCTCACAGAGGCCTACTTTGCCTTCTAAATTCTGGTATTAAAGGCATCAGTTAACCATGTTTGGCCCCTGAACTGCTTTGAGAAAACATGAAGGATTGGGAAACTGATCCTTTTACTGCAGCAGCTGGTACAGCTGTTGTCGAAGGGTTATGTTCAACTAAAGACAAGTGTGGGCTTTAATGATAACGATTTCATGGAGCATCTTCTTAGAAACGATGTGTCTGGGATGCCTCCCAGCGGCAAAGCCTTTGCCTGTCATGTGCAAGGCCATGGATCCACTCACCAGCCTTGCACGGAAAAAAAAAATAGAATGAAGCTGGGTGTGATGACACACCCCTGTAATCCCAGCACTTGGGGAGGCAGAGACAGGTGGATCTCTGTGAGTTTGAGGCCAGCCTGAGTCCAATAGAGCCAAGGCTACACAGAGAAAGCCTGCCTCAAAAAACCTAAAAACTAAACAATAACAACAACAACAAAAAAAAAACAAAAATAAATAAATAAATAAAGGAACAGCATGTTTGTTTTAAAAAGTTAAAAGAGAGATTTTAGCATTCCCTTAGAATTCTTGATTCTTTTAAGAGAATTCTAAAAAGAACAAAACAAAAAAGCACTTAAATTCCATAATCACTATAAAATGGATTAACTTAAACACTTAGATTTATATAGATAAATATATGTGGATCAGCATACGTTCACCTAAGAGCAAGCTGTAGAATCTTGTGTGTGGCCATTGCTAATTGTCATTGGATCAGTAACAATAGCATTAGATGAAGTCTCTATCTACACACACACACACACACACACACACACACAGAGTCTATATGTGGTCTGAAACCTCAGCTCTAGGGCAGTGAGGTAGAGATGGATTCTCTGAAGCCTGTTGGCCAGCTCTAGTCCACCAACAAGTCTGAGGTTCAATGAGCAATCTTACCTGAAAAAGTAGATGGACAGCGGCTGAGGGCAACATTCAGTATCAACATGTACATACACCCCCCCACATAAATCAATCAATCAATCAATCAATCAATCAATCAATAAATCTATCTACGTGTGTGTGTAAATACCCATGGTGGGGGTGGCAAGTGTTTGTCTTACTGTGTAGCTCAGGATGCACTTGAACTTAAAGCAATTCTCCTGCCTTAGCCCCGTGAGCACTGAGACTACAGGTGTTCTTTTTTGGCATTGCTGGAATCCGATCAAAGGCCTTGTCATACCAAGCAGGTGTTCTACAGTGAGGGACAGAGCCAGCTAATTTTTAGGGGTTTTTTTTCGAGAAAGGCTTTTGCTATGTGACCCAGGCTAGCCTAGGGTGCCTGTGCTACCTTGGAGTCCTATACCAAGATTGCTTTCCTAATGCTGCGAATGTGAGCAGTCATACTCAGACAGCCATGGCCCATGTGCTAATCCAAAGGTGTTTGTTTGTTTTTAAATATAGACTTAGTCCTGGAAATTGTCCTTTTTTGAAAAAGAAAGAACTCCATGAAGCTCACCCTTGGCTTGAATTTTTGGTTCAGTGCCGGCAAGTTTCCAGTAACTTAACAGGTATTGTGTTCAGTATTAAATACACCAATTTTCTCCAGGTAAACAGTGAATCTACTGAATGGCATTAACTCGGGAACTCTCTAAGTAAGTCCTTCGGCTGTAGTCAAGTACCTGACTGTGAGGCAGGCTCACTCTTTTCTAATGGAATAGAAAACCAAAAAATGTTAGCCTCTCTCCTGACAAGAAAAGTCAGAATTGGAACCCAGAGCTTATGTGGTGAAATCCCCTTTGCTTCCTGCTCTGTCATCCTGGTGGCCTTCACAGTCTCCCTTCCTGCTTTGGTAGATTGACACCCCCTTTTCACAAAGAATTGATCTGCCTTCTAAATCCCTGCTAAGATTCTTTCCTTCCTTCTCTTCTTCCCTCTTCCCTTCCTTTCTCTGTCTCCCCCTCTCCTTTCTTTTCTTCTTCCTTCTCCCCTTCTTTCTCCTTCCTTCTTTCTCTCCTCCCCCTTCTAGGTGGGTTCCAGGAGCTCGTCCATCTTTCATTTTGGAACTTCAAATGAAAGGAAGAGAAATTGTGTTATGTCCTTGGAGGGAGCTGCTAAAACAACTGCTTAGGTTATAACTAGGCAAGAAAGGCCTTTCACCCCAGGAATTCTAACTAGGCGTGTCGCCCACACTCTGGGGAAAGGCATAGGGAATGCGACTGTATATACATAAAGCAATATCAGCAACCAGGCTTTTCTATGGTGCCCAGTTTTGCTGGGTGGGTGGGGGTGGTCTACACCTTTAACCCTTGCACACAGGAGGCAGCAGTAAACAGAGCTCTGTGAGTTCCAGGCCAGCTAGGTTTGTCTACTGAGACCCTGTGTCAAACACAAAATAAAAGGAAGCCACCTGCAAGTCTCAATAAGGTAGACCCAGCCTGGGCTCTGTGTGACGGTCCAGAGGGGCCACGTTGCTTTCCGCTTTCTTTCTGCTTTCTGTTCATGACTGACTCCTCTCATGCAGTTCTCCGGCAGGTGTCATTGTGTAGGCGTACGGGAAATGTCTGTGTTTTGTAACTGCCTTTGTGTAATAAGGCTTTCCCTAGCTGGCCAGGCTGGCACGCGCCTTTAATCCCAGCACTCAGGGAGGTGGGGGCAGGCGGGTCTCTGTGAGTTCAGAGCCAGCCTGGTCTACAAATCCGAGTCCAGGACAGCCAAGCCTACACAGAGAAACCCTGTCTCAAAGAACCAAAAAGAAAGAAAACACACATACACACACACACACACACAAAAACGATTTTTTTTTCTGCATTCTTAGAGGCAGTGATCAATGCTGGTACAAGATCTCACGTAGTAACTAGGCCCCCACCTAACTTACTAATCTCTCATTTTTTGACAACAAGCTTGTCTTTGCATTTTTTCCCTATTATAAATAATAGTCTTGAATATATCATGACATAAAATTGTTGCCTTTGTTTTACATAAATGAGTAACACAGGTCCCCACATATATTCGTGCTGAGTCAAAGGCTGTTGAAGGTTTTACCGTCAGCCACATTGCTGTTCAGTGAGGTTGTACCTTTGCCCGGGGTCCTGGTCACGCTGACCAAAGAACAGTGACCCTAGATTTTTTTTTTTTTTTTTTTTTTTTTGAGACAGGGTTTCTCTGTGTAGCCCTGGCTCTCCTGGAGCTTACTTTGTAGACCAGGCTGTCCTTGAACTCACTGCTGTCCGACAGTCTCTGGGACTATAGGAGCGCGCCACTGTGCCTGTGAATTTTTTTTTTAAATCACTGCTGATTCAGTTCCCCCTGCTGCATGTGCATGGGCTTAGCATTTCCGCTTCTTCTGTTGACTGTTTATTTTCTGTCCGTAGGGTATTATTCCTTTAGAGTGCCATTTGCTGATTCTTCCCCTGATTCATTAACACCGCCACATTTTCTTTGTATGAACTCTTTATGAAGGTGCATTGGCCCTGCCCCCACCGCCTGTCTTCTTGCTGCGTTTAAACTTAGGAAGTACCTTTGACTGTGGCTAGAATTACAGTTTTCTCTCTCAGGAGGATATGTCTCTTAACTTAGTAATTATCCCCTTTATTTTCAGATCCCAAGCTGATCTTCCAGGCCAGCCTTGCAAATGCTCAGATCTTGATTCCCACCAACCAGGCCAGTGTGAGCAGCATGCTGTTGGAAGGGCACACCCTCCTGGCGCTGGCTACTACCATGTACGCCCCCGGGGGCGTCAGCCAGGTACGGACGGTGTTTGAACCGGCGGTGGCTAAATAGGGTTGGTTTTAAACTCAGACGGAGAACAGGAACTGTCTAAACGGCAGTCCGTGCTGAAGTATGACTGCTTCCAAGTATCCTGTTAGATCAGTGACCATAACAGACGAATTTCACAATGCTGTGTGCTGAGCTGAAGCGGAATTAAGGCGTGAACAGAGATTCTTTGTCCCTTTGGTGTGTTTTCTATAACTCCAGGACAGAATGGGGATCTGGTTACTGCTGGCAGTAAATGTAGGTTAGATCTGTGGCTTGCGGTACAGCTCTGCTATTTACCCTTCTAAGAACGTTTATTTTAAAGCACAGTTTTGAGCTTTCCCTGTAAACTCCTTTGCGGTACTACATTTGTGCATGCTTCTCTTCCTTCTAAAGGGACAGTGTGGCCGGGTGGAGGGAGAGAATACTGCCGGGTGTCTCTCCCTCAGGAGTCTCTTCCTGGTGGTAATTACCCCTTAGATGACAGCATGATATTCACATGTCTAAGCCACTTACGCCTGCTTTTAATCACCTGCCAGAAACTAGTCAGAGAATACTACAGATCAGAAGAAAGGACCCAGGAATCAGCTGCTTGATAGTATTGATTTGTTTTTTTAATTTGGTTTTTTGAGACAGGGTCTCGCTGTGTAGCTCTGGTTGTCCTGGAACGCAGTATGTAAACCAGACTGGCCTCAAATTCACAGAGATCCACCTGCTTCTGCGTCCAGAATGCTGGGTTAAAGCAGCCCCACCCGGCTACTTTATTTAGTTTTTGAGGCAGGTTCACTGTATAGTCCAAGCTGGTCCACAAAGTCTCTGTGTAACCCAGGCTGGTCTTGAGTTCTTAGTGACTGTCCTGCCTCGGCCTCCCAAGTGCTGGGATTTTTATGCATGTACCACCATGACAGCCTTAATAGGTTTGTTTTGTTGTTGTTGTTGTTGTTTAGGTCTTTTAAGATATTAATGAATGTTCAATAGAAATACTATAAGCATTAGAGTAGTGATGGCTTTTCTTCAAACAACATAGGGCTTGAAAACAACCAATGTAGCTCCTCTTCTTAACCCCGCAGGAAACTGAGGCTTCGTGTTAAACACCAGTACAGAGTCAGACAGCTATTCGGTCCTCGAACAGGTGATCACTATGCCGGTCTCCTGTAGGGGCTAGTTTTCAAAATATGTGTAGTATCTCAAAATATGTGCTGTCATGTAAACATCCCTTCACCGCTGGCATGCGTCTTCTCGCACAGGTCATTCAGAAGGAAGAAAGTGAGAACTGTTTGAAGAAAGTGGATCCCCAGCTACTGAAGATGGCCTTGACGCCCTACCCAAAGCTCAAAGCCGCCCTCTTCCCACAGTGCACCGCTCCTAGTGTTCTACCCTCTGATATCACACTCTACCACCTCATTCAGGTACTGCATTTAGGGGGCTGGTCCTTATGTGTACCAGCCAGGGCCTTGCCAGGAAGACAGAAAACCCGACCTGCTTTAGACAGTGGACACTCAGGATTGGGGCAAAGAAGAATGGAGCGATGAGCTATGCCTAGAAGGATTACATGGACGCCTGTAGTCTTGCTTCTATTTCAAAGGGATTTGTAGACCCTCTGAAGCCTATTCAGGTGTGGAGTAGAAGCATCTTTTGTCCATGCCTATGTTCAGCAGGCTTTCTTCATTACATATGTTCATAGTATTTTCAATCCAACAGAAATTCTGTTCTGTTCTTTTCTCTTTTTTTGGTTTTTTGAGACATGGCTTCTCTGTGTAGCCCTGGCTATCCTGGATCTCACTCTGTAGACCAGGCTGGTCTTGAACTCACAGAGATCCACCTCCCTCTGCCTCCCTGAGTGCCGGGATTAACGGCATTGCCACCACCAACCAGCTATTTCTGTTGTTCTTCAGAGATACAAAATCCACCCTACTCTAACATGACGAGCTTTGGGGGTGGACCAATGGTGCTTGCAAGAGTGGTCCACAGACGAGCCAGAACTGCTTTTTTCTGGAATGCCATGAAATGAGCAGGCTGTGCTAGAGGGCAAGTCTGTCATGTCACCTAGTGTGCCCTCCAGCTGTGTTTCCTAGAAGAATTTCTGAGAGAATGGGGCTGGACGTGGCTCAGTGGGTGAGAGCAGCTGTCCCCCAGAGGACCTGGCTTTGATTCACATCACCCACATGGCAGCTCACAACCATCTGTAACACCAATTCCGAGGGCTCCGCTGCTCCCTTCTGGCCTCCCCCGGTGCCATACACACAAGTGGTGCCCAGATATACATGCAGGCACAACGTTCACACACACAAAGCCTTAAAAGATGGATTCCTGAAGCAGACAGCCTCATGCTGGCTTCACATTGTGGAGCCCGGGTTTCTGCCATGCAGAGCAGCACTGGAGTAAACTGCGTGAGCCTCTGCCGCAGCGCTTTGCCCAGATTTGGTTCAATGCAGTGATCCTCCTGTCTCAGTGTCTCAAGTGCTAGGATCAAAGGTACAGAGAGTTCCTTGCCTCTGTAGCGTTTGCATCAACTTTAGACATAAACCATTTCAAGCCATTCTTTGTTCTCTTCTCAACTTGACTTATAATTTTATTTTGTTTCTTTTTTTGAGACAAGGTCTCACGTAGCCCTCAATCTCACTGTGTAGTCTAGGATGGCCTTGAACTCCTGATTCTCCCTTTTCTTCTGCCCCCATGCTGGGAAGACTGCTGTGCATCATACCTGACTGTGTTTCCTTTAAAGCAGCATCTTGCTGTGTTCCAGTCTGACCTCTAAGACCTGAGCTCAGGTGGTCCTCTTGCCTTAGCCTCCTGGATGCTGGGACTACTGGCAGGTGCCACTATGCCTGGCACCCAGGTAGCTCTGTATGTGCACACTTTTCTGTTCATGTGGCTCTCCATGTGTGTGCGGGTACACACGTGTGCCTGTATCTGTGGAGGTCAGAGGTCAATTTTGAGTGATGGTCCTTAGGAGCTGTGTCATGTTCTCTTCTGTTTGTATTTGTTTTTGTTTTTGTTTTTGTTTTGGCTATGCTCGAAGAATTTACATTTAATTGTATTTGGTTCTGGGGATCAAAGTTAGGGCCTCGCATGTGCTGGCAAACGTTCTACCAACGTTCTAAGAATTGAGTCATCCCTGGAGGGGTGTCTATCATCTTGTTTACTTGTTTTAGGGTCAGTAAGCTTTTGAGTCTGGTTGACTTCTCTTCTTTTTCAGTCCCTGCCGCCCTTTGATCCCAGCAGATTGTTCGGCTGGCAGTCTGCCAACACACTAGCAATAGGAGGTGAGTCATGGGTTTGCTTTGGAAACACTGAGGCCATCCTGAGAGTAGAAGTTTGTATGTACAAAGTGAATCCCCTCTTCTCCCCAGTGTTTATACTGTAAAGTACTTCCCAGTGGAAGACTTTGCTGGAAACTAGTCGAGAACATGTAAGCTGAAAGTCTGTTGCGTTTCTAGGACTGCGCATGCTAGGGAGCAGCTATGTGCCTCTCCATAGCTCTGCCTTCTCAGAATCCCATCTTTGTTTTTGTTTTTCTTTTTTGAGACAGGGTTTCTCTGTGTAGCCTTGGCTGTTCTGGACTTAATTTGTAGGCCAGGCTGGCCTCAAACTCACAGCGATCCACCTGCTTCTGCCTCTTGAATGCTGGGATTACAGGTGTGCACCACAATGCCCAGCTAGAATCCCCTGTTTGAAACATAACATCCTGAGTTTTAAATGTTGTTGAAGGTCAGTAAATTATGGCTGGACCTTGTAATGACTATTTGACTTTGAGCATATGTTTTAACCTTTTTTCAGCTTCTTTAAAATAAGGCTAATAATATGGTCCCTCTCCTGTGTCACTGTAAGAAAGAAGACTGGGTAGTTTTGATTGGTTGGTTGATCTGTTTTTGAGACAGAGTCTCGTAAGCCCAGGCTGGTCTCGAACTTGCTGCATAGTTCAGATTGGCCTTGGATATCTGATCCTCCAGCCTGTACCTCCTAAGGTTGGGATTACACAGGTTTTCCACCACACCTGGCCTCTGTGGCTCTGGGAGCAAATCCAGGGCTTTGGCATGTGAGGTAAGCACGGCAGCACCCAAGCTGCAGCCTCAGCCTGAAGGCTGTGTTTTAAAGCTCTCATTTATCGGATACCAGGTCCACACGCACTGCACCCTCCATAAGACATAAGAAAACTTCCAAGTTTTGTGCCATTTTAAGCACTCAGCTTTCAGAGTTTAGGGTCAGGGTTCAATATCTCCTATGATGCCTCTATCTCCAAGCTTGTAATGTGAAATTCATACTGTCTGTGCTCCTGGGAGTACCCCAAGAATGTCTGTCGCATAGTAGATGTGTTCAAATGTATTGACAACCTAAAATGAATTTTCTGGCCAAGCGCTCTAGTACTGAGCCATATCCGCCAGCAATAAAAAAAATTTTTTTTAAATGAATTTTCGAGTGAATTTGTTTTATAAATTGAAATTTTTATATATGCCTTGTACAATGTACAGAATTATTACAGCAGGCAGTTTTGCCATGGAAGAGCTAAGCCTCGCATGGTTCTGAAGTGATGGAGTGTAACGCTTTGCCTTTTCCACAGATACAGCCAGTCAGCTCCCGCACTTCTCCAGCCCTGACCTGGTGAGTAAGTACGCAGTGGTGGAACGACTGAATTACGCATATTACTTACATCACGGACGCCCGTCATTTGCCTTCGGTACTTTTCTGGTCCAGGAGTTACTCAAAAGCAAGACTCCCAAGCAACTGTAAGTGTCGAGAGCTTCATTTCTGCTCCTCAAAAGCATGTTGTATTTCACTGGTGCATTTTAAAAAGTAATGAAAAACCGATCACTAGAGTGTTGTGCTTGTCTGCCTTTGTTTTGTTGGAAATGTATTCTTTGAGAGTTCCATGAAACATTTAGATCATGTTCACCCCTTACCTCAGTTCCTCCCAGATCCTCCCCACCTTCCTGCTTACCCAGCTTCATATTCTGGGTGTCTGTCTCGCTCTGTCACCTTGAGGCCACTTTGTGTTGGCCGACCACAGCTGAGCCTGAGGCCCGCCTGGGAATATGATCAGGACACTGTGTGTCACTGCTCTGAAGAAAACTGACTCTCCCCCTCTCCACAGCCATGGCAGCGGCTCCTCAGCTGGTGGTGGGCCTCAGCATCCACTCCTCCTCCAAGCGGGGACTGTCTGGAGCGCGCTTGCCCTGGTCTTGTGCACACTGTCCTGGTGTCTGTGAGTTCCTGTCTGCCCCTGCCCTGATGCATCTGGAAACACTGTTCCCTTGCAGCCATCCACCACCTCCGGCTCTTAATATCTTTGGTCCCCTCTCCACATAGAATGTGAGAGGGATGGCCCAGTCAGGGCTGAGCTCTCTGAGGTCTCATATTCTCTGCAAGTTGATCAGTTGTGGGTCTTTGTGCTCATTGCCACCCACTGCCAGGAGAAGCCTCTCTGATGAGGGCTGAATCTTTCTGGGGACAGATCAGAAATTCAGGTTTGGACTCTGGGTTCAGACTCCAGGCAGTCCCGGTTATGAAGGTGGGTGGGGACAGCTGATTGCATTTGGATGGTGATTTTGTTGTTTCCACTGTGCTTTTTTTTTTCTTTCTAGTTTTTGGTTTTATTTTGTGTAATATTTGCTGATGGAAAAAGTAAAGCAGTAACTCTCAAAAGAGACATGTTTTAAAGTCATGTGACAGTTGCTCAGACACCAGCAGCTGCGGCAGAGGGATTCCATAGTTGGTACATTTCATATTCATGAGTTGGCTTTCATACTCCACTTCATACAGAATTGGGACAACTCTTTGATGCAGTTGACAGATAAATATGGTTTTGTTTTATAAGTAACAACGTGATGCATTTTAAACTTTGTTTTGGTACAGTTTCATGGTTCAGTAGTTCAGAAAGGTGAAAATTAAAGGCAGAAGTCCAGCTTCTAGTCCCTTATACTAAAGGGTCGGCAATATCCTGTATATCTTGCTAGAAAACTTTCTACATGTATGAAATGTATATCTGAGTTCTCTAAAATGTGCTTTTGGATGTCAGCCTTGGAGCTGGAAAGGTAGCTCAGCAGTTACGATCACGGACCACACCTGCAGAGGACCTGGGTTCTATTCCAAGCACCCACATGGCAGCTCACAACTGTGACTCCAGTTCCTGAGGATCTCATGCCCTTTTCTGGCCTCCATGGGCACTGAACACACATGACATATATACATACACTAAGACGCTCATACATATAAAACAGAAGTAAATCTTAAAATAATTTAAAAAAAAAAAGGTAGTGTTGGTTTTCTGGGTGGCTGTGCTCACACCTGTACTCGTCTCAGATCGCAGGTTCAGTGCTTTTGAAAGTTTTTCCTGTCTCCTGGGTGGAGATAGAAGCGATAGCACTTTGGTGTTACATATCTGCTTTAAGAGAATATAAACCTAGGGCCAGCCCTAGAGCTCAGCCGGAGCTTGCCACCAAGCCTCCGACCTTAGTTCGCTCTCTAGGGTCTGCTTGGTGGAAGCCAGCTGACTACTAAAAAATGGTCCTCTGAGCTCCACACTCAGGTGACTGACCAAATAAGCTGGCTGGGGGCTCCTGGCACCACAGCCGCTGCTGTGCCTGCCATCTCCTCCTCTGCTCCTGGCACCACAGCCGCTGCTGTGCCTGCCATCTCCTCCTCTGCCTGTTTGCAGTGTGAGGCTTCGACAGCTCAGCCACAGACGTCTCCCAGAGAAGGCATAGCACCATGAGCAGTCCCGGCAGCCCTGTGCTGTGGAGAACACCGAGACTGCTTGAAGCAAGGCTGAACACCCCTCCAGACTTACCCCAGCAGACAGGCTCAGCCGGCTCAGCCCTGTGCTCTAACTGCACCTCAGCCAGCCCGTGGAAACAGCCTTGGAAACCAGCTACCTTTATTAGAAGAGTTGGGTATTGATTTTGGCCACATCCGGCACAAATCAGTAACGCTGCTACAGCGTTAAGCCACAGATGGCAGTGTAATGGGGAGTGCTGGCTCGGCAGGACCAGGCTGTTTTGTTCGCCCTTAGAGCAGTAATTCTCAGCCTGTGGGTTTGCGACCCCCCCTTGGCAAATCCGTCCGCCCAAATATTTACATTACAATTCATAACCGTAGCAACATTCTAGTTACGAGGCAGCAACAAAATAATTTTATGGTTGGGGTCAGCACGGCACGAGGAGCTCTGTTAAAGGGTCACCGAGTTAACGAGGTTGGGACCCACTATTCTAACGAACACGTTGCCGCCCGGGGAAGCCCAGCTTGACACAGCCGGGTGTCTAGGAGCACATGTCATTTAAACACAGTGTTGAGGCAGGGCGAGTGTTTCGCGGGACCGCGTCGCAGGTGTCCTGGGATGATATTGTCGTCTTCCCAGGATCCTCTTTTGCAGTGCTGTCTTTGCAAGGGCAGGCATGGTTTCTTCGTTTCCTAGATTTTTTTCCCTTCTACTAGCCATGGAAGGACAGAAGCTGTAAGCAGCATGTCCTTGTGCCTTGTTGTATGGCGTCTCTGTCCTAATTTCTGTGATTAGAACTTGATTTTTCTGGGATGTGGACCTCCGTTGGCCAAACTGGCAAAAAGGATGTTGGCACTGTATGGGGCGACCCGCACTGCGAGCGGCTTTTGGTGTTTGTGCTGACGTGAACAGGAAGTGCTGCTCTTCCTACCTTTCCCTGCATCCCTTCCTTATAGAGCACACACTGATGCTTTCGATCGGTTTTTATCAATTAGGAGCCAACCACAAAGCTGATAATCTTCCTTACCAATAACCCATGTACAGTGGAGATGAAATAAGACCTATTGCAGAAATGCTTCCCAAGGAATTAGGGGGAAAAAAAAACCTATTTTCAGTAGATGCAGAAGCGGGGGATAATTTGGCATACTGTGAATTATCTTATAAAACTTTCGCGGAAACTCAGAACTGTAAGCAGCTCACAGTGCCCCTTGCAGAGGTGAAGTGGGAGCAGCTGGTTAGCTGTTAGTGTTCCCTAAGTCTGCACTGCACTGCCTCCACTTAGGCCTCGTTGGTGCTCCGTGTCTCTCCAGAGAAAGAAAAGCACTAACTTTTCTTAGAAAAGTAAAAAATTCCACAACTTTGGTATTGCCAGTGCTGATGTGTAGTGTATTTCATGCCTATTAAATGTTTCCCTCCCTTGGCACTCAGGGAGGCAGAAGCAGGTGGATCTCTGTGAGTTCGAGGCCAGCCTGGTCTACAAAGTGAGTCCAGGACAGCCAAGGCTACACAGAGAAACCCTCTCTTGAAAAACCAGAAAAACAAAATCCCAATTAAAAAAAAAATTAAAAAGAGGCTGGAGAGATGGCTCAGAGGTTAAGGGCACTGTCTGTTCTTACAAAGGTCCTGAGTTCGATTCCCAGCAACCACATGGTGGCTCACAACCATCTATAGTGGCCTCTTCTGGTGTGCAGGTGTACATACAGGCAGAATAATAAATAAATCTTTTTTAAAAATTTAACGAAAATGTAAATCTAAGGAAACAGGGTTATAGTACCCCAAAATAAAAAGGTTCCCTGGAGCCCAGGTAAGCAGAAAGGAAAAGGGGAAGCACAAGATCAGATACAAGGCTCTACCATTCACACGGTTCCACTTCTTTGTCTCGTGCGCGATCTATGTGGTGTTAATGGTCTGTATGTGTTATGTCTGTGCTTTCTGTGTGTGGTGGATGTGTACATAGTTTGCTTGTCTGTGTGCTATGGTGCACGTTTTGTGTGTACAGTGTACGTGGGTTGTGTCTCTGTGTAATATGTGTATGTGATGTGTGTTTATGTGTGTATGATATGATGTAAATGGTCTGTGTGCATGTGTTGTGTGTATATGATATATGTAGTTTTGGTGTGTGTGTGTGTGTATGGTATGATCTGTGTGTGTACATAGTTTGTGTGACTATGATATTCGTGGTTTTGTGTGTATGGTGTATGTGGATTGTGTTTCTGTGTGTAATGTGTGTGTGTACACCAAGTTATATGTGGAAGTTAGAGGACAGCTTTTGAGATTTTATTTTTAACCATGTGCTTGTGTCTAGTGAGGCGGTGTTGCGCATGTGCATGCAGGGATCCAGAAGAGGGTGTGTGGTCCCCTGGAGCTGGAGTTAGAGGTCTGGACTCTGGGTGCTGGGAACCAAACTTGGGTGGTGGATAAGAGTGATGAACACTCTTAGCCGCTGGGCCATCTCCCTACCCTGGAGGACAGCGTTTGTGAGTCGGTTCTCTCCACTCTGTGAGTCTGGGAGATCAAACCCAAGTTGCCAGGCTTGGTACCAAGTATCTTTACCCACTGAGCCATCTTCCTCAACACTCACCCGGCTTTCATGTGGGTTAAGGGGTGTGAAGGTAGGTTCTCACACCTGTGGGGCAAGGTCTGTCCCCGCTGCGCCTGTCCCCAGCCAGTGTGGCAATAATGCTGTGTCTGATATCATTTCGATTTCTTTATTTTTCAGGATCCAGCAAGCAGGCAAGGAGGCCTATGCCCTAGGGCTGTCCTCCCTCCACAGCCCTTCGGTAGGGGCCGCCTGTGTGTGCTTCTTAGAACTGCTTGGCATTGGCAGTCTCAAGCTCAGAGTTGGCATGAAAATGGCAAATGTAGTTTTCAGCTACAAGTGTAGAAATGAAGATGTCCACCCCAGCGTCATCAGAGAGTCTCTAGGTACAGTGCCTTTGCTTTGCCATGCCACCTGTTTTGTCCAAAGGAAATGTGGGAACGGTTAAAAAGGGTTGAGGTGGAAACGGTAGTTTTCCCTTTTCTTGCCCAGTTTATATTATTTATCTCACTTTCTTAGAGGTCATTTTAATTGGGTTTGAATGACCCTGAGCCTCATTACTTTAACAAAAATGCTTAGGTCCTGACTTTTTTTATTGAACACATATACACACATTACACACACACACACACACACACCACATGCCACAACACATACACAACACACACACACACACACACACACACACACACACACACTCCCTCTTGATGGCTTTGGTCTTTGGGGGCGTTTTCTTTGGTCTGGGGTTATTAACGATGGGGTCCCACTGTGTTCTGTCTTGCTTGGCTGCCCCGAGCTTCAGAGCTCACGCAGTCTATCTCGCTCAGCGTCCTGGGTAGCTGGCACTACATGCCTTCTTTCTGCCTGTGTTTCTTCAGCCGAGAAGCTGTCTAAGCTTGCTGATGGTGACAGAGCAGCTGCAGAGGAGTTGCTTGTACTCTTGGAAGAAGGCGTGTGGAACAGCATTGAGCAGCAGGGTTTCAACAGGTTTGTGACTCCCAACCCCAGCCCTTTCTCTAGTGAACCTGACAAGCCAGCCTGCGCCGACCTGACCTTCCCTCAGTGCTCTTTCCTCACCGCTCTTCACAGCTAGTTTCGCTCAGACAGCAGAGAACAGGCGGAAGTCGCAGCTCACCTGTGGGGTCCCCTCTGGAGAGATGAGCTGGGAGTCAGTTCTGCCTTGTAGGTCTTTAAGACTCTGTATATTTTATGTGGATGAGTGTTTTGTCTGAAGGTATGTCTGTGTGCCTCGGAAGTGCAGTGTCCTCAGAGGCCCGATCTGTTGGAACTGACATTACAAAGGGTCGTGAGCCCCATGTGGATGCTGGGAACTGACGTTACAAAGAGTTGTGAGTTGCCGTGTGGGAGCTGGGACCTGAACCAGGAATGTCTGCAGGAACAGCAAGTACTCTTAACTGCTGAGCCACCTCTCCAGCCTGAGAGGTGGTTCTTTGGTTTTCTTTTGTTTTTTCATTTGTTTATTTGTTTGTTTTGAGACAAGGTTTCTCTTGTAGCCTTGGCTGTCTGGAACTCACTTTGTACATCAGAGATCTGCCTGCCTCTGCCTCCCAAGTGCTGGGATTAAAGTCCTATGCTACCACTGGCCCAAGCTTGCTATTTTTTTTTTTTAAAGAGAATATGTTCTGGTTAATTTATTTAATTTTTACTAACTTCCATGTTTCAAACTAGATCACAGGTGAGTGTGTGTTTGTGTGTATGTGTGCCCATGGAAACCAAAGGTGCTGATTCCCTGGAACTAGAATTACAGGCAATTGTCACCTTTAATCCCAGCACTCAGGAGGCAAGGGTAACCAGATCTGAGATCCAGGATAGCCAGGGCTACACAGAGAAACCCCGCCTTAAAAAACCAAAAAGAAGAGGAGGAGGAGGAGGACGAGGAGGAGGAGGAAGAAGAAGAGGAAGAGAAGGAAAAAATAATAATAATAATAATTATTATTATTATTATTATTATAATTATTATTATTATTATTACAGGCAGTTGTGAGCTGCCTGATGTGGGTTCTGGGAACCAACCCCAGGTTCCCTGCAGGAGCAGTAAGCTCTCCCAACCCCTGAGCCATCTCTCTGCCCCTCCCCCACAAGAGTTAGACTTCATTTCCTTATTATTTCTGGTTTTTGAGACAGGCTCTCACCATGGAGCCCTGGCTGGCCTGGAACTCACTCTGTAGACCAGGCTGACCTTAAACTCCTAGATATCCCTATTTTCTGCCTTACATTCAACAACGAGTCTGGCTTGTGAGCTACATTTTAATGATTTTTCCTCTTTCCACCTCCGATTTTAATTATAGGTTGTCCAGTGAGTCCAGCAGCCAGTGGGCATTAGTGCTACAGTTCTGCACACTCCACGATATGAACCTGAGCGTGTCCTACCTTAAAGAATGTGCCAAAGCGAATGACTGGGTACAGTTCCTGGTTCACAGCCAGCTCCATAACTACCGCCCAGAAGAGGTAAACCACGCTCCCCAGAGCGCGTTCTCTGTGCTTGTCTGCCATGAGACCCATGTCTGCTGAGTCTTTAGGCTGGCATTAGGCAAGGCAGCAGTCACTAGAACAGAGTGTGGGCGAGGTTCTAGGAGTCCAGGTTGAACACGGACATTTACTCAGATTCCCTCAAAAGCAAACAGTGTGGTGGCTCAAGTCTAGAATCTCAGTACTTAGGGAGACTGAGAAGGCAGGATGGCAAGTTGTAAGCTACCCTGGGCCAGATAGTGGGATGTTATCACAAATAAATCAGAAACATCATCATGGATCACGTGGTCACCTTTGGTGTAGCTCAGCATTATAATCATCCTTTTGTTTGTTTGTTTCTTTTGTTTTTCGAGACAGGGTTTCTCTGTGTAGCCCTGGCTGTCCTGGACTTGCTTGTAGACCAGGCTGGCCTCGAACTCACAGAGCTCTGCCTGCCTCTGCCTCCTGAGTGCTCACCACCACCTTTGTGAGCCTTTCTGTGGCATACTCGTTCTAACTGAAAAGAACATCGAGTGTGTCTTAATCCTCTTTCTAGGTGGAATCTCTCCTTCAGTTCTTCAGTCCAGTCCTTCAGAGCCACTTGAAGCTGGCTTCTGAGAAACTGTCGGCAAGGTGCATCTCTAGAGCAGACAGCGATGGAGACAGCACAGGCCTCCAGGAGCTTCAGAGAAGCACAGGAGAAATGAGTGATTTGTTTGAGATTCTCCACCGGTGCTCGGAGGAGTCAGCCTCTTGGTGCTGGCTGCTAGCTGAGGCAGTGAGACAGCGGGCTCCTATCCTCAGTGTCCTGGCCTCGTGTCTCCAGGTGAGGGGCACAGAAAGCCTAAGTTGAGGAGCCAGAAAGCAACAGGATAGGCAGAGAAGAGCTGGCCGCGCTGGGGGTTGTGCTCCACCCTCCTGGCTGGCTGGGTTAGGAGCATGGCAAGTTTGAGGCTGACCTGGGCCATAAGGCGGGACCCCGTCTCAGGAAAACCAAGCACGGGCTGGAGAGATGGCTCAGGTATTAAGCACATGCTGCTCTCGAACAGGACCTGAGTTCTAACTCAGACTCCAGTGGCTCCAACGCTTCGGGGCTTTGTGGGCACGAGCACTCATGCGCACATACCCACAGATACACACTCACAGAGAATTAAAAACAAAGTAAGTCATTTTCAAAGTAAAACAACAACTACAAAAAAGAAGAAACCAGGGGCCAGTGAGATGGCTCAACAGGTAAAGGTACTTGCACCAAACTGACAACCTGAGTTTGATTCCTGGAACTCACATGGTGGAAGGAGGAACCGACTCCCACAGTTGTCCTCTGACCTCCACACACACATGCTCCATGGCATACGTGTACACACACACACACACACACACACACACACACACACACACACACACACACAAATGTTATTGCCCTTGCAGGGAATCTGACTTAAGTGCTCATCCTGCCTGCTGTTCAGCCCTAGGGGATCCACTGTCCTCGTGAGGCTGTTGTGAGCCTCAGCACACATGTGCCCGTACACAGAGAATCAATGGAGAGAGAAGAAAGCAGAGAAGGGGGAGGGAGGAAGGAAAGCAGCAGGCAGGGAGGGGACTGTAATGGTTCTGGACAATAGTGAGGCTCCCGCACCTGCTTACAAGGTCACTGACGGTGTCTGTGCTTCCAGCACTCAGGCTGTCTGTCCACCCAGCCTCCTCCCTGCCTCTGGTACCAGGAATCCTGCATTGGGAATGCAGCAGCCCCTGGCTGGCTGTCAGGAGCGTGCTCTGCTGGGCAGGCATTCGGCTCTCCCCTAGCACCTTGTTGGAAAAGGGAGATTTTCAGTCTTTAGTCTCAACCAGCAAGTGGAGTGTTGTCCCCTCGGTGGCCTTTTGACTGCCACACTCTTCAGGACAGTTGGTGATAGTCCCTTGTTGTTGACCACTTTGTGTGGTGCTCAGAAGCTTCCTAGGCTGCTTGAACTAAGAGACAGAGTGACCTCCTCTAAGCAGGGTGTGCCCATCTGAGTCTTTGTCATCTGTATAACCCAGGCCCCGTTCTGTCCTTTTGAAACATTCTCATCCAATGGTAGGGTGCTGGTGCTGTCCCCTGTCTCTGTGTTTGGATTGTCACCTCTGTGGAGGACAAGGTGGCAGCCGAAGCAACAAGACACATCCAGGTCCCTGTAGAGGAGCATCCGTGGAGCCTCGAGGACCTGTCCATTATCTGGAAAACTGTATTGACAAGACGGAAGAGCCACACTCTCATCCGAGGCTTCCGACTTTTCATTAAGGTATTTTACACACACATACACACACACACACACACACTCTCTCGCGCTCTCTCTCTCTCTTTCTCTCTCTTTCTTCAGATCTTTCCAGAACTTCAGCTTGTCAGCGTAGCACTCCTTGGTTTTTTTCTTATTCTCAGACCTGGAAATTTTTTTTTAAGTCAACAAGGGAAGATAACAGTAATAGAACTACTGTGTCTGTGTGTGTGTGTGTGTGTGTGTGTGTGTGTGTGTGTGTGTGTGTGTGTGTGTTTAGTATTGGGTTTCGAGCCTAGGTCCTTGGAGATACACCACATTTATTTAGCAGAGCACTTTATATGTATTGGTTTAGTAAGTTCTTACAGTGTGTAAAATAACTGTACGGGTGCTATGACGTGGTATTACCTTTATTTAACAGACTGATAACTAAAGCTCACATAACTCAAACCACAGAGACACAGTGCTTGAGTCAGTGAGCACACTTACAGTTCAGAGTCATCCTTTCTAATCCAGAATTCCTTTTTTCTGGCTGACAACCCCACCAAAAAGAGTCTGGTTGAAGCCACAGTAGCTCCTGGTTCACTTTTGCCTCCAGAAATGTTTGTTGGGGCCATAGTGCCGCCTACAGGACAGTGTGTAGACTAACAGGAATGATTAGTCGATTTATTGATTTTTCCCCCCAAAAGAAAATAACATGAACCTTAATCTGATTCTGAAGTTGTTATTAATATCATTTGATTTCTGGGTTTCCTAACTTCAATTCTTCTCCAAAGGATTCCCCACTTCTGTTGATTATGGAGATGTACGAACTGTGTATGTTCTTCAAGAATTATGAGAAAGCCAAAGTCAAGCTCGTGCAGTTCCAGAAAAGCCTCGACACGGTAGGCCGGAGGGCCCTTCTGTCCAATCTGAAGGTGTTGGTGCAGCCTTTTTGCTGGTGGCTGATACCGGGAAGCCACAGACAAGTGGTTGGGCCACGTGACTGACAGTCACCGTGCCACTGCAGAGAAGCCAGGTGGGCGGGGGATGACTTGTGGTTGCCATAAACAGAAGTCCTATAATGTGCCCTGCAGTCCGTGTCCTGGGGCTGCAGCCAAACTGGGGCAAAGAGTCATGGTCCCTGCTGTGGACGTCAACAAGAGATGTAGAGATGTACATGGCCACATTTCATCAGTCCGGGGCGGCTGTGACAGTGAAGATGCAAAGGATGTCCTAAGACCCTGCTGTATTTACCGTGAGAGGAAAACATTTTGGTTTTTTGTTGAGCCGTGGAGATGGCTTGGCAGGTTTGCCTCAAAGCTTGACAACGTGAGCTTCATCCCCAGAACCCGGTGTGGGAAGTAGAAGGACAGGCCAACTCCTTAATGTTGTCACAAATGACCTGCGCCACGTACCCCTCTCACATACCAAGTAAATCAAATAAGAATATCTTTAATGATTTAAAAAGGAAGAAAACATCTACCCAGCTGAGGGGTTTTGAGACATTATGTTGCTCTGTAGCCCAGGCTGACCTAGAACTTGGAATTCTCCTTTTCCTTAGCAGACAGAAGAAAGTCTTTCTAAAAGATCTTCATACTATGAATTTTAAATCTTCTGGGTTCAAATATATGCCCAGATTGCCTTCTAGGAAGCTGCCTAGTGAAACATGGTTGGTTAATTTCATGGCAGTACATAGGGGAATTAATTTAAGAGGAAGGGGAATTTAAGCCAAGGAACCCCACGGTTCCCAGCATTTGAGACCCTGAACTTTCATATATGTATCCCCTAAACCAGCCCTTCCTGCAAAGCAGCAGAACTGTCCTTTGACCCCATCACGCTTCCTGCCACTCTGTCAGCTGCTCAGCCACTCCCTTTGCGACAGCCCCATAAGAGAGTAGTCTTCAGAATATTTTGGCTTTCTTGCTCCCAAATTTTGGGGGTTCTGCCTTTTCATTCCTTTGAACTGTTCTCTCTGAGCCTCTGTTGTTTTCCATAGCTTGACACAGCGGCTACAAGGGCCCTTCCTATCATACCTGCCACATGGATGAGGGATCAGGTGTGTTTCCTTTTGAAGCTGATGCCACAGCAATGTGAGACGCAGTACGAGCTGGGGCAGCTCCTGCGGCTGTTTGCCGGGGCCGAGCACCTCTTCTCCGACGGTAAGACAACGCTGCCCGGAGCCATGCCGAGAACTTAGCTCCTGCATCTTGGAATTCTTTTTGGAGGGCAGTCAAGTATTAGCGTGCACTGAGAGAGAGCAGCACCCTGACGTCCCTCACTGAGCGTGGAGAACGCATCTGTCACAGCAGCAGCTGCTGTGGTGCGGCTAGTCCTTTCGAGAACGGCCACATGGTCGGTCACACACACACACCCGGGCCTCTGTGCCGACTCCATTGTTACCCTCCCTGGCAGGCACCTGCAATGCAGCCTCATTGCTCATGGCTACAAACCCTGTTTCAGAAATAATAGTTAATTGCGAACATTTCAGAGACTAATTGGGTCCCTCTAGACATCGGCACTCTCTAAGACTGTTGACGATTATATCGAATTGATGTTGCCTTTCTCTTTCCTACTTGTTTGGGTCTTCCAAGTCATTGTTGAACGACAGTGTCCTCCTGTCAAACTGTTCTGACATGCTTAGTGCTTTTAAGTGTCACGTTGAAACTCACAGATGTTCAGCTGAGGAGCACAGGTTTGCATCAAACACTGACAGAATGCAGAGCTCCGTGCCGAACATCATAGGCGCCATGTTTTATGACTGAAAGAGAAAGGGGTGTTTCTAAGAAACAGCACTACAGGATGGCACTGGCTGGTGAGTGTGTGCTGGCTAGTGTTTTGTCAGCTTGACACAACCAACAGTCATCTGGGAAGAGGGAGCAATTGCCCAGAGCAGACTGGCCTGAGGGAGTCTCAACTGAGCAATTGCCCAGAGCAGATTGGCCTATGGTCATGTCCGTGAGGAACTACCTTGGCTGTTGATTGATGTGGAGGGTCCATCTCACTGTGGACAGCTGGCCTTGCATTAAGAAAGCCAGCTGAACGATCATTGTGACTTTGAGGCCAGCCTGGTATACAAAGGGAGTTCAGGACAGCCGAGGCTACACAGTGAAACCCTGTCTCAGAAAAAAAAAAAAAAAAAATAGAAAAAAAGAAGGAAGGAAAGAGAGAGAGATAAAGAAAGAAAAAGAAAGGAAGGAAAGAAGGAAGGAAGGAAGGAAGGAAGGAAGGAAGGAAGGAAGGAAGGAAGGAAGGAAG